>NC_034592.1:38630891-38675677 GCF_900095145.1 Mus pahari | reverse complement strand
AAAAAAAAAAAAAAAAAAAAAACAGAAACAGAAACAAAAAAACCAAACCAAAACAAAACAAAACAAAAGAAGTGTGTTCAGGGCTGGAGAGATGGCTCAGCCGTTAAGAGCACTGACTGCTCTTCCAGATGTCCTGGGTTCAATTCCCAACAACCACATGGTGGCTCACAACCATCTGTAATGGGATCCGATGCCCTCTTCTGGTGTGTGGCTGAAGACAGCTGCAGTATACTCTTATAAATAAAAAGATAAATAAATCTTTTTTTTTTTTTATTAAAGGAAGTATGTCAAATATACTTTGATCATACTCACCTCTCCTACAGGTCTAACCAGATCCACCCCTTTTCCCACCTACCCAAGTTCCCATCACACGGCCCCCATGTTCCTGCATGCATGGGTTTGCGCTGGAGCTTGGCCATATTCCCTTACGATGTTCTGAATTTCTCTGGTCTCATATGGCTTCCGCGTTCATCTCTGATTTTGTTGATTTAGGTCTCCTCTTTCTCTTGGCTAGTTGGGCCCGAGGGCCTGTCCATCTTGCTTTTCTCACCTAGGAATCAGTTTCCTTTGTTGGAGCTGGCAGCAGCTGGAGATGGGCATCCTTCTTGCTTCCTGCTGCCCCCGACTGCATTCTGGGAAATAGTTTCAGTGCCTTTTTTTTTTTTTTTTTTTTTGGTGATCTTCCTTTCTATTGACAAAATATCAAGAGATAAGCCGATCAGAGCTACCACACGAATCTTTGAGCTTTTGACGCCTCACTATTAACAAGCCTCTGCATTCTCTCAGACTAGCCACGGAGATAGCGTTTTGTTTGCTTTCTTAGCTCCAAGGGTGGTTCGCCATCCATGCCTACTTTCTAGCTTCCAAAAACTTCGCATTAGATCTTTAAAAATATAAGCTGTTTGTGACATGTTAGTGGATTTCGGGGAGAGGAATATGTTTGTAAAACTCACAGCCTTCACCTGTGTGCAGCAGAAGTTAACCTCGCAAGTGCTGCACCAGGCTCCCCGCATCAGCCCCGCTTTCTCCCCTGCGCTCTAGAGCATCCTCATCTCCAGCGTTTGGCTCTTGGTTGCTACCAAAGATCATTTGATAGCTTGAGACTCAGAAAATACAGATTCTTAAAGAGAAATAAGTAATCTTATGTAAAAAGCAAGGCTGACTTAAGAACTGTGCCTAGATTTCTTACAGCCCCTCCAATAAGTCAATATTGATACTATATCCCGGTCGGGACATGGGCTTTGCCCTTGACCACTGTCGCCATGCAGGCCACCATTTGGTTTCACTACTCTCATCCTCTTGAAGAATCTCTCAAATACAGGCTCTTAATGTCTCAGAGTCTGCGGACAGCCACCCTGGGGGCACCTCATCTATTAGACTCTTTCTTTTTTTCTTTTTTTCTTTTTTTTTGGTTTTTTTGAGACAGGGTTTCTCTGTGTAGCCCTGGCTGTCCTGGAACTCACTCTGTAGACCAGGCTGGCCTCGAACTCAGAAATCCGCCTGCCTCTGCCTCCCGAGTGCTGGGATTAAAGGCGTGCGCCACCACGCCCGGCCTATTAGACTCTTTCTTCCACACTTTGCCCAGCAAGAGACGAAAGTTTGAGAAAACAGATAGAGCTCAAGTTTATCACAGAGACAGAGTCCCTGTCGTGCGGGCGAGCCACCGTTGCCTGGGTGGCTGTTGTGTGACCTGAGTTTCCCATTTTTCAAGCCTGTTTGTCCATCTGGTTTCATTGACTCGCTCAGCTCTGCCAGCCTTCTAATGACTTGCCCTTAGGGTCAGTGAGATGGCTTAGTAAGTAAAGGTATTTGCCACCAAGCCCTGGCAACCTGGATCCCACGTGGTGGAAGGAGAGAAACAGTCCCCACAAGTAAACACACACACACACACACACACACACACACACACACACACACACACCAATAAATGAAGGTTAACAAGTCAATTTTTTTCGCTCATGCTGTGGGTAGCCTTTGCCTTTTAGACAAAGGCTCAGACAGCTCACCCTGCATCTTAGGTAGGCAGTGTGCAAGTGCCGCAGGAGGCTGGAGCCTGGGATGGGAAAAAGAGGTCCAACAAATCTTTAAAAAATAAACCTAAAACACGTGCTCCATTTTGAGGGGATTAGCAGGAGCATCCTCTGGTTAGGGAAACAATAGCGGCCTTTACCATCCGCCCTTCTCACAATGTGTGAGCAGGGCAAGGCCAGCTGCCTCTGAAGCTCATGTTTGTCTTACCAGGGCCAAAGGCAATGACTCACTAACGAGATCCAGATATCCCTTGGTCTAACATGCCAAGACCATTGTTTAGTAATATCTGAGAGCAATCCCTAAAAAATGATACAATCTAAAGTGTCCAATAAAATAACCACAGAGTGAACATTTCAGACTAACAATTTTTGTGCCATTCCTGTAGAGTCCGCTAAACAAAATTATTAGTTTTACAGTCTAATAGTGTGACCTGAAGTTCCTATAAAAAGCAAAAAAAAAGAAAAAGCCACATTTTTGTTAAAGATCCTACAGGCTGATAACTGTTTAGACATTTGTAATTGTAGCGTTGGAATGTTGCAGATCCAGAGCCTAAATCTTTAGTCCCTTTAATAGCCACTCATGGCTCACTTCTAACATCCCGTGGCTATCAGGTTAACCCTTTGGGATGTTTTAACAAGCTGTTAGCTTCCACAAACCCAAAAGCTAAGGCTGTCATTACATAGTCTGAAATCTGTAGCAGAGATGTCTCCATTTTGTTGTGAGCTGCCTACCTGCCGCCCCCCCTTGCAATACATTTGCAGAGGGTGTTGGTTTGTGACCTTCTTTTATCCTGTAATTATAAAAACTTCATAAAAATGATTTCCACACTAGAACATGCTCTTTGGAGCAAACTGAGTCTGTATTCCCAGTGGGGAGCTGTGGTCACACATACCTGGCTCAAGAATAAACTCCTGCTCCCTTTGAAGTAAGAGCTGTGTTTTATATGGACAACAATAAGAGTTCTCTACATGCTGGCAGCAATTTAATCTAACACACAAAGACACCCACCATGTGCAAGGGTGCAACGTTGCATGGGTGTAATATCTTGAATTTCCTAAGTGCCAGGACTTGGGCATGGCCCAGTGGGACGGACGCTTGCTTTTCCTGTGCAAGGGTGAAGAGTTGAACCCTGATTCTCAGAACCCACAGAAAAGCCAGGCAGGGGTGGTACCTGCCTGCAGTCCTGACTCTTGGGGAGCAGAGACAGGGAATGTGCAGCACTAGTTGGAATGGGTGAACTCTAGTTTCAATGAAAGCCTCTGTCTCAGAAAGGAACAATGGAGAGTTCATGGAGAAGACACCCTCATCAATTTCACAACTCCATACGTATATCCATCCATTCCTTTCATACATATATTTGTGTACACCCCTCTCCCACATTTGTGCTCACACATAGGAACTTGTTGTATATACACACACACATATATATACATAGCTCACCCCCCTACACTATATATATATTTTGTTTGTTTGTTTGTTTGTTTTCGAGACAGGGTTTCTCTGTGCAGCCCTGGCTGTCCTGGAACTCACTCTGTAGTCCANACTGGCCTTGAACTCAGAAATTAACCTTCCTCTGCCTCCCAAGTGCTGGAATCAAAGGCGTGCGCCACCACGCCCAGCTTATATATTTTTAAAGATTTATTTATTTTTGTATCTAAGTACACTGTAGCTGTCTTCAGACACCAGAAGAGGGCATCAGATCTCATTACGGATGGTTGTGAGCCACCATGTGGTTGCTGGGACTTGAACTCAGGATCTTTGGAAGAGCAGTCAGTGCTCTTAACCGCTGAGCCATCTCTCCAGCCCCACACTTTATATTTTAATATGCCTAACTAGCTCAACGGCAGGGCACTTCCAATCCTCCCTGTGGCTAGCACACACTCTCCTCTGGTATTCTTGAATGAATACTTGCTACATCTGTATTTTATCAGACCTAATTGTGGGAGTGGCCTCTGGGGCCACTTTCCCAGATCCTTACATGTTGGCCGGCCTTTAAGTCTGATCTCTCTGCTTCCGTGTCATGGCGAATCTCTCCTTCCTCTTCTCTTCATCCCTTGTGTGGGAAATCTAAAAGTTTCCTCTCAGTCGGGCATGGTGGTACTTGGCTTTAGTCTCAGTACTCGGGAGCAAAAAGCAGGCAGATCTCTGTGAGTTTGAGGCCAACCTGGTGTACAAAGTGAGTTCCAGGACATCCAGGACTGTTACACAGAGAAACCCTGTCCTAAACCAACCAACCAAACAATAAATATAGATAAATAAATAAAACAAATAAAAGTTTCAACTCTGTCTCCCTGCCCAGCCATTGGCTGTTGGCAACTTTATTTCTTAATCAGAGCCAACTGGAGGCAGGCTTCCTTTAGCCTACAGGACACTGCAAACAGTTTTTTGGGGTAACAGAACACAAGCTGCTACAACACACACACACACACAGACACACACACAGACACACACAGACACACACACACACACACACACACACATGGGGGTGGGTGGGGAGGGAGGGAGGGAGAGAGAGAGAGAGAGAGAGAGAGAGAGAGAGAGAGAGAGAGAGAGACATGAGGGCTGCAGATTCAGCTCAGCTGGTGCTTGTCTTGCATGCACGAGGCCCCGAGTTCAACCTCAGCTCTGTGTGATCCAGGTGTGGTGGTGCACAGCTGTACACACCTATAGTCCCAGCAGTTAGGAGGTGGGGGTTGGACAATCAGAAACGCAAGGTCGTTCTCAGCTGCACAGCAAATTCGAGACCACTCTGGGCTACATGAAACTCTGGGATGACAACCCCCTGCCTCCCAATCTTATTTTTAAAATCATTTCATAACCGGGCACATTGGCACATGCCTTTAATTCTAGCACTCAGGCATTTAAGACCGGAGTATTGCAATCTGAGGCCAGCCTGGGCTACAGAACAAGACCCTATTTCACACTGAGAAAGAGCTGCTGATTAGGTCCCATAGTGCAGCGCTAGCCTAGCTTGAGAAGGACCCTGACTTATTATTTATATTGGAATAAAAAAATTACCCAACAACGTAGGAGTCTATGCTGGGCACACTGAGAGGGCTCTTGTCTAATCCTGCTGTCCCTCTCTCCATAGTTAACCTCGCCTGTGGATAGATGTAAGTGCTTTCATTTGGCTTTTTATTCCTACATAGCTATTCGCACATTCATTGATATGCATTTTGACATACAGGTAATCGTATCCACGACACACCGTAGCACGATCCTCTTGTTTATCTGCCATAGCTTGGGGACCTTTTCATATCAGTACATACCAATACTTCCTTCAGTTTTGAGCACACAGCTCACCTCCAGATTCATGTTGTCATTTGTTCTCCTAGTACTATTCGAACTTGGTTATGCTGAGTGGTCTATTGCCGAATGCACTCTCGCAAATGGAAAACTGTTCTTAGAAGCGGAATTGTTGGGTAACGTTTAGGAATGTTCAACATGTCCAAGGTCGTGCCTCCCTGTGGTCTTTTATTGCTGGCTAGACAGGTTGAGTGTCTCTGTTCATATCTTATGCCTGTCCTGTATACAGGGTAGGACACATGTTATTGCTTGAGTGATGTATTCAGGACAGAGCACTTTCTGATGTGCAATAGAAGTCTATGAATAAGCAGTAATTTCACCTCCTGACCCCCATTCATTTAAAGAGTGAATATAAACAGAATGACTAGTCTGGATGTGATGTATATGCTTGTAATGCCAGGACACAGGAGGCTGAGGCAGAAGGATCCTAGATCTGAGGCCAGGGTGGGTTATAAAAGTGAAATCCTTTCTAAAACCAACCAACTGACCAAGCAACAAAAACCAAACCACCAAAAACAAAAACAAAAACAAAAAACAAAAAACAAAGAACCCGAATAATAAAAGGCAGTGTTTATTTGACTTTTACATTGCTTGCTAAGGAATCTATCAGTGTCAGCTCATATCAATTTTAGAACAAACTGTGTAGATCTAAAATACCCCTGTTCTTAAATTAAACCCATGTAATCTACACCTACAATCTTAGCAACATATTTATCTTTAAAAAGCATCTCAAGATGTGCAGAACAAACTGGCATCGATAGATTCACTGATAGTGAGTTCCTGGGCTCACTCGTGGGCAATGTTGAACCACACCGCCTGCACTGAACTCATGTGATAGAGTGGCTTAAAGAACACAGGGACACCGGGCTTAGTATTTTATTGGAAAGGAGTTACCAGAAGACACAGATGGAGCGATGCAGAGAGTCTGTGAGTACTCAGAGCTCCCATGCCTTCCAACCTGTAAGAACTTCTAGAGTTTGGCTGCCTGGAAGCTCCCTAAATCCTGATCTCTGGGGTCTTTGTGAGGGGCGGGGCTTTACTTCAAAGATTTGCTTGCTGGAAGATGGTGAAGAAACCCAGCAAGCCCATGTATAGAGAGTGCTCCTTTCCTGTCTACGGTAGTCCTCCCGCCAGGAATAAGGAAGAAGGTCACATGACCTTCGGAGAGCCAGGTACGTCAGAGTCACGATCCAGGAACTAGGGGCAAAAAACCAAAACGTGAATCAGAATACGACAGATTGCTTTTAGGTCAGGCCGTCCCATCATCCGCTTCTCATACTCAGAGAAAGCTTTTGTCTCTAGTTTTTGGGTGTTGCCATCTCAACTCTGAGTTCCATGCCAACGTTTAGTTTCTGCTTCCTCTCCTGTGGGGAGTCAGTTGTCACAGTCTGTTTGTGCCATCTCTTGCCTGCTACGAGTGAGTTTTCCTCCCCTCTGTAGGCCTTTTTGAAAACTTCCTTTCTATTGCTTTCCCATCATTTCAATGAGATTCGGAGCAACGGTGAGTGGGAGCAGGCGTTTTCTCTCACCAACTTGTAGGGTGGTGTAGATTTCTCGCCATGTGATATCTCTGAACGGCGCTCTTAGGGGTAAGCCCACACTGTTGACTTACATTTTTAGTAGTCTGTGGGGTCAAGTGGCACCATGTCACTGCATAGAAAAAACTGGTAAGGTCAAGCGATTAAGGAATCCCAGCAATTCTCATAATCTGCTCCTGACCAGAGAGAGTCTGGTCCTGGAGCACCGGACCACGACACCCCACTAAGAGGACCATGATAACTGGTCATGTAGCACAGAGCCCAGAGTTCGTCCTGCTAATGAGGTATTGATATGGACCCCAAGGGTTTAGCCAATCAACTTCCTTTCCCGGGCATTACTTCCTGCAAAAGGTATTTAATCTGTGGTCCACCCTGAGTTAGTTGTGTGCATCTTTTCCACCATGAAAAAGCAGTTTGGACAAACAAGGACTGTCTCCTCCTTCTTCATGGACCGCCTGAGGGAGGGGAGGAAGGGCTTTGTCATACTGAGCCTTGCCTATGTCTCCCCTGGAAAGCTCCTCCACACTCCAGGTACTCACCCCGAGGTAAGCCTGATTTCCCCTGTCCCAGGCTCATCTCAGGCCAGAACACCCCCATCCCCATCCCCCTTCTCAACTCCTCCAGGTCCTAGTGGTGTCTTGGTGCCCTTGGCCCCAGCCTGTGTCATTTCTCACCCAGAAAAAACATGGGGTGGGGCTTCCGTCTTAGGCTGTGTTCCACCTCTCCTGAATGGGTGTTGGATTCAATTAACTTGATACCCCAAACAGGGTGAAGCACCTCCATGTTTCCTCTGCGGTGTCCTGACACCCCAGCAGCAAGGGGAAATGCAGAACCATGGTGGTCAGCAATTAAGCTCTGCAACTGGTCTTCACTGTCCATTCTGCCATCCTTGTGTGCAGTGGGATTCTCAAGAGGGTATACAGCTGCCGACTGAGGAGTGGGTCTCTGTGTACAGGGCTTAGTGAGTGGTAGATTTCGTGAGCAAATATCGGGGTCTGTGTGCCCAGTCTATGCACAATAGACCATAAGACACTCATGAGAGCCAACTCCGCTGTCTTGAAGCTAGACACAGACAATTCAGAGAAAGACAGCAGGCTGGGCAGTGGTGGTGCACGCCTTTCATCCCAGCACTAGGGAGGCAGAGGCAGGCGGATTTCTGAGTTCAAGGACAGCCTGGTCTACAGAGTGAGTTCCAGGACAGCCAGGGCTACACAGAGAAACCTGTCTCAAAAAACAAAAATAAAAACAAAACAAAACAAAACAAAACAAAACAAAACGAAATGGCAGAGCAATGTCTGAGCAGCCCTAAGAAGCAACATGGCCAAAAAAATCTGGATTTGGAGTCTGGAGCTGTCTCACCCTTATGCTTGGAATGTTTCTGAGGACAGACATTAGCTTTAAGTTATATCTTGAATAAAAATAGGATTGCTTTTTATTAATTTTCCATAGTTAAGTGTTTATGTTTGTATGCGAATACAGAGAAAGCCTTATAAACTACTATTCTGAATAGGAAAAACAATGCTTTATACTGAGGAAGCTGAGGTAGAATAAAGAGGAAGGAAAGAGAAAATTGAGAATTTTACTCCTTGAAATGATTTTGTACTTCAGTGAAATAAGACAACATTTGAGACGTATGGAACAGAACCCATCCTAACTGCCACCCTTTCTGTGTAGGTGTCTGTGGCCACGTAACTTTTCTATTTATATCAGGGAGAGGGTGGAGGAAAATAACATTCTATTCTACTCGGTAGGTGACTGGTGCCATTTTTATTTGTCTTCTTTTTCCTATTCCTATATTTTAACCAGACATGATGTCATACGAATCTGTCACATTTATTCTTCTGAGGTAAAAATTATTATTAGATTTCTCATACTTTTATTAACCTTGTCTTCTAGTTCTTTCCCAGGGCGCTAACAAAACACCCTGTGGTTAAGGCTGATCCCAGCTATGGCCATGAGGTGTTCCCCTGCTGGGCCAGCACAGGAAGAGCCCTATAAGGAGTGATTCTGCACACCACAGTTTCAAAAGCTTCTCTCTGTGACTCAGCCTCCTCCTCACGTCTCCCCACCATGTCTAGGCTCCTATATAGGAGGAAGAAGATGGGAGGACCAGTACGTCTTATTTAAAATCGACTAAAAAGAATTCACTGTTGAATGCACAACTTCCATTTTCAAAAATCCAACCAGCTTACTCTCTCTCTCTCTCTTTCTCTCTCTCTGATTCGGGGTTTCTCTGTGTAACCCTGCCCCTCCTGGATTTTGTTCTGTAAGCCAGGTTGTTCTCAAAAATAACAGAGATCCGACTATTCCTGCCTCCCAAGTGCTGGAGTTAAAGGTATGTACCAATACTAGCCAGTGCATTTGTATATTTCATATACAGAGATATGCACGGACATTACATGTTCAGTTCCAAACTATTTTTATCTTCGCATTTCTGTATTTGTTTGGGGTGTGTGCCACAGTACACGTGGAAGTCAGAGGACGGCTTTTGGGCATGGATTCTGTCCAGCCAACATGCGTGTTCCAGGGATCCAGCTTTAGTCATCAGCCTTGATGCCAAACACCTTTCCTGGCTGAGTACTTAGGAGGTCCTCAGAACATCTAGTAGGTTCAATGAGTTTTGACAAATCAAGATGCTGAATGTCTTAGTCAGGGTTTCTATTCCCGCACAAACGTCATGACCAAGAAGCAAAGTTGGGGAGGAAAGGGTTTATTCAGCTTACACTTCCACATTGCTGTTCATCACCAAAAGAAGTCAGGACTGGAACTCAAGCAGGTCAGGGAGCAGGAGCTGATGCAGAGGCCATGGAGGGATGTTCTTTACTGGCTTGCTTTGTTGAACCCATGCCAGGGAAGTCAGGGAATTCCCCCCCAAAAAAACACAAGAGGACTTCTTGTTGTAAAAGCATGAGGCAGTTTAATGGTGGGGCCCTGGGTTGATACCCACCTCATGCAGGAGACAAAGAAATCAACCCTGAAACCCAAAAGCTAGAGGTTTTTATAGGGAGTTATAGGGAGAGGGTAGGGGGTTGGGGGAATTTTTGGGGAACTTGGTGCAGCTTCACACAATTGGCTTGATTACAAGTCAGTAGAATAATACATACAGGTTGTAGCATCAACAGTTTCAGGGAGGGTCATCGAGACCCGGGCCGCCAGATGGCCACTGAGTCAATCAAAAAAAAAACCCAAAACAGTTGCTGTGTTTATGTCTATCCTTGGGGCCACCATCCTCAGGAATGTCCAAACAAGGGGCTCTCCTGGACATGCCTGGACTTGTTATCGTGAGATCTTCAGCTAGGCCTTCAGGGCCTGTCAGGCCTCAGGCCTTCAAGTTCCTAATAATGCCCTATTTGTCTCATGTTATACTTTTGACTATAAGTTCTTTGCTTTTCTTGAATTCAATTCCTTTCAGCTTCCCCTGACTTGCTCAGCCTGCTCTCTTAGAACCCAAGACTACCATCCCAGAGATGGTACCACTCACGAGGCGCCCTCCCCGCTTGATCACTAATTGAGGAAATGCCTTACAGCTGGATCTCATGGAGGCATTTCCTCACCTGAAGTTCCTTTCTCCGTGATAACTCCAGCTTGTGTCAAGTTGACACAAACCCAGCCAGTACACTGATTATATCTACTACCAGATAGATTTCCTCACAGCCCAGGACAGCAGCTACTCTGCGGTGGGTTGAGCTTCTCTTCTGCAGCAGTCACATGGACACTTGTTGCTACCGCAAGTGTAGTGAGTATTAATAGTATTAGCTATTACTGGTGTAATGTGTCCAGAAGTGGGTCCCTGGGGCTGAAGAGATGCCTGAGCAGGTAAGAGCTCTGGCTGCTCTTCCAGAGGTCCGACTTTGTTTTTAGTTCCCAGTACCCATGTCAGGTGATTCACAGTTCCAGGGGACCTGATGCCTTTCTCTGGCCTCTGCTGGCACTGCACACATGTGGTGCACAGCTGTATATACCTGTAAAATACCCACACATAGAATAACACTAAAATCTCAAAAACAAGTTTAAATGACTAATATGCATATACTAAAATACATATTAAGTATAAACATATAATTCATAGATAAATATATGCAATACATCCAAAAAAGAAGAGGGACCTTTAAGAGGTGCATAAGTTCTGGACAATGGTGGCGCACACCTTTAATCCCAGCACTTGGGAGGCAGAGGCAGGTGGATTTCTGAGTTTGAGGCCAGCCTGGTCTACAGAGTGAATTCTAGGACAGCCAGAGCTACACAGAGAAACCCTGTCTTGAAAACAAACAAACAAATAAACAAACAGGTGTGTAAGTAATTCTTAATGCGCAGAGATTGTGAGATCACACACACCTTAGCTCACTAAGTTTCTTGCCCAATTCATGATGCAAGAGTGAGCAACTCTCAGTGCACAGTGGGTTGTTTTCAATTGCTGCTGTTACATCTGGGGCCATTAGGAACATTCTGTGTCCTTTAGTGAACATGCTTTATTTTGGGCTGGAGAGATGGCTCAGAGGTTAAGAGCACTATTCTTGCAGGCAATTCATCCTTAAAAGTAGTTTTGTTCGGAGGCAGGGTCCCAGTCTGACCTTAGGCTAGCAGCTGTCCTGGCTCAGTCTCCCTCCCTCACAAGCCGGCTATCTCCAGTTTTAATCTGTTTCTTGTGAATAACGCCAGGTTGGGTCCTCCCTCACCGGCCAGCCTTACACTCTGTGTGTCAGTGGCTTGTTAGATGGAGTTTCTGGTCTGTAAGGTTTTAGTCAACAGTGGTGTCATTTGTTTCCCACTTTTCCTGTCTCTTTCTCTTGCCTACTCTTGGCTGATATCAACTAATGAAAAAACGTTCCATTCCTTCTTATCTACTGACGTGATTTTTTTTTTTTACCTATCCCTTTGTAGTGTTGTTTTTTTTTAATTATTATTTTTTTAGCGTTGCTGAGAGTCATCTCTAATTTGTCACCAACTACAAATACTATTTTGCTCTTTAAAACAATATTATAATTTTATAACTGGGCAACAGCTCTGTTATTACTCTGGTTAACACGTGTGCTACTTCTACAACACACTGCTAGTTTATTATTTGCTATTATTTATTACATATAAATAAAATGATAATAATGATAATTGTGAGGTGCATATAATTTTAGAAAATATAAAAGTAATGCCTGTAATTTACACTTGATTTACTTAATTATTTTCAGTTTAAGGCATCTTACATTTTATCTTGGAACCTCAGAGTTTCATGTGATAACATTTTCCTTAGCTTTTAACTCGAAGAACTTCTCTTAGTGTTGGAGGACAAATTTTTTTTTCTTCCAGACAGGGTTTCTCTGTATAGCCTTGGCTGTCCTGGAATTCACTCTGCAGACCAGGCTGGCCTTGAACTCAGAAATCCGCCTGCCTCTGCCTCCTGAGTGCTGGGATTAAAGGCTTTCGCCACCAAGCCCGGTGGAGACAAATTCTTTACTTGATGTTTTCTTGGAAAAAAAAAAAAAAAGCCTTAATTTAGGGACTGGAGAGATGGCTCAGCAGTTAAGAGAACTCTTAAGTTAAGAAATGGCTCTTACAGAGGACCCAAACACACTAGGCTATTAGCTCCCATTTGCAACTCAAGCTTAAGTAATCCAGCTCCTCTGGTTTCCATAAACTCCAGCAATCACACACGCACACACACAAAATATTTTAAAATATCTTCAGTTTGCTTTTAACATGCATATTCAATGAATGCTTTTAATTCCTCATTTCTGAAGGTTTACCTTCCCCTAGTATTAAATAATTTATTTTTTAACAATTTCATACATTATATATTTTGGACATTTTACCCCTCCCCCATTACTCTTTCTACCCCCCACACCCCACCCACCGTGACCCATTCTCAACCTTAGTAGATTCTCCTATCTTTGTGTCTTTTGTTTGTGTGATCTTGAGTTAGGAGGCCTGCTTGAGCACAGGTATTGGAGCAGGGGCAAAATAACAGTGGCTACGCTGCTGACGAAAGTGCTGTCAGCATATTCGGGAGTAATGTTCTCTGGCCCAGTGCTTGTCTGCACTGTAGTGATAGTATCCCATTAGCTTCGGGCCTTTAGTACTAGTGGTATTTTTTTTTTTGGGGGGGGGGTAGGGTAAAAAAAATCAGTAGTAATTGAAACTTTTGTTTCCCTGTCTATGTTGTTTTCTAGTTTGCTTTAAGACTTCACTTTCAAGGCTGGGCAGTGATGGCGCACACCTCCACTCTCAGCATTCCGGAAGTAGGTGGCTCTCTGTGAGTTAGGGCCAGCCTGGTCTACAGAGTGAGTTTCAGGACAGCCAGTGCTACACAGAGAAACACTTTGGTTAAAGTGGGGAAAAAAGATTTTGTTTTCAGTAGCTGGCCTCCACTGTAATTGTTGCCTGGGAGGCGTCCTACTTCTGTCTGCTAACCGAGGCCTAATCCTGGAAGTATCTAGCCTCGGGAGGTCTTATGACCTTGAATGTTAGGTCCTTGAATGTTTTCAGCCTCTGAGACTTACTGCTGATTAAGCTCATCCTTTGTAGCTCACTCTGGACTCTGGCTGGCTGGTTCAACTCCGCTGCTCGCTGCTCGGCTCAAGCTCCTCTCCCAGCTGACTGATTCAATCTGGCTTTTCTCAACTTTCTCTCCTGAATTGCTTCGCTTGGCCTCATGTTAACTTTGGCAATCTGTTCTAATCCTCTGGCTCCCCTTCATTCTCTGGCCCGCTCTGTCTTTACCTGTGTCTAGCTTGTTCTCTCTCTGCCGCCTGTCTCTGTACAACTCTCCTGGTCTCCTCCTCTCTGTGCTGCTCTCCATGAACTCTACTGTCTTCCTGCATTGGATTCTTGTCGTGCACTGAGTCTCCCTTAAGTAGCTTCCTTTCCCTCCCTCTTCTCGTGAGAGTTGGGCGTATCCTATTCTGTCTAATCTTTCTCTGATTCATCACCTTTTCTGTCACTCAATTAGACATCACTCGAAAAGGGTGCTTCCTTCTGCCAACTAACTTTGCCTTCGTTGTTTGGCATTAAAGGTGTGTACTAGGCTATGTCTGTATTCCAGCCAAAAAGATTAAAGGTGTGTGCTATAAGAGCTGAGTCACACCACAACTAGAAACAGGTTTTTTTTTTTTTTTTTTTTTAACAGTGAACAACACAATCTTGGGGTTTACAGTGTGATCAAATATCCTGCAACATTACACTGTTCTTAGGATGTAGAATTTCTGTTTGTTCTGTTTGTTTGTTTTCGAGACAGAGTCTAGTAACCTGTGGCTGGCCTGGAAATAGAACTGGATATGTAGACCAGGCTGGGCTTGGACTTAGGATAATTCTCTTGCCTCTGTATCCTAGGCACTGAGATTTCAGTGTGAGCCAGGCGTGTGTGTGTGTGTGTGTGTGTGTGTGTGTGTATTTTGTAACAGGGTCTTAAGTGGTACAAGATGCCCTCAAACTTGCTGTGTAGCCTATCCTTGAAATCCTGATCCTCTTGCCTCTGCCTCCAAAATGTTTAGATTATCGGTGTATGTCACTGAGCCCAACTATGTGTATTTTCTCTCTCTCTCTCTCTCTCTCTCTCTGTCTCTCTTTTTTTCTGCTAAGCTTTACTGAATTCTCTGGATATATAGTTTTAAAATAAATTTTAGACAATTACTGACCATTAGTCATTTCACATATCTCTTTTGTTCTATTCTCTCTCCTCATAGGAAGTGGCAAGGATCCACCAGCATATATATTAGACCATTTTTACCCAATTTTGGATCATCTGTTCTCGTTTCTTTTTTAATCTTTGTGGCATAGAACCCAGGATCTTACATGTGCTAAATGATCTAGTATTTTGAGTTGTATTCAAGTTCATTGATCCTTTTCTGTTTCAGACTGCTGTCAAAACCCCTCTAAGTGACTTATTATATATTTTAAGTTTATTTTTACTTTGTGTGTGGGCACATATATGCACATGTGTATGTGTGTATTATGTATGTGTGTATATTCTGTGTGTAGAGAAAGTACACATAGCTGGGCTCAGTGACACACACACCAATAAACTTAGCATTTTGGAGGCAGAGGAAAGAGGATGAGGATTTCTGGGATAGGCTACATAGCAAGATTGCACATAAACATCAAAAGGAGATTTTTAAAAAAATTTAATTTTATTTGCGATTCATTTTTACACCCCATATTCCATTCCCTGCCCCTCCCCTCCCAGCCTCCAACTGCTCCACATCCCACACTTCCTCCCCACCACACCCTGTCTCCACATGGATGCCCCCACCCTCTACCTCATATGACTTCTAAACTCCCTGGCTTCCAGTCTCTTGAAGGTTAGGTGCATCATCTCTGAGTGAAAACAGACCTGGCAGTCCTATGCTGTATGTTTGTTGGGGGCCTCATATCAGCTGGTGTATGCTGTCTGTTTGGTAGTCCAATGTTTGAAAGATCTCTGAGGTCCAGGTTAATTGAAATTCCTGGTCCTCCTATAGGATCACCCTTCTCCTCAGCTTCTTTTAGTTTTCCCTAATTCAACGACAGGGGTCAGCTGCTTCTGTCCATTGGTTGGGTGCAAATATCTGCATCTGACTCTTTCAGGTGTTTGTTGAGTCTTTCGGAGTGTGGTCATGATAGGTCCCTTTTTGTGAGCGCTCCATAGCCTCAGTAATAGTGTCAGGCCTTGGGACCTCCTCTTGAGCTGGATCCCACTTTGGGCCTGTCCAAAAGATTTGTGGTAGCCCTCCTTTTTACCCTATAGGTCTTCTCAGGCTTGAAGCAAACACTCTTATCTGATGAACTGCCTTGCTGGCCCAAATTGATATTTAAATATTTATATGTGTAAATATATTTTAAAATTAAAGATTAATATATAAGCATGAATATATATATATATATATATATATATATATATATATATACATTAAAAATTTAGATTTACTTATTTTCTGTTTATGAGTGTTTTTCCTGCATGTTTGTAAGTGCATCACATGTGTGCTCGGTACCCGTGGAGGTCAGAGGAGGGAGTCAGAGCTCCTGGAAGTGGAGTTACACTTGTGAGCTTTCATATGGGTGCAGGTCCTTTGCAAGAGCAGTCAGGGCTCTTGTTTGTTGTTTTTTAGAGAAAAGTTTCTCTGTGTCACCCTGGCTGTCCTGAATCTCTCTGGAGACAAGGCAGACTGTGAACTCGGAGATCTGCCTGCCTTTGCCTCCCAAATGCTGGGATTAATGGGTTGCGTCACCACTGCCTGCCCTGAATTCTTGTTTTTGATTCCCTAGACCCTTATGAAGGTTTCAAAAGTCCCTCAGACTCACTTTCAACTTTGGTCTCCAGCTGGTGGAACTGTTTTGGGAGGAGGTAGACATTTCAGGAGGTGTGGCCTAGCTACAGGAAGTATTTGGGGTCGGGGCCCTTGGGGCCTTTATCTCTGATCCTTCTTGTCTCTGCTTTCTGTCAGCTCTCAGCTGAGCCTCTGCTTCTCCACATTGTCCCACAGTCAGCATCACTGTGGGCGGTCAACCATGGGCTGACTCTTTCTGAACCTGAGAGCCAAAAGATACCCTTTGTCCTTTAAGTTGTTTGTGTTGGATATTTAATGCCAGGAATCATAAATCTAATAATACCGTTCGTTCTCTAGAAGAGAAAACCAAAACAAGGTAACAAAGAGTGAAGACCAAATCTGTGCCTGTAAGAGCCCTTGTCGAGACCCCCGAGAACCTTCATGTGTATCTGGTAGAACCATAGACAGACAAAATGGTTTCTAAGGTTCATGCATGTGAGGCCTTATACCAGTCTCCAACAAAGATCATCTTGTTGCCCGGCTCTCACCATATGCCTGGCTACTCCTTCAGCATGTTGGCAAGGGGGATAATAGCAGTAGGACCTAGGTGAGTGCTAGTTCATCTGTGGCTCTCCTCTGCTCTCTCTACAGAATCTAGGCTAACGATTTTTGCAATAAGAAATATCTCCTACTTTTTTGGGGGGGTGGGTGGGGGTTGCACATAACACTTTGGCTTTGTAAGTATCCAAGCGCATCTTGGAAATTTAGGTTTGTAAACACTTTTGCACAATTTTTGGAGAAGGGGATTTCATTAGTTACTTATCACACTCTTAAGATCCTGCTCTGAAGCATAGTAGCTGGTAACAACACACATGTATTAGTTCATACAGTTTTGGAAAGCCAGAAATCCAGGAGTGGCATAAATGGGTGGTTCTGGCTCATGGTCTCTGATGAAGTCATAGGCTGTGGCTGGAGGCACCTCAGAGCCAAAGTTGGCCTGGAGAAGCCACTTCCAAGCACACGATGAATGACGGGCGTGGATTCCGTCCTAGGCCATGGCCTAGGAGTCGCCGTTCTTTGCCAGTGGGGGCTTTCCCTCGGATGCTTGAGTATTCTCATAAGACAGCTGGCTTCTCTAGGATGAGAGAGAGACAGAGAGATAGAGATAGAGATAGAGAGAGACAGAGACTGAGACAGAGAGAGAGAGACAGAGACACAAAGAGAGAGTACCCACGTAGGAAGCCAGTCTTTTGTGAACTAATCTAAGAGGAGACCTGCTGTCTGCTGCCGACCTCACAGAATCAAACTTGACCTTATGTGGGAATACCAGGAGGAGGGTTGGTAGTGTTGGTAGCATAAGACCAGTTTTGCAGATCAGCTCCAAACTCAGGATGTCACACATAGGTGACACCTGTTGCTATGACAACCACATACCTGCCTAGAGTCCACTTCCCACACTTAGCTGAGAACAGGTTACTCACAACCTAAATAAAAGTCAGACCCTTCCCACCTTCGCCCCCCCCCCCATTTTTTCCTTTGTCTTTCTCTCTTTCCCCTCTTTGTCCCCAGTAAACTTCTTCCACGTGGAACTGCTTTGGCCTGGTGTGGTATGTCCAGACTCAAGTCGCTATTCTAACACATCAGAGGGCATCACTGCTTGATTTATTTTTTTTTTGTTTGTTTTAGTAATGGATATTATTTTCATGTTTGTTTATTTAATACTTTTATATTCTATTTATTGTATTGGTCAGATGTGTTGGTGTACACCTTTAATCTCAGCATTTGGGAGTCAGAGGTGGGGGGGAACTATGAATGGAGCTTAGCCTGGGGTATATAGCTAGTTCTAGGCCAACCAAGGTCACATAGTGACACCCTTGTTTTTCAAAATAGACAGACAAAACAAAAACTCAACAAAACAAAAAATTGTGTGTGTGTGCACATGTGTGTGTGTATTGCAAGCCCACTGCGCAGTGTGCATGTGGAGGCGAGAGGACACTTGTGGGTGTGTCACTGTTCTTCTTCCCCCATGTAGGTCCTGGAGATAGAACTGTCAATCAGGCTTAGCGCAAGCACTTTACCCAAAGAGCCATCTTGTGGACTCCCTGCTTGTTTGTCTGTATACCTTAAGGCTGAGTCTCTGGTAACTCAGGCAGGATTCAGACTCAATAGGGGAGACTGGCTTTGAACTCCTAGTCTTTCCAGTGTTAGGCCTGCAGACATGTCTGTCAAGCCTGACTGCGTTTATCCATCCTCACTGGGCTGGTGATGGACTGTCAGTCCGTAGTCTTTCACCATGCCTACACCCAAGATTCTGTGGCCCATCAAAGGGCAGAGCCTTTTGGTCCTAAACATTATTGAACAAGCTAAATCAGAGTGATAGGCGATGCCATTAGAATCGTCAGAGCTGGGCACCACGGCATAGACCTCTAACTCTAGCACGTGAGATGCTAGAGCTGGAGCCAACACACGTTTGAGACCTGCTTGCGCTATCGAGGGCTCTCCAGGCCGGATACCATGTGTCAGAACACCAAATCCCATGCCAAACCAAACTGAAACCCAACTCAGATATGTGGGACTTCTGGGTGTTCCTAGTTCTGCGTTCCTCAGCATTGCTTTCAGCTGCATAGACTCACGTTTCCACAAGCTTTCTAAACCTTCCCTTAAACTCTCCTCTCCATCTCTCTCTCTCTGCAGGTACTCTGTTTCCCTACATAAGAACAAAGATTTTAAAAGTCCTAGTAACAAAAATGGAACAATTTGGAAGTAAACACCAATGCTTTTCTGCCCAAGTCCCTCTCCTTTTAAAAACTAAAGAAGTACTTGCGCACATTTCCTTTGTCCTTGGGAATTCATTCTAAGGTCAGGAACTGCACCCAGGAAGGCACAGAGTTTAGCACCATACTGAGTACTGTCCCATCACTCGCTGCCACTCAATCTCAGTCACCTGAGAGACATCTCAAGTACTACCATCTGCCCAAGTGCTGTGTTTGCTTACGGTAGACTTGAAGATGAGGGACCCAAAGAGCAGACAGAAGAAGAGGAGAATGAAGAGTGGGAGGAGAAGAAGAAAATGGTAGATACGATAGACATAGAAGTATGTATTTGCCATTTCAGCTATTCCACAGGATGAGGCAGGAGAATGCTTGAAGCTATGGCTAGCCTCCACAGCTGAGCTTAAACAGCTGCAGCTTTCCCTATGGGTAACCCTGGGTGATGAATGCACAGTCAAGTTTGTCTACCCCCACCCCTCCATTTGCCCACACCCTCCGTTGTGTGCAGAGCTCCCATGCACTGCTACCTATCTGCTTCGGAGATTCCTATTTGACATGGATTTTGCTTTGTTTATTTATTTATAGTCTCTTTCTCTCTCCCTCCCTTTTCTCCTCCCCACCTGTGTGTGTGTGTGTGTGTGTGTGTAAGTGTGCATGTTCGAGTACTTCTTGTCTATTTCTCCTCTTCTCCAAGGCTAATCCTTCGCCTTTGCTCCAGAGAGTCCCCACCATCCTTGGTTGCCTTACCTCCTTCACAAATGCATCTACATGCTCTATCTTCACCCACGTCTAAAAGCTTCCCCTCCCTTGACTCCCTTTGGTTGTTGCCTACCTCATAGCATAACGATAGCCAACAATCTTCCTTCTGCCCCCCTGTCACAGGAATCTGAGGTCAGCTGACCATTTTCAGTATTTTAATTTTACTTCAGTGAATTACAACGTCCTATATTCTTCCTACTTAAAACGTTATCTCTGCTTGCTCTGATAGAAATACAGAAAGTTAGCTAGATTCCCCATTTTCCATCAATATTTTATTCATCTGCTAATAGGAAAATGAGCCAATTTTCCAGGGGTGAAAATGCTTACTACCAGTTTTCTTCTCTAGGCTCCTCATCTTCAGAGAGTTCAGGGACCTCCTAATACTTCTGTGAAGGAAGGGCAAGCCATGAGTCACGGCTGCCTGGCAGTCAATGACACAGTAACCAAGTAGTCACTTGCAGTGGTGGTCTGGAATCTCAGCTCTGCTGTTCACCCACTGACCTGACACCATTGTCTCTGAAATGAGATAAAGATAAGAAAATCTAATCTACATGGTGACTTGAGGCCAAATGCTGATCATGCCTGTCTGGCTTGTAGTTATTCATGGTGAATTGTAGCAATGGTTGCTGTGGGTGCTTTTATAGTTGTTGCTATGCAGACTCTGTGTGGGTGGCCTCTGACCCTTTCCTGCCTGTTTCATCTTTCTTACTTTCTTTTTTTTTTTTTTTAAAGATTTATTTATGTATTATATGTAAGTACACTGTAGCTGTCTTCAGACACTCCAGAAGAGGGAGTCAGATCTTGTTAAGGGTAGTTGTGAGCCACCATGTGGTTGATGGGATTTGAACTCTGCACCTTTGGAAGAGCAGTTGGTTGCTCTTACCCACTGAGCCATCTTACCAGCCTGCCTGTTTCATCTGTCATAGTTTCCTGTTAGGCCTTTTCTAATTGCACAATGAACTAAGATTCTCTCAGACTCATTGCTCTTGCTACTTTGTTCTCTGCAATTTCCTTTCCTTTCCTTCCCTTCTGTAGAATGTTGAGAGTCGCTGGTGTGCAGCCTGGGACTCCTGACTCCTGGCTCTAGCCTGCTAGACACAACCACTTGCTTATCCAGTGGATGCTCCACATTCATGCCTCCCTAGCCTACACCTCTTCTTGAGCAATGTGATGGCATAATATCAGTAACACCAGGGACCGAGAGTGAACTTAGATGTTTCTTTTTCACTCATCGATCTGCCCATTAATCATGAACTCCTGCCTTTCTCCCTCCTTCTTTTGAATCTCTATATGAAGTCCAGGCTGTCCTTGAACTCAGATCCTCTTGCCTCAAGTTCTCTAGCATTCCATGCACCCGATCACTTCCTTTCCTAAAGGTTTCAGAATTAAGTTTAAATGTCATGAGTTGATGTCAGTTTATACTTTCCACCTTGTCTTCAGGGGCTATCTTCTTTCCCAACACTCGATTCTCTTCTCACTTTTCTAAAACACTTGTGAGTTCATACCTCAAAATACAGGTGAAGGCCAGGTATGATGGCACACACCAGAAATCCCCAAAAAAGAGATGGGGACAGGGAGCCCAGGCCAGCTCTATTAATTTTGTTTTAAAACACAAACCAAAAGCCAAAACCATAGAAAACAAAACTTACAGGTGTATCCATTCCATTACCGACCTTCTTTGTACATTATTAACATAACTAACATCACATAACATCATTAACATAAATCATAGAATTTCCTTTTGACGAGTGTGTGTGTGTGTGTGTGTGTGTTTGTGTGTATTACTTGGTAACTATTTAGTACCTTAAGTCTATTCACTTACATAGATAAACATACTTTTTGAGGCCAGAGTGGTCTACAGAGTGAGCTCCAGGACAGTTAAGGCTACACAGAGAAACCCTGTCTTGAAAAAACAACCAACCAACCAACCAACCAACAAACAAACTATAAATATGAAAAAAAGTACTTTATTTCTGTATTAAGGAACCATGAAACTTAATTGACTAAAAACCAGAAGATACAAATAAAGGCAGAAAATTAGTCATTCCCCAACTTTATTTCCAAATAAACTGAATACATTTATGTTGGGAGCTTACTGTGTATATAGAAATACCAGAAGTGGGGAAAAAGGTGGAATTGTTATAGATTTAATTTATTTCTTCTCTTTATTTTTTTTCTCTGAGACTTTATTGTAGTCTGTCTTTTATTTTAGCCGTGCTGTGAATGGATACTGGGCCTTATATACACAAAGCAAGCAGTCTTTCTCTGAGTCACATTTCCAAGGGACACACAGACGCAAAGTAAGTAAGACATAGTTTTAAAATGCAAAAAAATAATTTGAAGTTGGATATGTGTGTATATGTGCATGTGTGCATGTATGCATGTGTGTGCGTGCACACACACGTGTACACGCACACGACATGATATGCATGTGGAGCTCAACTTTGTGGGAGTCAGTACTTTCCTTTTACCATGTGGGTCCTGGGGATGGAACTCGGGTCGTTAGGCTTGGCAGTGGATAACGAACTGAGTTAGCTCATCTTTCTGGAAAAAAAAAATAATTAAAGGAAAATTATTCCATGAACTTAACAGGGGAAATGAATGGAAGTTTGCTAAGGAAGAAATCAAACCTAAGCTTGGACAGACTGGTTCATGCTGATAATTCTAGCTTTTGAGTGGCTGAGGCACTAGAGTTGCTGAATATTTGACAGGGTCAGCATGGGCTACATAGTGAGTTTCAGGCTAGCCTGAGTCACAAGGTGTTCCTGTTTAAAAGTAAGCAAGCAAGCAAGCAAGCAAGCAAGCAAGCAAGCAAGCAAACAAACAAACAAACAAAAAACAAAAAACAAAAACAACCACAAAAAAACCCCAAGGCTATCTTAACTAACAACTGTGAAAAGTAGACCCAGGCGCTTGATAGATAGTTTGGATAAGATGAACTCTGATTTCCTCATTAGAGAGGTTCTGTGAATGACGACAGGAAATGGGAATGCGTAACACTAATTGGATTGAAATGACTAATAGACAATTCTCAGAAATTAGACTAGAAAGTCAGATTTGAGCTGTCCTGACGGCCAGGCAGGCCAGAGCGCTGCGTTCAGAAAGTCGATTTACAGCCTGGTTGATTTTGTCTGTGCTCAGGAGCTGGGTGTGTTACGGGTACTGTGGGGGGAAAGTCAGAGGAGTTGATTTCTGTAAGTGATGAATGTGTGGTCAGAAATCTTTCTTTTCCTCCTTTTTGTCCATCACCCCTCCTGTCCTGCACCCCCACGGTTTTTTGTTTTTTGGTTTTTTTTTTTTTTTTTTTACATCTTCAGGAGATGATCAGGGGGCACATACAATCAAGTTTACTGCCAACTTTTAGCTGTTGAGTGCTGAGGTTTGAACCCAAGGCTTTCTGTAGACCAGGCAAATGCTTGCCATTGAGCTACATTCCCATTCCATTATTAACCACTTAAAATGGTCCAGTGGTACCCAACACACCCTCACTGTTACACTGTTCATCTCTGGACTCTTCATCTTGCACAATGAAACTCTGAAGCAAGCAACTGCTCATCCGCCCTTTCTTAAGCTCCGGGCAGCCTTAGCTACACTTCTGTATCCATGAGTTGATTTCCCTAGGTACCACCTTAATCTTCTGTGAATGACATATTCTGCCAGTATGCTGTCATCCCACAGCCTTTGTCCATTGTTACTTCTCTGAAATACAATAAACACCAAGTAAGTCTCTAGCAAGGGTCAGAATCATTTAATGAGCTGAATGTATCTGCGTCATCATCGTATGGCCAATAGTTCTTTGAAGGAGCTGGACTTCTGGAGCCTGCCTGGGTTAGTTACTGCTGAACCACTTAAAAGTTGTCCAGCATCTTAAAATTTTATCATCTGGCAGCCTACAGTTCTTAGAGACTTGTGATTCGTAGATAGATCTATTCTCCCAAGACGTAAGGCATCTTAGGGATAGAGATGGGGTCAAACGGGTAAATAGTAAAGTTAAGGCTATTCATAAGTAAGCTCCGGTTACTTTATTCCACAGGTATTTGTAGGTCATGTCTGTGAGGAGTAATGTTAACTGAAGTTGCTATAGTAACACTCCATCCATGTTACCCAGATGGTGTTTGATGGAGGAAGAAGATGTAAGTGCCTGATCAGGGGGCTTGACACCACTTACATTTTGTGTGCAGCAACCAAAACAGATGCTCAGAGGATGCTGTGTTTTTCACTCCCAAGCATCTGTCGCTGTGAAGGTGGGCAAGAGACTTTGCCCCACTCTCTCTTGCATGGTACCTGTCTCCACCCATCTCCTACAGCCAGCACCTTGCTTCTGAGGATGCGCTGTCAATTAGCTGCGGAGGAGAGCCAGGGAAGATGGTTCCCCAAGCTCTCTTTCTTCCCTGTTGTACCCGAGCCCCCCCACCCCCCGAGCTGTCACAGTATTTTTACTGTGTAAATGTGTCCATGTGTAAGGACCCGTACTGCAACATTCGGAATGACAGTAGAGTGGACTTTCTCCCTTCCAGACACTTGGGTACATTATCACTGTTGCCATAGTAGATAAAATGGGATTTCCTCTGAGTCACAGCCCCCAGTCACATACACTCTCCCTCATGTGTCAGCAGACTGATGCAATCTCTTTGGTGATTTTTCTGGAAAACAGCGACTTTTTTTGTGTGCCTCTCTGTAATAATCCTTTGATTTGTAGCCAACAAATCGTAGATGGGCTGTAATCTTCATAAGCACACACTGAGCTAATTTTTTCTTGTTTTCTTCTCGAGTTCTCCTCAATAACATTTTCATCATCATAGTGTCAGGCTCCAAGAAGTTTCAAACCATGGAAGCCAATCCGAAGATTAAAAACATATAAACCATTTTCTCAAGTAGTGAAGCCAACCGGAATGAAATCTGAGAAAGTGTCATTTTTCTATTCTTTCATGGTTGCAGCACGGAAGAGAAATTTCCCTGTAAATAAGTTCTCCTCTTGCTTCCAGGACAGAGTCAATTACAAAGAAGCTTTCTGAGAGCCTCTGCGAATGGAAATCCTGTTTCTTTGACTCATCCGCGTAACTCAGTGTGAATCGATGCCACAAACTCTGGTGGTGATGATCTCACTGTTTTATGTATCATGTCTACAACGTTAGTTTACATAGTAAGGCCGTCTCCTCTGACGAAACTCCTCCTGTCTGAGATCAAATTGCCGCTGCAGTTTAATAAATCCTCCCTGTTAGCTGTGACTCACCCTGAACTTTGGTGTGTGGTACCTGTGAGTTAAGTCAACCAGGAGAAGACGGTCTGGCTCCCAGTTATTACTGGCATTTATTGTTTAGCATCTGTGAGCAGAGCAGGTGAGAGTTACTGAGATGGAGCCCTCAGATAGTGGCATGACACTTTAGGAGAGGCAGTGACCATGGCCAGGGCCTGGACTCTGCTTTTTTTCTTACTTAGATGCAGTTCTCCAAGGGGTGAACAAGAACAAGTTCTACTGCAGTGTCTCCCTTACTGCAGCCAAGCTAACATTAACGTCAGCTTGCACTAAGTGTTTTAGTGCCATAAAACACTACTCAAGCTACAGTTCTTAGCTTAGGTTCCAAACGTCTGTGGTTGGCATAGAGATAAGGAAGACATCTGACATTTCAGGCAGTTTTGTGGATTTGTGGCTGTTACTAGGGAGAGAATGCATAGCTCACATCAGAGATTCAAGAATGAATCTCTTGCTGGGCGTGGTGGCACACGCCTTTAATCCCAGCACTCGGGAGGCAGAGGCAGGCAGATTTCTGAGTTTGAGGCCAGCCTGGTCTACAGAGGGAGTTCCAGGGCAGTCAGGGCAATTCAGAGAGAAACCCTGTCTTGAAAAACCAAAAAAAAAAAAAAATCTCTTTTTGCCTTCTGCCATAGGTGATCTTCACTGTCAGCTTGAATTTAGAGTCACCATGGCAGCACATGGCTGGGTGTGTCTCTGAGGGTGTGGCAGATTCCATTCAGCATGGAAAACTCACCCTGAAAATGAACAGTACCATCCCATGATCTGTGGTCCTGAGTTGAATAAAAAAGGAAGAAAGTGAGCAGACTGCCCGCTCTCATCTCTCTGTGTTTCCTGACATTGGCACACAGTAGCCAGCCACCACCGGATCCTGCTGTCACGGTTTGCCACTCTGACTCTCCTTCGTGATGGATATATCCTTGAACTAGAACAAGTCATAACAAGCCCTTTTCTCCAGAAACTGGTTGAGTCTGGTGTTTTTGCCTCAGCAAAACTCGATGTGACCGGTGCCTTTTCTCAGTGATTCGGGATGACATACCTGAGATATCTGTCGTTTCTAATTATTTACCCAATTTGTTAAAAGATAAAGGATACGAGCTGGATGTAGCAGCTCACCCCTCTAATCCCAGCATTAGGAGGCTGAAGCAGGAGGATCACCACAAGTTTGAGGGGAACATGGGCTACACGTGGTGAGTTTCAGGTCAGACTGGATGGATTACAGAATGAGATCTGACCACTATTACCACCCTCCAGAACCAAGAAAGAAACACAAAATGCTTAGAATAGAGAGTGAGTGACGCTCTGCATGAACATGTGTTATTTGCCATGGGAACATGCCCAATGTCCAAAATGGGTTCTCTGAGGCAGGCCATTCTCTAGCTTGCTGGCTGAAGCCATTGTGTGGGTAGGCTGCAACTCACTATGTAGTACAAGAGGGCTTCAAACTCATAGAAATTCTCCTGCCTCTTCCTGCTTAGAGCAGGGATTACAGGCATGAGACACCATGCCTGGCTAGATAGCACCACTCAGAGGGTCTGACATGATGCTGGGGCATCACCACTATAAATAAGAATGTGATGGGTGTTTGTTGAAAGCTCGACTGAGCATTTGCTGAGGTATAGGAAGGGCAGAAGGGGGGCCTCAAACAAGGTGGGAGGGACAAGGGTCCTTGTTTGTTCTGGAGCTGGGTAGCTGTCTTAGTCAGGGTTTGCAATCCTGCATAAAACATCAGACCAAGAAGCAAGTTGGGGAGGAAATGGTTTATTCCTTGGGCTGGATTTTATAAGAAAGCAAGCTGAGCAAGCCAGGGGAAGCAATCCAGCTAGCAACACCCCTTCATGGCCTCTGCATCAGCTCCTGCTTCCAAGTTCCTGCCCTACGTGAGTTCCTGTCCTGACTTCCTTTGATGATGAACAGCAATGTGGAAGTATAAGCTGAATAAACCCTTTCCTCCTCAACTTGCTTCTTGGTCATGATGTTTTGTACAGGAATAGAAACCCTGACTAAGACAGTAGCTATCTGACTCCATTGGGTTCACAGAAAGGAAGCGATGGGTGCTACAACCAGAAAGGCATGTTTAGGGAGCCGATCATGGGGACAGAGGTTCTTGAGACTTGGAAAGAGCATACTGAATACTCCATGTTTGGACTTGATATATTGATTGTCACCTGTAAGTAGTCAACACATGGAGTGACATGATGAAAGCAGCAATGTTAGAAGGATAATGTTCCAGGGTGAGCAGGATGAAAGGAAAGTGGGTGCCCAATGTAAATTGGCCACCATGTGAAGCTCTGTGGCAATGAAGCAACCAGCCTTGGATTTCAGTGTAAGGGTGTGGGGAGGAAGGCCACTACCTGTGACATTGGGAATAAAATGGCACCGAATGGCATTTCTCATTTGCTCTCTTAAGAACACTGGGCTGTCAGGTCACATTGCTTCGGGGAGGAGGGCAGATTTGGTCAGTGGTCATGCTTGCAGAGGCTCTGTGGGAGCAGGGAAATAGCACTGCCATGCTGGGTGACTTCACGGTGGCAGGATGTATCAATCAGATGGAAAAAAAATCTACTCCAATCACAGACACAGACACAGACACAGACACAGACACAGACACACACACACAGACACACACACAGAGAGAGAGAGAGAGAGAGAGAGAGAGAGAGAGAGAGAGAGAGAGAGAGAGAGACACAGACACACACACACAGACACACACACAGAGAGAGAGAGAGAGAGAGAGAGAGAGAGAGAGAGAGAGAGAGAGCTCAAACATTTAAATTTGATTTGCTGAATTTAAGACCAGCAGCTAACCAAGTTAGGTCTTGACAGCCCAGTAGCCTTGCCTTGCCTATCCACATTGAACAACTACAGTGCACACCAGGTGTCCTGTGTAGTACACCAAGATGACTCTGTGGCTAAAAGATCTTGCCTTGCAAAACTGGGTGACCACATTCAGTCCCCAGAACCTCTGTTGAAAGAAAGACTTCATTCCTAATAGTTGTTCTGTGACTTCCACACCAGTGCCATGGCACACACCTGTATTTACACACAAACACAGACACAGACAGACAGACACACATAAATACACACACATATACAACACACAAAAATAAATAAAAAATTAAAAAAATCTCCACAAAGCCCTATATTTGTTAGATGAACATAATTTATAATAATATTTTTATTAATAATAATAATAATAATAATAATAATTATTATTATTATTTTGCTTTAGTTTGGAAGTGCCACCGAAAACCCAGGTTTTCAGCCAGTTTCCATGGGGGAGATATGTAACCTGTAAGAAATGAAGTCTTATGTTAGGAAGCGAAGTCACTGGAGGTGTACTTTGAAGAAGACGTTGAGATCCAAGACCCTTCTTACTCCGAGAGTACTGGCTTTGAGGACGTGGTCACCTTTGCTGTGTGCTCTCTCCACCCTGAAGTTCTTCCTTGCAGCAGTCCAGAAAGTAAGGTGATCAGGCGACCATGAACTGAAGCCGCAGGAACCATGAGGCACCATGTCAGGCTTCCACCCCTCTCGAAGTTGATTTTCGTAGGCATTTTGTCAAAGCAGTGTAAGATTAACACCCTCCTGGTTGAGGACTCTGAAAAACTGACTTTCGGAAAGGTGCGAGGAAGTACAATGAGCAGTGCGAGGTTTGCTGAGCACTTCCGAGGTGCCATTTCCACTGCATGTCTCCAAGGTCACAAAGCCACTGTGCCACCGAGGCCGGAGCAAAGACTCACTGTGTTCTCCTGGCATTCTAAGGTGACTTAGTCTCTGTCACAAGCCGACTTCCTGGTGTCTTTGCTTACCCGCTCAACTCTGAGTGCTGGCACCAGGATCTAAGCTCTTAAGACTTCAGAAGATTGAAGAGCTGTGGGGGTCAAAAGTCCCCAAAGGCAACAGTGTTTCCCTTTCGGTTTACAAAGTCAGCAAGAGATAAAATCTGGAAGGATACTTCTGTGTTTTATTTTCTTAGGGGATGAAGTTTGTTTTTATTTATAATTTCCCTGGAGGAGTTTCAGCCCTGAGGGGGATAAATTAACACTTTTTTAAAAATTATCAAACATCATCAAACTGTCCTGCTTAGATATCATGTTATTAAAATGAGCCCTGTGTATGAGATCATTTTATCTTGTTGCACTGCACACTAGGGCAAGCTGCTCAGAATCAATGGAAATGAATAATTAATTAAAGAGAAAAGAATATTCCTTTTAAGTTCCAGGATACATTAGTCTTGTTCTTCCCCCGCTGGCTTTTCCCTACTTCCTCTTTCCACCCTTCCGTCATTGTAAACCAGTCGCCCTCTTGGTTTATTCCCTCCTTTCTGGCTCAGGGTAGCCACAATGTCGCTTGAAATGCAGGCGAGGAGCCAGTCCTGAGGCCACAGGAAACCAGGACCGAAGCTGTTCTTCCCTCAGGAAAAGGGCATCATAGGCTCTGAGAAATAGCCCCCTTCCCACTGATGAATCCACTGCCAACCAGGCTGGCCAACAGGAAGAAAGCCCAGGGGTTTCCGGCCAAATCGAGGCAGGCTTCAAACAGATTCTTCCCATGGAAGGGACATTTCCTCTGATTCTTTGCTTCAGTGAGACACAGCCTGGTTAAGCTGAGGGAAATCAAAAATCCAGCACCGTTCAAACTACCTGGGAACTTTAGACCTGAAGACTCTTCAGCCCAAACCTACAGGATCCAAATAGATTTTCTAGCAGGTCTGCCATGGTTGTCTGGGTGCTGAAGTCTGAGAAGAGCTGGTCTACAGATGTCTTCTTGCAAACAAATATAATTTTTTTTTCTTTTCTTGAAACCATGACACATACTTGAAAGGAAACAAGCAGAATTAAGTATAGTAAAATATGAATTACTAAAAACTGTATATTTACATGTAAATGAAGTTTACTGACACTAACTAGAAAGCAAATGTAACTTAGATTAAAAAAAGTTGAGCTATTTCTTCTGTTTTATTTTTAACACTGAATTGATTAATGACTTTCTTTTCTGAAACCATTGCTATCTCTTGCAAGTTCTGTTCAAGACAGGAAAATGATACTCAGGAAAATAATTAAAAACATTTCTCTAACATATCCAAATATGGTCTCTTGGCAATTTCTAGAATATAGCCCTGTAGGCAAAGAGAAATGACAAAAATCTGAAAAAAAAAAAAAAAGGACAACTGAAGATTGTCCAGCAGAACAAGTCCCTCAATGTTTATTCAAGTTTAAAACAAAACAAAACAATCTCATTGAAAAACTGCAATGATTAATTTAAAAGCTCTACTTGATTATTTTCCATGTGTGATATTTGTAGTTAAAAAAAGAGAACCTTATACTTTGTATTTTCCCATTGTTTTTTGGAGACAATGTGTCACTTAGCCCAGGCTGGTCTGGAACTTGCTATGCAAAAGAGGATGACCTCCAACTTCTCATCCTCCTGTTTTTACTATTCAAGTGCTAGGATTTTATGTGTGCATCAAACCCAGAGCACCGGACATGCTCAGCAGAGTAGGAGACTTCAGCAACATTTTCAGATTTTCTGGATTTCATTTTATAGGTGGTTTCACCAGGTTTGGAGATCAAATTTTACATGTATTAGGGAAGTGCTCTACAGCTGAGCTGAATTTTGGTCATCTACATGAGGCTTAGAAGCACTTTTAGTTAGGGTTTTACTGCTGTGAACAGACAAGGACAACATTTAACTGGGGCTGCCTTACAGGTTCAGAAGTTCAGTTCATTATCATCAAGGTGGGAGCCTGGCAACATCCAGGCAGGCATGCTGCAGAAGGAGCTATGAATTCTACATCTTCATCTGAAGGCCACTAGGAGAAGACTAGCTCCCATATAGTTAGGAGGGTCTTTAAACCCACCCCCAACAGTGACACACTTTCTCCAACAGGCCAAACCTCCTAATACTGCCATTTCCTGGGTCAAGCACATTCAAACCACAACAATACTTGATATCACCTCAGATTGGATATTAACTGCTGTTTACTTTGAGTTTCAGGTTTGTAAGCCTCGGTTTTTCCCCTTTATACTCTGCATATACTTTAACAGCACAGAATTTTCTGACTGATTATGGGTATATATCCATGACCCAGGAAAGATTTAATAAGATGAAACCTGTTAGTTACTCTTTAAGTTTATTATTATTATTTCACTAGGACTTATTTATTTTATTATATTTGATTTTTTTATGGTATTGCTATTTTATATTTACTTGCATAAATTTACTCACAGAAGTCAACATAAAAATCTTACATTGAGCTGTAACATTAGGCTCAGATCAGTCAACTGATGCTGTGGTATCCAATTGGTAGACAGAAATAAATCACTACACAGCAGGCATCTAGTGTAGTGGATGTTGCTGCAGGATATTTGATCACATTGTGAACCCCAAGATTGTTTGCTGAAAAACTTGGTTCTAGTTGTGGTGTGGTTCAGTCTTAGCACACACTTTAAATCCCTTTGGCTAGAATACAGCCCTTAGTACAAACTTCAATTTCAAACAATGAAAGTAAACTTAGTTTGTAGAAAAAAAAACACCCAGGTTTGAAAGTGATAACTAATTGAGTGGCAGACAAAGTGATGAACCAGAGAAAGATTTAACAAAATAGGATATTTCCAATTCTCACAAGAGGGAAGAGGGGAGAGATATGACTTGAGAAAGAGAGGAGGCAGGGTAGGGAGAGCAGTTTTACTGGGACAGTTGTACAGAGCGAGGTTACAGAGAAAGAACAAGCTAGATACTGGTGAAGACAGAATGAGCCAGAGAATGAGGAGTCAGAAGACTAGAACAAATTGTCAAAAGTTAGGTTGAGGGAAAGCAGAGCAATTCAGTCAGAAGCTGAGAGAAGCCAGATTGAACCAGTCATCTTGGAGAGGAATTTTGAAGAGCCAGAACAGCTGAACTGAAACAGTCAGCCAGAGTTCAGAAAGAACTAGAAAGGGTGAACTTATTCAGCACTATGCCTCAGAGGTTGAAACCATCCTAGACCTAGATAAGATTGTATGGAGGCTAGAAGCTTCTAGGACGAGGCCTAGGTTAGCAGACAGAGGCAGTAAACCTTAAATAGGACAATTACATCAGGTGAATAAAAGTTACTTTTATAAATAGCAGTCACAGTGCCAGTAACTGCAGATAACGCCAATGAAACAAAACCCCACATTGCCTTGACAGTGCTCCTCTAGGTAAGAGGTACAGAACAACAGAAATATACTGGAGACATTGAGAGAAAGGAGAATAAGAAGTCAGGTGTGATGATGAATGCTAGTGATCCCAGCACTTGGGAGGTAGAAGTAGGTGGATCAGGAGTTCAAGGCCAGCCTTGATTATAATGTGAGTTTCAGGACATCTTGAATTATATAACACTTCTTCTTAAAAAAAAAAAAAAAAAAGAAGAAGAAGAAAAAAGAAAAAAACCCCAAACAACAAAAAACAACAACAAAAGCAAGAAAACAACAACAAAAACAAAACAAAACAATGGGATTGGCCATGTAGTTGAGAGTACTTGCTGTTCTTCCAGAGGACCTGGGTTAAATTCCCAACACTCACAGGTCTGCATACAACCATCTATACATCCAGTTCCAGTGGATCTAGTTCCCACTTCTGGCTACCACTGGTACCAAGCATGTACTTGGTACCCACGTTTTCATGATGGCAAAATACCATACACTTAAAAAAAAAAAAGTAAGAAAAAGGCCAGGTGTGGAGGTGCACACCTTTAATCCCTGCAACTAGGAGGCAGAGGCAGATGGCTGTCTGTGAGTTCCAGACCAGCCCCCATCTCCTTGTGGAGTTCTAGACCATCCAAGGCAATACAGTGAGACCCTGTCTGAACGGAGGTAGGAAGGGAGATTAAGAAAAGTAGTATGATGTTAAAGATTTCTGGAGGAGAGAGAGTCAGCTTTCTTTAAGGAGGTGGCCCCTGGAAGGTTGCCCACACTAGAGTGAGTGATCCCATTTCATAAATATGTGGGCAGAACACATTTTAAACCAGTGGGCTATTTAAAAAAGGGGAGAGAACATGAAGATGAGAGGGATGTGTTTGGGAGGAGTTAGATGAAGGAGTTGAGGGAGACTGTGGTCAATACAGTGTATATATGTATAAAAATTTCAAAAACAATACAAATATTATGTTTATGAAAAGAATGACCTGGTCATGGCTGTCAGTCATCAAGGCTCGCCATGGACAGGGTGTATGTCTTTTGACATACAGCTCCCTGAGCCCCATTTTCCAGATGAAAACACTGAGTCAGGGATACTTTGGCCATTAAAATTGATATTTAAACCAATATTTATCTCTGTTGTTCTGTCCATCTGATAGAAGAAAGCATTTTTCGTACCATTTATACATTGGGATCAATAACCTCTTGATACAATGTTTACTTTCACAGAGCTGAGCTTAAGTGCCCACAATCCCCAAGGATGAACTACAAACTGGATCACCATGTGACTGGCCAAAAGCCCATATTCTTGGCTCTGGTCGGTCGTTTCTGAAAGGAAGGGCATTAAATGATGGGGATCAAGTTACTGTCTCATGGTTTGCATTCCCTTGGAATTGTGTTGTTTTCTAAAATGTTCCATATTCTTTAGTCCACTTGGTCTAACAGAACACGGCTCATCGGTGGACCTCATCAACAATAGAAATCGATGCTTTATCAAGTTGGAGGCTGGAAACTGAAGACATGAGTGCCACAAGATTCAGTGTTGGGGGGTGAAGATAGATAATGCTTTCCCTGGCTCACAGATGTTGCTTTACATGGTAAAAGGGGCCAAGAGTCTTAGGGGCCTGTTTTATAAAGGATGCTAATCTTATTCATATCGATTTCCTTGACTTAATCCTCTGCCAAAGACCACAAGCTTACTAATACCGACTTGGGGGGAGGGGTCAGAACTTCAACATGTGCATCTTAGGTTATGCAGACACTCTGTCCATTGCACATGCTTTTGGGATTTTTTCTCTTGAATTTTTGTCTCAGGCCACCAACTCTACTTCTAAGAACCAATATGGTCTTCACGACTTCTGTGAGGGAAACTGTCCTGACGTCCTCTGTGCCTTGTCTTCTATTCTTCCTGTTCTCTCAACTCTGCATAGCACACATTAAACTTTGTAGAGGCCCCCCACCCCACCCCGCTCCCCACTTCTCTGTAGTTATGGACTGTGTGGGGGAGAGTTCATTCTATTTGGTGAGGGAGAGACAGGGGTGTTACAGAATATCCATCCATGTTTGTGAGATTTTCCTGTGATACCTAAGCTACAGATGTTGTGTTCAGTGAGGGCGTGGCAGACACTGGCAGCGAATTTATAGACATTATCTGGTGGAATGTGATGAGGAGTACTCAAATGCTCCGGCAGAAATTCCCCAAGGTTTTGGGGCCGGGGTTGTAGCTTCAGTGGCAGAGAAATGGTTTGTTATAGGTAAAGACCTAGGTTTGCTCTCTAGTACCGCAAAAATAAATAAATAAATAAATAAATAAATAAATAAATAAAATAGATATATAAGTGTTTTTTTTGTTTGTTTGTTTTTTGAGACAGGGTTTCTCTGTATAACCCTGGCTGTCCTGAACTCACTCTGTAGACCAGGTTGGCCTCAAACTCAGAAATTCGCCTGCCTCTGCCTCCCAAGTGCTGGGATTATAGGCATGCGCCACCACTGCCTGGCGATATATAAGATTTTAATACCTGTTTCTTGAAAAGAAATGTTTGACTATAGTAGTCTGCCGAATTCCAGGTTGAGTAAAGTAAAATTATTATTATAATTTTCTCTCTATCCCTGTATTAGTCACTGCATCCCTGACTGGCCTAGAATTTGCTAACTAGACCAGGGTGTCCTCAAACTCACAAAGATCTGTTGGCTTCTGATTCTTGGGGTTAATGGTGTGCACCAACGTGTGCTTAATTTTCCCCTGCAGTACTCCTGAGACTCTCAATAGGTTAGTGGACACCATAACTCTCTAAAAGCAAACACAACATGTAGCATTCCCTAATCACATCTAAAGACATAGTTTATAAACTAGTTATTCATTTATGTGAAGAGACACCATGACCAAGGCAACTCTTATAAAGGACAACATTTAGTTGGGGCTGCCTTATGGTGTCAGAGGTTAAGTCCATTATCATCATGGTAGGAAGCACGGCAGCATCCAGGCAGACGTGGTGCTGGAAAAGGAGGAGTTGAGAACTCTATATCTAGATCCAAAGGCAACCAGAAAGAGACTGACTCTTCTTCACTGGACAGTGCTTGAGCACTAGGAACCCTCAAAGCCTACCTGCACAGTGATACACTTCCTCTGACAAGGCCACACCTCCTAATAGTAGCATTTCCCATGAGCCAAGCATATTCAAATCACCACAGCAGGTAAAAATGTTTGACGACTTAGATCCATCCCAGAGCCCAGATAAAAAAGCCAGATGCAGTGGCCCACTGATGTCTCTATTTCTTGTACACCCACTTTCTGGTGGGAGGGGATCATCTAGACGTTCCGGAGGCACCGCCCCTCCCCCCAACACCAACAATAGCAAACGATGTCTCAAAGTCTCCTCTACACCCATCCCTTAGCTTGTTCTTAAGTCTGCATTAGATTAGATCCTTGTGGTCATTCTTTTTGTTTGTTTGTTTGTTTTTGTTTTTGTGTTTTTCCAAGACAGGGTATCTCTGTGTAGCCCTGGCTGTCCTGGAACTCACTCTGTAGACCAGGCTGGCCTCAAACTCAGAAATCTGCCTGCCTGTGCCTCTCAAGTGCTGGGATTAAAGGCATGCACCACCACTGCCCAGCTCTTTGTGGTCATTCTTTTTTGTTTGTTTGTTTGTTTTGTTTTGTTTTTTGAGACAGGGTTTCTCTGTGTAGCCCTGGCTGTCCTGGAACTCATTTTGTAGACCAGGCTGGCCTTGAACTCAGAAATCCACCTGCCTCTGCCTCCCAAGTGCTGGGATTAAAGGCATGCGCCACCACACCCAGCTTCTTTGTGGTCATTCTTATGCCTCCTAGTATCTCCTTCCAAAACAAAGATAAGGACAGGATGAAAAATTTTACTGAATAACCCATTTTTTTTTTTTTTTGGTCAAAAGACAAAAATTACAACAAAGTTAGTTTAAAAACCAAGTTGACTTATTGTGATTCTAGAATCAGATTCTGACAAGTTGGGTAGATACTTGTTTTATAGATCAAAAACAAAACAAAACAAGACAAAACAAAAACAAAAACAAAAATTAAAAAAACCAACCCCCCCCCAAGGGGGTGGCTGAAGAATGTACCCCCCCAAAACCCCCAAACATGCTGTTAAAACGACATTTTTATATTTATTTTTTTTAATGTGTTTGTGTTTTGCTTGCATGTAGCTGCCTGCATCTCTAGTCTGCCCACAGAAGCCACAGAGGGTGTTCATTTTCTGGAACAGGAGAGACAGCAGCTTGTGTGGAGCTGGGAATAGAACCCAGTGTCTCTCTGCAAGGGAAACAAGTGCCTTTAATCACTAAGTGATCTCCCTAGTACCCCGAAGGCTGTTTTCAAGTTCTTGTGTTGTAAAGGTTGAAGCTATTATTCTGCCGGGTAGAACTGGTTTGCTTAGGGACTTGGCTGTGACCTCTCATCTGATTTCTCGGAACAATAACTTTCTTTTTGGCAACCTGGGATTTCAGCATAAGTGACTTTGCTTTTGCTCTGGAACTCAGTCCAAATCCATGACCTCTTATGAGTTTTAGTTGATATATTCACGGTCCTGCTCAAATCCAGAAGAAAACCTAAGTAATACCCAGGCCACTTGTTTCTTTTATAAAATAAGTAGTTTATTTATCCACTTTATATCCCAACATCAACTCCTCTTCTCCTCCTAGTCCCACCCTCTGACATCTCCTCGGCCCTCCTCATCTCTTTTCCGAAGGGGAAGCCCACCCCTGGGTATTACGTCCCATCCCCCCATTCCTCATCCAGTGCACCAATCATAGCAGAGCGTCTGTTCTTTCTAATTGGGTTGAAAACTCAAAAGAAACCCTTATCCTTTTTTAAAAAGACAGGGTCTCACTATGTGGCTCTGGTGTCACTGTAAACTAGGTCCTATCACTGCCTTCACTCGCCCCCCCCCCCCCCNCCCCCCCCCCCAGTTGTTCTGGAACTCTGGCCTCGAACTCACAGAGATCCTCCTGCCTCTGCCTCCTGAGTGCTTAGATTAAAGGTCTGTGACACCACCTACTGGGGGCCCTATCACTTTTTTGTTGTTGTTTTTTGTTTTTTTCTGAGACAGGGTTTCTCTATATAGCCCTGGCTGTCCTGGAACTCTCTTTGTAGAACAAACAGGCTGGCCTGGAACTCAGAAATTCACCTGCCTCTGCCTCCCAAGTACTGAGATTAAAGGCATGCGCCACCACTGCCCGGCTCCATCACTGTTCTTGATGGGAAGAATTTTGCTTCTGCTAAGTGCATCATTTTATTCTGAGCCATTGGTTACTATGCACAGATACAGGGCATCACCATGTAGAAGGAAGGCCCTGTTGTCTCTTTGCTGTCTTCCACAGCTCTGTGCTCATGTGCCGCCTAGCTGCGGAGTAATCAGTTCTTTGTGTAGGATTAGGGAACACGGCCGTTCTTGACAGAAGCGAGTTATTTTTCTAGTGAAGGAAAAGCTCACATCTAGCGATGTGTTTGTTTACAAAATCTTCATAGCAAAAACAAAGCTTAGAAGAAAACTTTCAGGGGTCATAAAACCCAACCCAGGAAGCAGCTTTCTCGGCTTCCTGGTTTATCTTGTGCTTGTGTCAAACTTTATTACCTTCCAGAAAGTTACAGAGAGGGAATTTGCCTAAAGCTCTGGTTTCCATCCAGTTTTTCAACAGCACGTTCCGCATAATGCACACAAATCAGCTTTTCAAAGCAGGTCTTGGAATTACTGCCAATATAGAAACAGCAGCAATGGCGCCCGGGACGAAGTCCGCAGGGCATAGAGCAGAAGCATCCAGTTTCTAAAATAACCGAAAGTGAAAGTAAGGCCTGGGACTGAGCTCTGCTCGTCGCTGAAGCCAGGTTTGTGTTTTCGAGGTGGGGTTCGGTTCTAAGGCACCGGCTTCCGGGAGCTGCGCGGCGAGCGGGTGAGTGCTTGTCCCAACGGTTCGGTTAGCCGAGTCCCTGCGGTTCCACCACCGGCGCTCAGGGATGCTCCACCCCGCGCGCAGAGGGCGGCGGCTTCCAAGCCCCGCATCTCGGGGGGTCTGGGTCCCCAGTGCGCTGCCTGGAGACCCGCCCGCTCCGGGCGCGCTGGCCTTGGGTTGCTTCCCTTCCTAGGAAAAGGAAACTTACAGTCATTGGGACCGGCTCCAGAATGTTCTTAGTAAAATGGGTTTCCCAGGAAGACTATTATTTATATTTCCTTGGCAGGTGCTGAATTCTGTAGTCCTGCCTCACTTTTTCAGAATATGTAAGGTTGTTTTGTTTGTTTGTTTTGTTTTGGAAGGAGATGTTGAAAGGGGAATATTCAATGTAAGTTCTAGGGGGCTACTGGTTTGGACTAAGAGGACTCCTGCTCCAGAGGCACCCATGCTAACTTGTGTGCCCCTGAAAGAAACTTTTCCTGTGTCCTGTCCAGCCAGGAGAGAGGGAAAGCAGCAGGTTCCACTGGGCCTGAGAATGAAATCACACAAAAAGCTCTTGGACAGTCACCAGTTATTCTGTTGTGGTTGGTCTCCCCGGGCCTGTCTTGCAGAGGACTTAACTGTGAACCAATCAGTTCAGTTTCTGCTTTGTCAGCTTTCTACTCTGCCTATAAAGGAAACTTCTGCATAGTAGTGAAAACATTTGAGGCAACTGCTTTCTGTTTGCATTGTGCTGGCTTTGAACTCTTGATCCTCCTATTACAGACCTGTGCCACTACACTCAGACAGACAGCTCATTCTATTTATTCAATCAAGTGTCCCCTGATTGTAAAAGAAATACAATTAGAGATCTTTTAATTGTTAAAATTGTATCCATCTTTTGACATGTTTCTGGTCTACACAACATGGATACATTATAATTCTTTCTTTCTTTCTTTCTTTCTTTCTTTCTTTCTTTCTTTCTTTCTTTCTTTCTTTCTTTCTTTCTTTCTTTCTTATTTAATGTATATGAGTACACTGTAACTGTCTTCAGACACACCAGAAGAGGGCATCGGATCCCATTACAGATGGTTGTGAGCCACCATGTGGTTGCTGGGAATTGAACTCAGGACCTCTGGAAGAACAGTCAGTTCTCTTAACCGCTGAGCCATCTCTCCAGCCCATTTTCTTCCTTTCTTTATGCTGCCAGGAACTGTGTGTATCCCCCCACCACGTGTCCCTAGGAAAATGAGATGATTTTTTTTTTTTAAAGTTTACTGCCATAATAAATTACAAGGCCTTGGTGACTTATGCATACATGTGTGTGCATGTACACACTTTTCAATTTAAAAATATTTACCTTTAGTACCATTTTAAAATTAGATGTGTGCCTATGTGTGCCTGTGTGTGCCTGTGTGTGTGTGTGTCAGTTGTAGGCGTCTGCGGGTCTCCCTGGGTAAAGTAAAGGGGCTAGCAGAGCTGTCTTCTGTTCTGGGAGCTCTCCCCACGAACTCCTTCCTCCTTCTGGATCAGTCCTCTTTGCTTAGCTCAGCATTCTGCTCCCCCCCCCACCACCACCCCTGACCCCCCCTCCCTCGTTTCCAAAGTTAGGACCAGCATTGCTTCTCTGGTCATGTTTCTGCCTTCTATCTCAGTCTAACTCTGGTATTATCCCCTTCTTACTCTAGAGGGCCTTCTGGATTATGTTAAATTTTCACACACAATGCAGGATGTTCTCCATAGTGTGTGTGTGTGTGTGTGTGTGTGTGTGTGTGTGTGTGAGCGCGCTCGCACATGCATATGTGTACATATACCTGAGCATGCACCTGTGGAGGCCAGAGGTGGAAGGCTCGATATTGTCTTCTCTTTTGCTCTACCTTAATTTCTGAGTCAGGCTCTCTCAATGGACTTGGACCTTGGCTAGACGGAGAGCGACTTTCAGGACGCCATTCAGCCTTGCCCAGGATAGGAAGTACCAGTGCTTACCCAGCAAGCTCTTCACCCTGGAGCCATCTCTCCAGCTTCCACCTCTGTATTTTACAATCGGCATCCTGAATTCAGTTTGCAGCCTTAAATCTTCTCTGCAGTGTAATCTAATGTTTTCACAAGTTCTTGAGACTAGAACATGGATTGAAGTGGTCATTTTTCTGCTTACTATAAGACTGCTTGCAAGGGAGTGAAAGGGCAAATATTCAGATGAGAAATATGATGAAGATTTTCTGGGGGTGCTATGCAGTAGACCATTTACAGCAAGAACTTTTAAGAATATTGGTGTTTTGGGCTGGAGAGATGGCACAGAGGTTAAGAGCACTGGCTGCTTTTCCAGAAGTCCTGAGTTCAGTTCCCAGCAACCACATGGTGGCTCACAACTATCTGTAATGGGACGCGATGCCCTCTTCTGGTGTGTCTGAAGACAGTAACAGTGTACTCATATATAAAAATATATCAAAATAAATAAATGAATATTTTAAAAAAGCCAAAATGAATCTAAAAAATGTTTAAAAGAATATTGGTGTTTTAATAACAATATTTAAAAACAATTATATATGTTATAATTTCTTTCTTAAGAAATGTAATAGGAATTCATATCTATATGAACATGAATATATTTTCCTGGGAAGAAAAAACATCCAATATAAAATACACAGTATAACATGCACAATTCTTGGTTGCATAGGTTCCTGCCATAAATGTGAGCAGGAGTGCCTGCCTATAGTCCCAGTCTTCGGAAATTTGTTGATTACTCAAAGAAAATGACACATGTAATCAAAGTACCCTGTAAGCAATAAAGAAGAACTAATGTCCTCTGGGGAGGTAAAAAAAAAAAAAATGGTTCAGGAACCTTCTGGAGGTTTGCTATGATCCTTGAAGAACCAAAGGTGGAGGCTGAGGCAGTGAAGGACCCTTGAAGAGATCTTTGTGAGTTAAGGATCTGTTTAAATAAGGCTGAGGGTTAAGTTGTGGTTAGACTGTTAGATCTTAGATGCATGCATATGTCTATGTAATTTTAAAGAATGCATCTGAAATTATCTTAAATTTATAGACAAGTTGCATGTCATATAAAATGATCTTTCTCTCTGGATTATTTGAGAGTAAAATTTCAAGCTAATGAGCTTGACCCAGGAACACTTCAGTGTATAGTTCTTACTAAAACGGTGTTGGGTGGAAGTTCCTGTGTGAGTATGGCACAGTCTGAAAAATCAAGAAATTAATTTGTGATATTCACTAATGTCTAATCATTTTACCATTTGTCCCAATATGAGCATCATAGATTACATATAATTGTGTTTCTGTAGTTTCCTTTAATCTGGAAATTTCCCCATCTTTCTTGAAAAAAAAATTCACTTAAATAAAAAAAAATCAAAACAGACAAATTGTAGCACAGACAGCGTCTGACTCTGAGTTTGTCTGCTGCCTCTCCCTGATTTTGTTCAGACTGTGCATATTTGGTCACAGTGTCTTGTCAGCTTAGTCCAGCCTATCAGGGGCCATTTAGCCTATTATTTATTTTGAGGATCTAATTTTGGTCACTTATGCTGGGTTTCCTCCACTGTGAAATTACTCTTGTTTAAAATTAATTTGACTTAGTTTTCAGTTCACATGCAAAGAAACGGTTTGCTCTATGACATTTTCACGTGTGTGTCACTGCACGCTTTTCATATTTGCCCTTGCTGCTTTGCCTGGCCTCCTGTGCCCCTCTTACTGATCCCCCCTTCTCCAAATACTCTCCTCTCTACTTTCATAATGTATCTATATATGTTAACATAATGCACATATACATATATGTTATGTATATGTATATATGTATATACATACACACACACACATACATACCGGGTCCGACATGGCTACGTAAGGCAAGGGGTGGCACAGTTTCTGCCTCTGGAGACCTCCAGGCCATTGATCCTCACAATCCCCACATGTGCTGATGACTGCTGTTGGCCTGAAACTGATCTACTGTCTCTTCTATTTGACTTTCAAGCTCTCTTTTCTGGGGAATGAACTTTCTCCATTACTCAGAGCTAATGATATCATAATACATGAAACAGATGTGGTTCTTAGGAATGAGGAATGGAAGTGGTCATAGGCTCTGGAGGATGAGGAGCGGGCCTTCTGCTTAGCCTTTAGGGCCATGGGAAAGGATCTAGACAATGTAACCAGAGTCCATAAAAGCCTACATGGGCCTTTGTATAAATCATTCATTGCCAGACTTGGCCTTGAATTTGGAATTATGAGGAGATACATTTCCCTCCGGTCCAATGACTGTCGTATTAATTAGCCAGGGTGAACTTGGGGACATCAAGGATAGAGAGTTAAAGTGGTCTCCAGAAGAGAAAGTACAGCTAGGAAAAGAAGGAATCTATAAAAAAAAACAAGCAAAAGATAGGGGCATTTATTTTATAGGAGAAAGGCTTGCATGCGGTCTAGAAACAAGTGATTAGAAGCAGAGAATGTGAGGCCGTGAATGAGGAAACAAAGATTAGAGAAATAAAAGACGAGGTTTAAGCATATAAAAAGTTAATGCTTCGTTCTCTTGGCCACTTGAAGCATTGGAGATGACAGTGTCTGGGGAGATATTAGAGAAAGTTAACTGCTTTACTCGCATAAAATTTAAAACTTTGCAAGAAATCGTTTCAACCCCAGTCTGTCGCCTTTCTGTTCTTAACCTGAAAGTAGTTACTAAAGACTGCTGTCTGCTGTACCAGGAAACCGCAAGAGCTGTGCCCAGCTAACCTGTGCAGAACGGGCCGTGTAGAAACTCTAGGGAAATGTGCTTTTGCTACGTGTTTAGTTTCTGTTTTAAGGAAGCAGGGATTGAAATCAATGGTCCAGGAGTCATAGAACCCATATAAATTTAAGGATTTCTAGAACTAACATGTTAACAATGTTCAAAGCCGTGATGATACAACCTTAGTAAATAAAAGACTGGGAGAAGAAGGCTAAAGAGTGGGAAGAGAGAAGGAAAAAGCATGAGGAGAAGAGAGAAAAGTAAAAGACAGAGAAGGGGAAGGCTAAAGCATGAGAAGAGAGAAGGGTAAAGAATGAGAAGGAAGAAAGGAGAGGAAGGAAAGATGATGAGACTCCTCGGGCAAAGTGCAAACATCTGCAGCTCTTGAACTGAGTCAGCATTGAATCAGCGCCGTTCCCATTCCCGCCGTTCTCAGGACCCTCCTCATGCTGAGGCTGGACCTCAGCATGTGTATAATATATATATCAAAGTATACACATATACACATATATGTATATATAACATAACATGTATACACATACTCCATTGCTCTTTTCTTAAACCCTCATCGGCCCTCCCTTTAGGCTACTTCCTTTTCTCTCGTAGTGCCTTGTCTGGTTTTGAAAAAAATCATCTCATGCAAATTTAGGTGTTTTGCCTGCATGTGTATGTCTGTATAGCACATATGTGCTTGGTGGTGCCCTTGGAGGTCAGAAGAGGATATGTGATGCCAAGACAAATATTTTCTTCTTTTGATTTGTATTAAAAATTTAAGGTTAACATATAAAGTCATGATTGCATCATGGAATTTTTTTTATTAGATATTTTATTTATTTACATTTCAAATGTTATCCCCTTTCCTGGTTTTCCCTCCACAAATCCCCTTTCCTATCCTCCCTTCCCCTACTTCTATGAGGATGCTCCCCCACCTGCTCACCCACTTCTACCTCACCACCCTGGCATTCCTCTACACTGGGGCATGGAGCCTTCACAGGACCAAGGGCCTCTCCTCCCATTGATGCTAGATAAGGCCATCCTCTGCTGCATATGCAGCAGGAGCCATGGGTTGTTCCATGTGTACTCTTTGGTTGGTGGTTTAGTCCCTGGGAGCTCTGGGGGTGGGGCGTGTCTGCTTGGATATTGTTGTTCTTCCTATGGGGTTGCAAACCCCTCCAGCTCCTTCAGTTCTTTCCCTAACTCCTCCATTGGGGTCCCTGGCTGTGAGCATCTGCCTCTGTATTTGTCAGGCTCTGGCAGAGCCTCTCAGGAGATAGGTATATCAAGCTCCTGTCATCAAACACTTCTTGGCATCAGTGATAATGTCTGGCTGGGTTTGGTGTCTGTATATGGAATGGATTCACAGCTGGGGCAGTCTCTGGATGGCCTTTCCTTCTGTCTCTGCTCCACACTTTGTTCCTGTATTTCTTCTAGACAGGAACAATTCTGCGTTAAAAATTTGGAGATGAGTGGGTGGCCCCATCCCTCAACCAGGGGCCTTGCCTAACCTCTGGATATGGTCTCTACAGGTTCTCCCTCCCCTTTGTTGGATATTTCAGCTTTATGTCACTCCTGTTGGATCCTAGGAACTTCTTGCTTTCCTGGCATCTGGGACTTATTGGTGTCTACCCCCACCCCCACCCTATGCCCCATTGCTACATAGCTCTGTTCAATTTCCTGACTCTATGTATGTCATCCCGCCTCCTCCAATACCTGATCCTGCCCCCCTTTTCCCTCCCTGTCCCCTCTTCCTCCCAAGTCCTTCTCACCTTCTACCTCCTGTGAGTATTTTGTTCCCCCTTCTAAGAATCACTGAAGGATCCATACTTTGGTCTTCCTTCTTCTTCAGCTTCATAGGATCTGTGAGTTGTATCATGGGTATTCATTCAGAGTTTTTCTTTCATCTAATATCCACTTATCAGTGACTACATACCATGTGTGTTCTTTTGTGACTGGGTTACCTCACTCAGGATGATATTTTCTAGTTCCATCCATCTGTCCGAGAATTTCTTGAAGTCATTGTTTTTAATAGCTGAGTAGTACTCCATTGTGTAAATGTACCACATTTTCTGTATCCATTCCTCTATTGAGGGACATCTGGGTTCTTTCC
>NC_034592.1:38627248-38628381 GCF_900095145.1 Mus pahari | reverse complement strand
TGTGAGCCACCATGTGGTTGCTGGGATTTGAACTCAGGACCTTTGGAAGAGCAGTCGGGTGCTCTTACCCACTGAGCCATCTCACCAGCCCCACTCCTCCCATTTATACTGCTGTCTCCTTGAGGCTACAGCAATTAAGGCAGAGATACCTACAACAGGTAGTGGGGAGTGGCTGGACACACAGGTGAGGTTTAGTGACAACCCCCCATGTCCCCAGAGCTGTAGGAAGATGGCTGGTCCAGCTGGGACAAGCTTTTGTTAGTGGCACAGCTAAAAGCCAAGAGAGCAGTCGCTTGGCTGGGAGGACAGTCACTCACAGCAGGATTTCCAAAGTTTCTAGTCCCATCTACAGGTCCTCTTTCCCCATGTCATTGTCAGCCATGGTAGCCATTGCTGGTAGCCATGGTGACTGGGGTGAGAAGCTATCCAGAACACTTAAAATTAGCCTTTTTCTGGCCTTTAAGGATGTTAAACACCTTTTCAATAAGTTTTGGCCACTTGTATTTCTTCTTTTGAAAGCAGCATGTTCTATTCATCAGCCCATTGATTGGCTGGATAATTTGGGGCTTTAGATTTAATTTTGCAGTTCTTTGGGTAGTCTCCCGACTAATCCCAAGACTACGTTGCCAGTGATCCTTTTCTGATTGTTAAGACTGTCTCTTCACGCTGGTAATTGTTTCCTTTGGTGTGCAGACTCTTTTTAATTTCATGCAAGTGCAATTCTATTTGTTAATTCTTGGGAATATTTCTTGTGCTACTGAAATCCTTTATAGAGTCTCTCTCTTTCTCTCTCTCTCTCTCTCTCTCTCTCTCACACACACACACACACACAGACACACATTCTTGTTTTTCATTAAAGTTTTTCTTTTGAGACAAAATCTCATACAACCAGACTAACCTTGAATTTGGTACGTATGCAGCTGAGGCTGGTCTTCTTGAACTCCTTGTCTTCCTGACTCCAGCATTGATGGTATCATAAAGCATTTTGCATGATTTCCTGTAGCCGTCTCAAACCTCACATTAAGGCCGTTGATCTATTTTGGGTTGATCACTGTATGGAATGAGACCTAAGGACTTTACTCACGAGGCCATTCAGGTGGAAGAAGCTCTCTCTCTTGTTGCGCCCGTCGCTC
>NC_034592.1:38599766-38626505 GCF_900095145.1 Mus pahari | reverse complement strand
AAAAAAAAAAAAAAAAAAAAAAAAAAAAGAAATGTTTTTGACATCTTTGACAAAGATATCAAAAACATTTCAGGACCTCTGGAAGAGCAGTAAGTGCTCTTAACCGCTGAGCCATCTGTCCAGCTCCACAGGCTTACTTTTGATTATTCAATGGCATTGGTGCACATAACTGCTTTTGTGTCAATGTCTTGCCGCTTTTGTCACTTGACTTTTGTAACAGAGTTTGAGATCAGGGACTGGCATGCCTCCTTTCTCTCATTGGTTACTTGGGGCCTTCAATGCTTGTGCAAACCTTAGGGTGATTGTTTTGTTTTCATCCTGTGTAGAATGCCAGTGTGATTTTGGTGAAAATTGTGTTGAATCTAGGAGTAGCACAATCATTTTCACAATATACTCTGCTAATCTATGAGCATGAGGTGTCTTTTTGTATTTAAATGTCTTATTTATCTTTGTTGATAAATGTATTCCTAGTTTTTTTTTTTGTAACTACTGTGAATGCTTGCACTTTCTCTCTCTCTCCCTCCCTCCCTCCTTTCTTCCTTCCTTCCCTCCTTCCCTCCCTCCTCCTCCCCCTCCCTCCCTCCTCTCCCTCCCTCTCCTTCCTTTCTTTCTTTCTTTCTTTCTTTCTTTCTTTCTTTCTTTCTTTCTTTCTTTCTTTCTTTCTTTCTTTCTTTCTTCTTAGCCGGTTTGCCATTGGTGTACGGGAAAAGCTGACCTTTAAAAACATTTATGTTTTTAGATAAGGTCTTAACTGCGTAGCCCTGGCTTACGCAGAACCCACTGCACAGAGCAGGCTGGCCCCCAATACACAGGGATCCTCCTTCCCTCTCTCCTGTGTGCTGGGATTAAAGGTGTGTACCATCAGGCTAGGCAAGCTGCTAATGGTTTGTTATCCTGCTGTCTTGCTAAAATCCCTCCTCAGATCAGTGGCTCTCCACTTTCCTAATGCTATGAGTCTTTGATACAGTTCCTCGGGTTGGGGTGACCCCCAACCGTGAAATTATTTTGTTGCTACTTTGTAACTGTACTTTTGATATGGTTATGAATTGTAATATAAATATCTGATATGCGACCCCCAAAGAGATTCCCCCAGGCTGAGAACCGCTGTATCAGATGGGAGAGTTTTCTGGTGGAGTCTTTTGGGTGTTTTTAATAGAGTCATGTCATAAGAAGCTAAGGATACTTTGGCTTTTTCCTTTCATATTTGTACCCTTTTTTTGGTCTTTCTCATGGTCAGCACCTTACTAGAGAGGAATGGAGAGAGTGGGCATCCTTGTTTTGCTCCAGATTTTCTGAGAAAACTTATCCAGTTCTCTGTTTAATATAATGTTGGCTGTAGATTTTTTTTTGCATTTAGCCTCTATATGCAGAGGCATGTTCCTTTTATTCCTGGATTTTTCAGGCCTTTATGCTGAAAGGCTTTCAATACTGATTTGGATGACCATGTGGTTTCTGGCAGTAGTCTACGCATATGCTGTATCACATCCATTGGCTTGTGTATGTTGAAGTAAGGAAACCAACTTGTCTTGCATGATACGTCATCTTAATGCCCTTGACTTTGGTTTGCAAGTCCTTTGTTGAGAAATTTTGCTTGTATGCTCACTAGAGTTGTTGGTCTACAGATTTTTCTTATTTTCTGTGTGTCCCTATTCTGATTTGGTTTCAGGGTGATTCTGGCTTTGTGGAATGGGTTGGTATATATATATATATATACATATTCTGTAGGACCGTTTTGGGCAAATCTCTGTTTGGATCCTCCACATATCACCCTTGGGTGGTCAGGTTCCTGGTTAGTATGGCTCTTTGAGCACTGAAAGCTCATTCACTGTGGTCTCTCTCTCTCTTTTTTTTCCTCCTCTGTCATATTTCTAAAGGTGCCTTTCAATTGTCCATCATCTCAAGCTATTCTAGGAGTATCTTGTGTATTTCCTGTCCCACATTAGGGTTGTCCTTCTTGGTTCTTTTTATTGGAGAACAGAGTTAGAAAGCACTGGATGTGCCATGATCCCTTGATTTTCTGACAGTCCTGTATTAGCTTTGGGTAAACTATGATCCCTTGATTTTCTGACAGTCCTGTATTCACATTGGGTAAACTAAGTCATGGCTAAATTTTATATTTTTACTCATTTTTCCATTTTAGTTTAAAAAATAGATTTTTCTGTTTCTTTTACAAGAATATTGAGACTTTGGCCACTCAAAATCTTTGAAAAGTATATTGTGTGCAGCTCCAAGTATACTGAAATACGGAAGCCCAGATTATTTGAGAAAACTTTTAATTTATTTTTATTACATCTTCTTATTTATTTTGTGTGTTGATGTGTGTATGTGTGTGCACACTTGTGTGTGTATGTGTGTATGTGCATGTGCTACAGCATGAATGCAGAGGTCATAAGACAATAATGTATGTAAGTCAGTTTTCTTTTCCACCTTGAGGGCTCCAGAGATGCAACTCAAGTTGTCATGCTTGGACAAAAGCATCTCTTTTCTAAGCCATGTCTCTAGTCTCAAACTATTGATATGTTAATATGTGTTGCTGTGTTCTATAGCATGAAATCTAGCAGAGAGTTTTGTAGCTCCTACAGAAAGTGGGTTAAAAACGACAGTGCAGCTGATGTATTAGCTGTGTTAGCAGTGCCTTTACTGAGCTCCCACCTATACAATTAGAGATGTGAACTTCTCCAAATTATACATGACAGTTGACTGTAAGTCACATGACAGTCAAGACTTCGATGATAGGAAAAAAATTACAAAGCAAAGAAGACAAGTTTCTTCCATAGAAGGATAAACATAGTTATTTCTCTTTTCATGAATTTGTGTACTATATTGTTTTAAAAGCCCTCCCTTTTTATTAGAGAGTCATGGATGCTGATAAAGACAACATAAAGCAAGCTTGTGACGAGCGCTCAGCAGAGATGGACATTATACGAGGCGAACAGAGCAAGGTAAAAAGGAAAAATAGAAGATACTGACAGATGGCTCATGACCCTTCTTCCTTTTTTTGTTTGTTTTTGTTTTTTCTTTTCTTTTCTTTTCTTTTCTTTTCTTTTCTTTTCTTTTCTTTTCTTTTCTTTTCTTTTCTTTTCTTTTCTTTTCTCCCTTTCCCTTTCCCTTTCCCTTTCCCTTTCTTTCTTTCTTTCTTTCTTTCTTTCTTTCTTTCTTTCTTTCTTTCTTTCTTTCTTTCTTTCTTTCTTTCTTTCTTTCTTTCAAGGAAGACAGTTCATTTTGGCCTTCAGGTCCAGAAGAAGAGTCCATGGTGGGTCGGGGGTCGGGGTAGGGGGTGGGGAACACAGCCAGGACAGAAAGTAGTCGATTAGGAAGCCGAGAGGCCACATCTTCAGTCTCACACAGGAAGCAGAGAGAACAGAAGGGACATGGAGTGAGGCCATGGGGTCTCAAAGCCCACTCTCAGTGATGTGCTTCCCCCAGCATGGCTGTACATCCTTCTCTAACAGAGCAGCCAACTGGAGACCATTGTTCAAATACCTGAGCCCAGGAAAGACATTTCTGATTCAAACTGCTGCATTCCATTTCCTGGCTCCCTTAGGCCTATGGGCATATCATGTTGCAAAGTATATTCAGTCCAGCTTTAAAAGTCTCATATTCTTAAACAGTTTGTTTGTTTTTAAGTGAGGTGCCCTTTCTGTCTTTGTCATTGTAAGTCTATTTGACTTTTCAAATCCTTACATTTGTTGTATTATAAAGGCTTCTCACTGACAGTTGTGTTCCTGTTTCTCTTCTTATCAAAAGTTGCTTCCTTACCTCCTCCTTTGATGGGGCTTATTCCAGGAAGTAAAGTGTGAGCAATATCCAATGATGCCGGAGTGGAAACAAACAGAGGCCCAGGAGCTCAGATCTGTTAGCAAAGCCTATGTTTGGCTTGTCAAAGCAGCTGGCTACTGTCGAGGGTATTTGATCACATTGTGAACTCTATGATGGTGAACTGGAAAAATCTTGTTGTGGTGTGGCTCAGCCCTAGCACATGCCTTTAACCCAAGAGCTAATTGAAGTCAACCCTGGGTCAAGAGGCAGGGTAAACCATCAGCTGACAGGGAGTGAACATAAGTCAACAGAAACAAAGGTCTTTGTGCTGAAGGGTATTTAAGACAGCATGGAGAGGGGCTGGTGAGATGGCTCAGTGGGTAAGAGCACCCAACTGCTCTTCCGAAGGTCCAGAGTTCAAATCCCAGTAACCACATGGTGGCTCACAACCATCCATAACAAGATCTGATGCCCTCTTCTGGAGTGTCTGAAGACAGCTACAGTGTACTTACATATAGTAAATAAATAAATCTTTAAAAAGAAAAAAAAAAGACAGTGTGGAGAAGGAGAAGGGGGTTTTATCTTCTGGGACATCAGTAGAGTAAGAAGGTCAGCTGGGTGCTCGCTCTGCCTCCCTGAGCTAGCTCACCCCAGCATCTGGCTCACGAGTCTCCATTGGTAGAAACTGAAAGGCTGGGATTTTTAAAACTAGCTACAATTGTAATCACGGCTGATAAGACAAACAAACAAACAAAAGACAAAAATAACCTCCTCAAAAACAAAAATATAACTCAGATGACGAAATAAAACCCCAAATCCTGNCTCAGTAATAATCTGTCCCTGATTAGAGTGCAGTTAAGTCATCGTAGAGCTTCAGATGACTTAGGAGTATTTAGCTAAGTCCAGAATGTCTGGGCCTCATTCCTCACCTTAATTATAAAGATCTCTGTATGTATGTGAAAGATATCAGTTTCTCTGTTCATATAATAGAGCTAAGATATCTTAGGAATAGAAGACTCAGCAGGATGTGGAATAAGATGGTAAGCAAATGTACTGTTAATGTGGGCAAATTCATTCTCGAGATGTCCTGAGGCTGCCTAGCAGTGTAAGGAGATCGGCAATTAATTAATTTAGAAAAAGGAGCTAAAGGTGTTTAATTTTTTCCAATTATTTGGTGTTTTTTAGGGATTACTTCATGAAATTATGAGTGAAAACAACAAACTAGACGAGGAGATCAAAAAACTTGAAGCTGAATTGCAATCGGATGCCAGAGAATTCCAAGTACTGTGATTATTTTATATGTATTAATGCTTAATGGACATGCATATGAAACAGTGATTTAGTTAGATTAACTGTACAGCATTATTGCCTCCCACCACCAGTATTTCTTTTGTTTTTGATTTTGAGACCAGACCTGGCGGGCCTTGAACTCATTATGTAGACCGTGCTGGCCTCAAGCTCACAGAGATCTACCTGCCTCTGCTTCCTGTGTACTAGCATTAAGGGGTTGTACCATCCTGTCTGGCTTGGGCCACTCAGTGTATGCAATAGCCTCAAATGGAGAACAACCCAAGTGTTCTTCCATAGTAGAACGAAGTAATAAATTACTGTATAGCTGTACAAGTAAATTCTAAGCCATAATGAGTAAACAGATTGTATTCAATTCTACGCCATAATGACAACAAACGATTGTATGCAACATGGATGACTGTGACAGATATGACATGGATATGTAACATGCATTCCGTATGTTCCCCTTTAAATAAAGCCTGTTCTGAGCAGTACAGTGGTTCACTCCAGAGACAGGTGAGACCCTTGGGAAACCAGGAGGACTTTAGTTGTTCTCTATTGTCTGAGTATTAGCTTCATGTGATTTCTTCATGCACTATACTTGTGATGCATATTTTTTCTTGCTACCTATGGATAACATGATGAATCTTAAAGAAAATTAATAAAATTAAAAAAAAAACAGAGCCTTGCTTATTGTAGATTACGTTTGGATTAAACATTTAGTCTTCTTACTGGTTGTACTTAAGGTGCTGAAGTAGTTTAAATGAATTTCACAGTTTAAAGAGTTTGGCATAATATTGACATAGGGGCACACACCTTTAATCCTAGTACTCAAGAGAGTGAGTCACAGGGGATCACTGTGGGAGACTAGCCTGATGTCCATAGCAAGCCCTAGGCCAGCCAGGGCTATACAGTGAGACCTTGTCTCAGAGCAAACAAGTCAGGAATATATTAATCTCTGCCATTCAAAGTCTCTCCTAAATTTTTCTATGTTTGAATTGTGTATTAAGCTTTTATCTCCATTTCTTGACAAAGCAGGTTGTTACAGCATTGAAACTGTCACTGTTGTTGTTTCTGGGAGTTAGGCTATCCTCTGGCTAGGAGATGGGTGACCAGGTACAAGATTGTTAGGATTTAGTTTCTTCTCTATGTCTGGCCGGATCAAAGGTCCTGGGAATCCTTCCAGCCTAGTGGACCCACTTTACAGAGGACCCAAAGTGGGATATATTCTTGTCTTTCTCTGGAAAATGCTTGGTGTCAGGAGGTTTGAATACTGAGTGTTTCCACATGATTAGTAAACACTGCCTCTCTGCAGGTGTGGGAGACTGTTTGGAAGTCAGCCTCCTGTAACCAGAACCCCACTGATTCCTTGTAAAGGTATAGTCAGCTTTAGAAACCATCCAAAGACTCGTTCACTACTTGCAGCTTCTTTCTTATAACACATTTGATTTCAGTGTGTAAAATAGCCATGGTAGATGTACATCCATGCATACTTACACATTTGTGGATATCAATGATTTTAAACAGGCAGGTATATAACCTTTTATTCTGTGGGTTACAATTCTTGTTGACAATATTTGCTTCATAGTTACATAAATTATGAAAATGGTTGGTGGGTAGATTAGATATGGTAACTTGCCCTTATCAGCAATCTTAGCACTGGAGAGGCTGAGGGAGGAAGAATCCTGAGTTCAGGGATAGCCTGGGCTTTATAAATCCCGCCCTCCCCACCCAAAATCCCAAAACAAACTAAAAAAGTTATTCAAAGATTTGGGGGAAGTTAGAATTTAACTTTGGCAATTTTCATATCATATATATCATACCAGGATATGATATATCAGGAGTCTTTCAAAAAAGTGAAATTATCTGGGTTTTCTATGGGAAAAAAAACCCATAATAATAGAGTTCTTGGCCCTAAATGGAACATCTACATTACCTGTTCCTGGCTCAAGGAATGTTGCTGAAGAGAGTGGAAAAAAATGTAAGAGCCAGAGAATGGGGATATAAGCAGTGAAAAGATGTCTTCTGGATGTGTCATGGCCATCATGAACTTGGAGATGTGGTTACCTGTCTGAGTTTGGGCAGTTAGCAATTCACCACCAATGGGGGAAGGGCCCAAGAGGCCCCACCCGTCCCTGTCCCTGAGTGTATCCTGACTGTTAATCTTTGGTGGGGGCGAGGTGCCATTTCCCTCAGTGGTGTAGCCCCTGATAAATGCCTTGCTCCGGTAAATGACCTTGCGCCCACACTCAGACACAGGGGTCACCATAAGGTCTGAAGGGAAGGAGACTTGCTGGGCTGAAGAAACGATGTCATCGGTAGACAGGAGTGAAATGAGAGAGGGAAGAGGGTGACAGTACATGGCATTACACAAATGAACGAATACAAGAAGCCCCACAGTGTGCATGGCCTGAAGCTTACCTCACTTCCCGTGCTTCTTCAACATGAAACTAAACATAGCTTTTAGCAATTTGCTTCTGAGATTGTGCATTACCAGCACAGTTATATAAAAGGTACTTATTTCCATAGACAGTGGGCACTTTGGAATTGGACACTGTATCATATTGATCAGCTTAAACATTGGTCAGGGAAAGTGAGAGGATTATATGCTTATGATTTCATCTATAAAGTGACATTAAAGGATCAGTATTTGATTACCTCACTGAGAAGTTACACTGGAAGAAGCAATTAGATGCTAAGTAAGACCACAGCCAATATCCCATGAAGCTCTAATGTCAGCAGAGAACAAATCATTGGACGACTAGATCATATTGTCATTGGAAGACTTTAAGTTATTTCTTGCTTTGGTTTTAATCAAACACGTCTGTTTTAATTAGATTAAAGAGAATGTACCAGAAAAAAAGCTTAAATTCACCTCAGTGGAGAATCCTGAGGACGGCTGCCATTTCTCAAATAGCTCCTGTTCGTTTCAAGTGAGCTCACAGATTCTCTATGAGCTGCAGAAAGGCCAAGCGCTCATCACCTTTGAGAAGGAAGAAGGTATGGCTGATCTTAAAAACTTGACCATGTCATTTTCGTAAGCATCCACATCTTCAAAGATCTTCCTTAGAGGTTTGCTGTTAATTTACAGCTTGTGTTTTTGCTGTTTCTTCTTGTCCTCATAGTGGCATTCTGGGGCAGATGTGATAGTCTCAATTTACAGAGAAGGAAATCCACCAAGCATTAGGAGCATTAGATGTGGGTATATTGCCTGTAATATATAATGATTTGTGTGTGTGTGTGTGTGTGTGTGTGTGTGTGTGTATCTATCTGTCTGTCTGTCTATCTATCTATCTATCTATCTATCTATCTATCTATATTTGTATGTGTAATATTATGTATATAGCAATGTGGAGTACTGACAATGTCATATGTGCAGTGATATTAAAGGACACATGTTTATCACACATTCAAAAAGCACTGACTCTGGAAATAAAATATAGGAATTGGAAGAGCCAATGTCAGCCTCTTTCTAGTCCATATGTCTAAATGATAATAAGCATATTAGAACATTATGATAGAGGTGAACCCCGCGCCCGGCAGTCACAAGGATGGAGTTTGTCAAGTGTCTAGGCCACCCGGAGGATTTCTACAACCTGCTGCGATTCCGCATGGAAGGCCAGCGGAATTTCATACCCAAGATGGACCAGGACTCACTCAGCAGCAGCTTGAAGACCTGCTACAAGTATCTCAATCAGACCAGTCACAGCTTTGCCGCGGTTATCCAGGCGCTGGATGGGGACATACGGCATGCTGTGTGTGTGTTTTACTTGGTTCTCTGAGCCCTGGACACAGTGGAGGACAACATGACCTGATGATCAGTGTGGAGAAGAAGATTCCACTGCTGTGTAACTTTCACACTTTCCTCTATGACCCAGAGTGGCGGTTCACCGAGAGCAAGGAGAAGGACCGACAAGTGCTGGAGAACTTCCCCATGATCTCCCTGGAGTTTAGAAATTTGGCTGAGAAATATCAAACAGTGATTGATGACATCTGCCACAGAATTTGTAGAAAAGGATGTGATCTCCAAGTAAGTACTGCCACTACGTTGCTGGGCTGGTTGGAATTGGCCTTTCTCATCTATTCTCTGCCTCAGAGTTTGAAGACCCCATAGTTGATAAAAACATAGAGTGTGCCAACTCAATGGGTCTCTTCCTGCAGAAAGCAAATATCATTCGTGATCATCTGGAAGACCAACAAGAAGGAAGTAAGTTTTGGCCTCAGGAGGTGTGGGGCAGATACATTAAGAAACTGGAAGACTTCACTAAGCCAGAGAATATGGATGTGGCCGTGCAGTGCTTGAATGAACTCATAACCAGCGCCCTACAGCACATCCCCGACGTCATCACCTACCTGTCCTGGCTCCGGAACCAAAGTATGTTTTAACTTCTGTGCTATTCCACAGGTAATGGCCATTGCCACACTGGCTGCCTGCTACAATAACTAGCAGGTATTCAAAGGAGTAGTGAAGATTCGGAAGGGGCAAGCAGTCACCCTCATGATGGATGCCACCAACATGCCTGCTGTCAAAGCTATTATATACCAGTACATAGAAGAGATTTATCACCGGATCCCCAACTCCGACCCATCATCAAGCAAAACCAAGCAGATCATCTCCAACATCAGGACACAGAACCTTCCCAACTGCCAGCTCATCTCCTTAAGCCTCTACTCCCCCATTTACCTGTCATTTATCATGCTCTTGGCTGCCCTGAGCTGGCAGTACCTGAGCACCCTGTCCCAGGTCACAGAAGACTATGTCCAGAGAGAACACTGAATTTGTTTAGCTGGAAGTGGAAGTTCACGTGAAGTGGGTTTTTCCTTTTCCTCCAGCTGGATTTTGACTTCCCTTGTTTTTCCTCCTACTCTATAATCTGAAGAACTGAGTGTGGGACCTTTAGGGTCTGTGCAGAGGAAAGGACACCTTGACCTCAGCAGCCTGGTGCTGGCTGGGACGTGGTTCCTCTGCCTCTTGTAGCCACTGGCAGAGTGCTGACCGCTGCACTTTAGATGGTGTGGCCACATGTGATGGCCACAGGAGCCTAGTGAACCTGGCTAGAATGCTGATTGGATTTATTTAATTTGAAACAGTCTTTGAATACCTATGACAGTAGACAATGAAGCGACTGGTCCTCACCTTTCTCATGAGCTTGACCGTGGAAGTGTTCATCGGTATTGTTTTGCGCGATGCTGCTGAGCTTCTGAGAGTGCTGGCTTGACCTTCTCGCCTGGGGGAGCTTAAGCCCCCATCAGTGCTGTTGGCCACTTGTCCTAAGTGTGTCCTCTGGGAAAGGCTTTTGATGTTGAGATTTTTGTAATAGCATATAATGAATGCACACGGTAACATACTCAAATCCCTTGTAAGGACTGAGTTTGTCCAGTGCAGCTCACCTGAAAGCCCAGAAAGATAGCCTAGTGACCTCGGGACTGGGTCTTCTGTCACCACAACAGAGTGTTGCTGACGGAGGGTAAGGTAAGCAGGCAGTGCAGCCACCTCTCTGCTTCAGCCTGCCACTGTCCTGTGCCCTGCCAGCCTCCTCTATAGTCATTTGCTTTGGTTTGTCTTGAAATCTCAAGACAAAAGATGACAGGAAAACCAGTTCTATATTGGTAGGTTTTTAATAGCAGCATGGTAAGTCGGCTACATCGTCATGATGGCCTCTGACATGCTGTGTATCTGAAAAACCAGTATTTGAGCGGTGGCGAGGCTCTAGGCAACCACGCTAACCTGTATGACAAGATACCTGAGGCCAACTACTTTATCAAGGAAAGAGGTTTATGTTACAGCTTAGGAGGATGAAAGTACAAGATGAGGGGCCCCCATCTTTAGCCCTTGGACAGCCTTGTGAGAAATGACACTACAGTGGTGAGGGGACATGCAGGAGAGAGCACATGACAGGAATCAGGAGTCGAAAATCTGGCAGGCTGACACTTGTACACTGCAACTGTAGCTCAGATTGGCCTGCAAGTCTATGTAGCCTTGAACTTAATGGTGATCCCACTGCCTCAGCCTTCTGAATGTAAGAGTTACAGGCATGAGCCACCCCACTGTTGTCTACCTAGCTTGGTCTCTGGATCCCTAACTCTGGAAGACTAGCATTGAGCCCTTTTGAGAACAGTGCCTCAGCTACCCGTCATTCTGTGAACCAAGCTTCCTGCATAGGACCTTTTGGGGAACACTCAGACCACAGAGACATGCATAGCATATAGTCTGCTCCCCGCTTCAGCTAGCTGGGTATGTTGACTTCATTCCTGAGGTGACTCATCCAGTTCAATGGTCCACTCAACTTTGGAAGCACAGATTCCTTGCTGGATTACTGGGGCATGGAGACTTCACTTCATTGGTCACTTGCTCTCAGCCTTGAACAAATATCACCCCTTGAAACTGAAGGTCTTAATGTTCATCCTTTCTGGAAGCTACCACTCTTACCAGTAATCCCAGCATGTGGTAGGTAGAGGGAGGAGTTGGAATTCCAGATCCTTCTCAGTTGTGGAGGTGGGCCTGGGCTACAAGACACTGTCTCTAACAACAAAACCTGGAGGCTGGAGAGATGGCTCAGCACCTGAGTGATCTTCCAGACGTCCTAAGTTCAATTCCCAGCAACCCCATAGTGACTCACTACCATCTATAATGAGATATGATTCCTTCTGATGTGCATGAAGACAGAGCACTCATAAACTGCATGAATAAAATAAAAAGGGGGGAAAAATTAAAAAAAAAAAAAGGAGGGAGGGCCGACTCTAACCCTCTGAAACGAACTTCTTTCCCTTAGCAAATAAAACAAGGCACCAAGCTCCACTTGAAAAAAAAAAAAAAAGAACATTATGATAATTCTATAAAGAAGTAGAGCTTGGCAGGCATAGTGGTGTACAGCTAATCATAGCACCCAGGAGGCAGAGGCAGACCTGTCTCTGTGAGTTTGGGGCTAGCCTGGCCTACATAATTTCAGGCCAACCAGGGCTACATAGTGAGACCCTATCTCAAATTTTTTTTTTTTTAAAAAAATGAGAAAGTAAAATTTTAGAAGTATAAAAGTATTACTTCTGGTGTTCTATGAGACCTCTCATTTCATAGTTGTATAGTTCTATAAACACAGGACAGCAAAAATACTTGTGTGTATTTTGTTGGCAAGGAAACAGATTTTAAGGATGTTAAAGTGATTGAGTAAATTGGTTAACCAGTAACTAGCCGAGGAATGAGACAGGAATGAAAGCTTTGGATGGGACTGGATGTTGGAAAAAAAACAGGATGGACCCTTGAGAGCTTGGCTCCCTTCTTGAGCACGATTTGGCTTTGAGTGCCAGCTTTGTCCTCTCATGCAGGCATGCTCTTGTTCTTGGTAAGCCTCAGATTTTGATGACAGGCTTTATGATACTCTGACTTCATGAGCTCTTTGTGTATGAAAGTAGAAATGTGCACGGAATGCACACAACCAACCAACACATCCATGTTGGCTGCCATTGCTGCTGCTGTGTGAGGGGTTTTCCAGATAAGGGAACAGAAGCCTAGAGAAGAGCATCCATTGCTGAACTCCAGAGCTGAGAGGGAACTTAAGGGCCTGAGCACTTCCTACTGGACCAACACTCTTGAGGGCAGGCCACTGATATTCTGGTACCGCAAAGCTCCAACATGGGCTCATGTGCTCCTTGGGGCCCTTTTAGGGCCCTTAGAATCTATGATTTTAACCTGTGTCTTTTGGCATCTGGCCAATCACACTGGCCTGGAAATAAATGTTAAAAGGAAGCATATAGTAAGTCAAGACAAACAGAGACGAGGCCTCCACTCAGAGGGTAATTTTGTTCCCCCCTTGGAATCCACAACTGAGGGGAAGCATTGCTGGAAATGGGCAGTCACTGGGATATTACTAGCAGATATAAGGGAGGATATGGAAGCAGGTTTGTGCATGGCAGTCACTGCATGGTAGTCACCTGGGCTTGCTGGGGTTTGGAGTCACTTCAGAAGCAGCCTTGAGGCTGCTTGCTCCCTGGATGTGGTTCTGAAGTCCCAGTGCCAGAAGCAGCTCCAGGGAACAGAAGTAAACAGGAGTTGCTTTGACAACCATAGTCACCAAAGTTGGGCTACCAACGTCCCACTCTGCTGAGTCAGATCACCAGATGTTAGGGGTTTGGGGATAAGGAGAGAATCATCTGAGGATTACTTCAGTGAGGGTTTCTGTTGTCATCTGTTGCCATTAGCAAAGCAAAACAAAACAAAACATCTAAACTCTAGACTCATATTGTGGTCCAGGGAGCCTGAATTCCCACCCGACAGGGTCCTTCCCTTCCGTCTTGTTTCCTCCTCAACCCATGGTGTACTCCCTGGTGTCATAATCACGCTCAACATTAGTAACAGAGGAAGCAAACAGCTCTTATCTTCATGATAAATTAGAGTAACAGGCTCCACCTATCAACAGCTGGAGTGTTATATTAAATTATAGCGCGTAATTAAGAAGAAACACCCAACCACATACATTTTAAACGAGTATGGCGTTGTTCATAGAACGTCCCCTAGCTTTGGTGTAGTTATATTACAGAGCTTCTCTGGTCTGTGTGAAGAAATGAGTCTGCTGTGTGCTGGGTACCATGGGGATCTCAATGTTTTAAAGAATGTTTGTGGAAAAATAAAAGCAAAGTAATGTATTTTATTTTATTTTTTTGGGAAAGACAGAGACTAAAAAGATCATTCTCTTTGTTGCTAGCAATGTATGAGCATGACATAGAATAAAGTAAGATAAAACTGATTCTCAAAATGATGCTGGCCACAAGAGTACTTATAGCAGTTAATAGTGTTTTCTTCTCCTAGAGGTCCCAAGTTCAGTTTCCAGCACCAGCATCAGGTGGCACACACACACACACACACACACACACACACACACACACACACACAAATGTAATAAAACAAAATCGAAGAGAATGTAAAAGAAATAACTTGCCCTTGAATAAAAAGCATGCAGTTTTCTCAGGAAATCATGACCGAACACTTCTAAAATTATGTTTCAGTTGCACAGAACGTGATATCGATGGGGAACCATGTCGTGCAGATGGAGGGCGCCTCGGTGAAGGTCTCTGCTCATCCAGTCCCACTAAACACAGGCGTCAGATTCCAGGTGAGACTGACCTTAAAGCTCTGGCCGTTCTGTTGGACCAAGGCATTTTTTTTTTTTTTTTAAATCTGTACTTGTGACTCTGAAATGCTTTCCCAGGTTCATGTGGACATTTCTAAAATGAAGATCAATGTTACGGGAATTCCCGATGAGCTGTCTGAGGAGCAGACAAGGGACAAGCTGGAGCTGAGCTTCTGTAAGTCCAGGAATGGCGGCGGCGAAGTGGAAAGCGTGGACTATGACAGGAAGTCCAGAAGCGCAGTCATCACGTTTGTGGAAGCTGGCGGTACGCAAACACCTCGCGGCCCCTTGTGGTATTCCTGCCTGCAAACACCTTGCCACCCATTGCAGTATCCCTGCCCGTTTGTATATTTGAAATGCACTAGCCTGATAACGGGGGAAGTTTCCTGGTTTTGAACACTCTTTAAAAGTTTTTATTTTCTTAGATTTATTTATTTACGTAATGTGCATGCGTATGTGTGTGGATGCTGGTGGCCCTGCCGTGGCACCAGTGTAGAAGCTAGAGGAGAGCTTGCACCGATTGGTTCTTCTCTTCTACTGTGAGGATTCTGACGCTTGGTCTTGCTGGCCCTGTTGGGGTATATATATATATATATATATATCACAGTCCAGGAAACAATTTCCTAAATGCCCCTGAGCGTTTTACAATTACAAATAACAACTGTGTGAATTGTAATACGTGAGATCACGTGTCAGGCAGGACAGTGGATGCATGTGTATCTTCTTTTTTTTTTTTTTTTTTTCTTTTTTTTAATCATCACGATTCCTTCTCATCATAACTCTGGCATAGGTGATACATTCGTGTCACTGACAGGAGGCAGAAGGCTAGAGAAGATAAGCAACATCTCTAAAATCGCACAGTGGTGTGGCATGGAGCAGTTTTGGCAGATACATGGTGCACAGCTCTTCTGATCTCACTATTATAGTTCTAAGGACTTTTCTGAATTTACAAATAATAGAAATCCTGCTATGTATTAAAATATGAATTAATTAGGTTATTTTTATCCTGATAAACTAATGTGGTTTTTTTTAAAATGTGTTTTATTCTTCTTTCATATATTACATCCTGTCCACAGTTTCTCTTCTCTTCCTGTCACTTTTCCCAGTCTCTCCCCCCACCTCCCCTTTCCCCCCAGGTCAACTCCTCCTCTGATTCCCTTAAAAAAAAAAAAAAAGAACAGACCACCCAGGGATATCCCCTGAACAGCATGGCCTAATAAGACACGATAAGACTAGGCACAAACACCCAGCAGGTGGTAAGAAGGATCCCAAGAACAGGCAGAAGAATCAGAGACAGTCCCACCTTCATTGTTGGGAGTCCCACAAGAACATCAAGTTACAGTCTTAAGGTATATGCAGAAGATCTAGCTCAAACCCATACAGGGTCTGTGTTTGCCATTTCCGTTTCTTTCTTTCTTTTTTTTTTTTTTTTTTAAAGATTTATTTATTTATTATATGTAAGTACACTGTAGCTGTCTTCAGACACTCCAGAAGAGGGTGTCAGATCTTGTTATGGATGGTTATGAGCCACCATGTGGTTGCTGGGATTTGAACTCCGGACCTTCGGAAGGGCAGTTGGGTGCTCTTACCCACTGAGCCATCTCACCAGCCCTATCATTTCCATTTCTAAGAGTCACTTTGAACCCTGCATGGTTGATTCTGTGGGCTGTGTTCTCGCTGTGTCCTCCACCCCCTGAATTCTATAATTCTTCCTTCCTCGTCTTCTGTGGAGTTCCCCTGGCTGACCTAGCACTCAGCTATGAACACTATCTGCTCCCATTGGTCCATTGGTTGCTGGATGACACTTCTCTGATGACAGTTGGGCTAGACATCTATGATCTATGAGTACAGCAGAATATCATTAGGAACCGTTTCATTGACTTTTTTTTTTTTCCAGTCATGTTTGATTCTGTCCTGGGTCTCTGGGTTGTCCTGCTTCTGATTCCTGGTCCTCCAGTCAGTGTCGGGTGTGGGCTTCTTCTCATGGTATGGGATGCAAGTTGAAGCCATCCTGGGTTGGCCATGCCCACAGGTTCTGCACCACCATGACCCCTGAATGTCTTCCAGGCAGGAGAGGTTGTGGGACAAAGGTTTTGTGGCTCGGTTGATGTCCCAGTCCCACTGCTAGGAACCTTGTCTGTTTCTAGAAGATAACCGACTCAGGCTCTGTATCGCCCATAACTAGGAGACTTCACTAGGGCCACTCTCTAGACTCCAGTGAGTTTCTACTGCACTAGGTTTCCACATCACCCCATAATGCCCCCTTCTTTCTAGTTGTCTCTTCTAGTACTTCTTCCCTTTGTCTTTCCCACATTCTGTCTGAGCCTTCCAATTCCCATCTCCACTTGCCTCAAGTCCTCCTGCAAAACTGTATTCTAATTCCCCTTTCCAGAAAGATCTGCTTGGTTTTTTTCTTGAACTTCCTTGTTACTTAGCATTTGGTTCTGCAGGTTGTAGCATGATTGTCCTTTACGTCACTTACAAGTGAGTACATACTGTGTTTGTCTTTCTGGATCTGGGTTACCTCACTCAGGATGATTTTTTTTTTCTAGTTCTACCCATTTGCATACAAATTTCATGATGTCAAAACAAAACAAAACACAGCTGAGTAATACTCTATCGTATAAATGTACCACAGATTCTTCATCCATTTTTTTTGGTTGAGGGACATCTAGGTTGTTTCCAGTTTCTAGCTATTATGAACAAAGCTGCAAAGAACACGGTTGAGCAAGTGTCCTTGCAATAGGATGGAACATCTTTTGTGTATATGCCTGAGTGTGGTAAAGCTGGGTCATGAGGCAGATCAATTCTCAATTTACTGAGGAACTGCCATATTGATTTCTGTAGTGGGTATACTACTAGTTTGCACTTTGACCAGCAATGGAGGAGTGTTTCCCTTCTCCACATCCTTGCCATCATAAGCTGTGACATGTGCTATTGATCTTAGCCATTCTGACAGGTGTAAGACAGAATTTCAAAGTTGTTTTAATCTACAGTTCCCTGTTGGCTAAGGGTGCTGAACAGTTTCCTTGAGTGTTGCTCAGCCATTTGAGATTCCTCTGTTGAGAATTCTCTGTTTAGAACTGTATCTCATTTTTAAGTTGGGTTATTTTGACTTGTTGATGGGTAGTCTCTTGAGATCTTTATATATTTTGGATAGTAGCCCTCTGTTGGATGTGGGATTGGTGAAAATCTTTTCCCATTCTGTAGGCTGGCATTTTGCCCTATTGACAGTTTCCCCTGACTTACAGAAGCTTTTAAGTTCCATGAGGTCCCATGTATTGATTGTTGTTCTTAGTATCTTTGCTGTCTATTTAGGAAGCTGTCTCCTGTGCCAGTGTGTTCAAGGCTAGCTCCCACTTTCTCTTCTATTTCTTTCTTTTTGTTTACTGTATCTGGTTTTATGTTGAGGTCTTGGGCTTGAGTTTTGTGGAGGGTGATAAATATGAATCTATTTGCCTTCAATATTCTGACATCTAGTTAGACTAGCACCATTTGTTGAAGATTTTTTTCTTTTTTTTCCATTGTGTATTTCTGGCTTCTTTATCAAAACTCGGGCGTCCATAGGTATATGAGTCATTGATTTGATTCCTCTGATTGACCTGTATGTTTTTATGCAAATGCCATGAAGTTTTTATTACTATAGCTCTGTAGTACAGCTTGAAATTAGGGGTGGTGATACTTCTGGGTGCTCTTTTATTTTACAGGATTCTTTTGGCGATCCTGGGTTTTTGTTTTTCCATATGAAATTGAGTGTTAGCCGGGCGTGGTGGCGCACGCCTTTAATCCCAGCACTCGGGAGGCAGAGGCAGGCGGATTTCTGAGTTCGAGGCCAGCCTGGTCTACAGAGTGAGTTCCAGGACAGCCAAGGCTACACAGAGAAACCCTGTCTCGAAAAACCATAAAAAAAAAAAAAAAAGAAATTGAGTGTTGTCTTTTCAAGGTCTATAAAGAATTGTGTTGGAATTTTGATGGGGATTGCGTTGAATCTGTAGATTGCTTTTGGTAGTTTGGCCATTTTTACTTTGTTAATCCTACTGACCCATGAGCATGGGAGATCTTGATGTTTTTATCATACATGTCTTTCACTTACTTTGTTAGCGTTATCCCAAGACATTTCATATTGTTTATGTCTATTGTGAAGGGTGTTGTTTCACTGATTTCTTTCTCAGTCCATTTGTCATTTGTATATAGGAGGGCTACTGGTTTTTTTGAGTTAATCTCATAAACAGTCACTTCACTAAAGGTGTTTATTGGTTGTAGGAGTTCCCTGATATATTTTTTGGGGTTGTTTGTGTATACTATCCTATGATTCACAAATAATGATACTTTAATATCTTCCTTTCCAACTTTTGTCCCCTTGATCTTCTTCAACTGTGTTATTGCATCCACTAGGACTTAAAGTACTATATTGAATAGATATGGAGAGGTGTGAATAGCCTTCTACCAGACTTCCAAAGAAGAGCTAACATCAATACTTTACAAATTATTCTACAAAATAGAAACAGACAGAACATTGCCAAATTCATTTGAGACTACAGTCACCCTGATACTTGACCTGCCCAAAGAGTAAACAAAGAGAATGACAGACCAATCTCCCTCATGAACATTGTATTAGTCAGGGTTCTCTAGAGTCACAGAACTTATGGATAGTCTCTGTATAGTAAAGGAATTTATTGATGACTTACAGTCTGTAGTCCAATTCCCAACAATGATCTGTAGCAGCTGTGAATGGAAGTCTAAGGATCTAGCAGTTGCTCAGTCCCACATGGCAATCAGGCAAAGAGAGAGAGAGAGAGAGAGAGAGAGAGAGAGAGAGAGAGAGAGAGAGAGAGAGAGAGACTCCCTTCTTCCAGTGTGTGTCACCACACCTTTAATCCCAGATGACCTTGAACTCGGAGATCTCCCTGTCTTAATTTTATGGAATCCATAGCCACTATGCCTCAAGATCTCCATACCAAGATCCAGGTCAGAAACTTCTATCTCCCAGCCTCCAGATTAGGGTCACTGGTGAGCCTTCCAATTCTGGATTGTAGTTCATTCCAGATATAGTCAAGTTGACAACCAGGAATAGTCACTACAAACATAGATGTAAAAATACTCAATGAAATACTTGTAAATGGAATCCAAGACCACATCAAGATCATCTATCATGAAAATCTGTCATTGTAGTCCTTTCTTCTGTTCCCTGTTTTCATAAAATTCATTTGACTTTTTCTCCATTTAACTTGACATTGGCTATTGGCTTGCTGTATTTTTTATTTTTTTTATTTTTTATGTTTAGGTATGTGCCTTGCATCCTTAATTTCTCCAAGACTTTCATCATGAAGGGGCAATAGATTTTGTGTATGAGGGTGGGTTTCTTTCCCTTTGTTTATATGGTGGATTACATTGACAGATTTTCATGGTGGAGATTTTGATGTGTTCTTGGATTCAGTTTATGAGTATTTTTGCATCATGGTCATGAGGAAAATTGGTCTATAGTTCTATTTCTTTGTTGAATCTTTGGGTAGTTTGGATAACAGGGTTACTGAAGTCTCATAAAATGAATTTGGCAAATTTCCTTCTGTTTCTATTTTGTGGAGTAATATGTAGAGTATTAATGTTAGCTCTTTGGAAGTCTGGTAGAATTCTCCACTAAAACCGTCTGGCCCCGGACTTTTTATGGTTGAGAGATTGTTAATGACTGCTTCTATTTCCTTAGGGGTTATAGACCTATTTAAACCATTTATGTACTCTTGAATTAACTTTGCTAAATGGTATTTATCAAGAAAATTATCTATTTCTTTTAATTTTCCAATTTTGTGAAATACAGGCTTTTGAAGTATGACCTAATGAGTCTTTGGAATGTTTTTTGGTGTCTCTTGTTATGTGCCCCCCTTTTGTTTCTGATTTTGTTAATTTGGATATTATGTCTATGCCTTCTAGACAGTTTAGGTAAGGGTTTGTCTATCTTATTGATTTTTCTCAAAGAACTAACTCATTGTTTCACTGATTCTTTGTATTGTTCTCTTTGTTTCTCTTTTACTGATTTCAGCCCTCAGTTTGATTATTTCCTGCCATAGACTTCTCTTGGATGAGCTTGCTCTACTTGGTTTCAGAGCTTTCAGGTGTGCTGTTAAGTTGCTAGTATGAGATCTCTTCAATTTCTTTATGTAGGCATATAGTGATAAGAATTTTCTTCTTATCACTATTGTATTCCACAAGTTTGGGTATGTTGTTCCTTTATTTTCATTGAATTCTAGAATGTCTTTAATTTCCTTAATTCTGCATTTACTTCTTTAATCCCTTAACCCAGCAGTTATTCAATAGAGAGTTGTTCAGTTTTCATGAGTTTGTGGACTTTCTGTTGTTTCTGTTGTTGTGGAAATCCAGCTTTAATCTGTGGTGGTCAGGTAGGATGCAGGGGGTTATTCAAATATTATTTTTTATTTATTATTATTATTATTATTATTATTTTTGAGACAGAGTTTCTCTGTGTAGCCCTGGGTGTCCTGGAACTCACTCTGTAGACCAGGCTGGCCTCGAACTCAGAAATCCACCTTCTTCTACCTCCCGAGTGCTGGAATATTGTATCTGTTGTTTATTGACTAAGTATGTGGTCAGTTTTGGAGATGGTTCTGTGAGGTGTTGAGAGGAAGGTATGTTGTTCTTTTGTGTTTGAGTGAAATGTTCTGTAGATATATGTTAGGACCATTTAAATCATAATGTCTGTTAGTTCCAGTATATATTTTTGTTGTTGTTGTTGTTTAGTTTTTGTCTAGATGACCTGCCCATTGGTGAGAGTAGGGTATTGTCGTCTCCCACTATCAATGTGTGGTTTAAGCTTTAGTAGTGTTTTCTTTACAAATCTGGGTGCCCTTGCATCTGGGACATAGATGTTAAGAACTGAAAAGTCATCTTGGTGAATCTCTCCTTTTATGGGCATGAAGTGTCCTTTTAATTTTGTTTGATATCTATTTTGTTAGATATTAGAATGGCCATACCAGTTTTTTGGAAATGGCCACAACATTTGCATAGAAAACCTTTTTTCCAACCCTTTACTCTGAGGTAATGTTTATCTTTGATATTGAGGTGTGTTTCTTGTATGCACCCAGAGGATGGATCCTTTTTTTTTTTTTTTTTTTTTTTTTCCGAGGCAGGGTTTCTCTGTGTAGCCCTGGGTGTCCTAGAACTCACTCTGTAGACCAGGCTGGCCTCGAACTCAGAAATCCACCTGTCTCTGCCTCCCAAGTGCTGGGAATAAAGGCGTGTGCCACCACTACTTGGCATTTTTTTTAGATTTAACATTTTCTTTGACAGATGTATCAATTTCTTCCATTGCATTTTCAATGCCTTAGATTCTCTCTTCCATCTCCTGTATTCTGTTGTTGATGCTTCCAACTACAGTTTCTGCTTGCTTATTCAGAATTTTCTGTCTCCTGTATTCCCTTAGTCTGTGTTTCTTAATGCTTCAATTTCCATTTTTAGGTCTTGAATAGTTTTATCATTTTCTTCATCTGTTTTTCTGTTTGTTTGTTTGTTTTTCTTGGATTCCTTTAAGGACTTTATTTGTTTCCTCCAATTGTTTGTGTTTTCCTGGCTTTTTAAAAAAAATTTTAATTTTTTTTTTTTGAGGGGTTTATTCACTTCCTCCAAATGTTTGTGTTTTCCTGGATTTCTTAAGGGATTTGTTCATTTTCCTCATCAAGTACCTCTATCATCTTTATAGAGTTGGTTTTTAAGGCCTTTTTCTTGTGCTTAGGTTATGTGGGAATAGTCAGGTTTGCTAACTGGGATAATTGGGCTCTGGTGGTGCCATATTGCACTGACTATTGTTGATTGTGTTTTGCTGGCCTCTGGGCACCTGGGTTTGAGGCAATTATAGATTTAGGTACCAATTTCTGAGTTTGTTTTTGTTGGATAGGTGTTTTGTGGGGGTCAGTAGACTATGCCAGGAAACTTGGTAAGGTTGAGTGGGTTCAGAGACCCCACCACATAGATACCACCTGAAACAGTAGGCAGCTCCCTGCTCCCTACCAGATTCCCCCCCACATCCTGAACAGAGCTCTGAACTGAGTTCTCCATGCTTGTGAGGAATCTAGTGACCCTGAGGGTTTAGCCAATAAGCTTTCCTTCCAAGACATTCCTTCATGCAAAAGGTATTTAATCTCTGGTTCTCCCTAAGGAGGTGGTATGTATCCATTTTCCACGATGAACAATCAATACACAGTTTGGAACCAAGGACTGTCTCTTTCATCAAGAACTGCTGTGGGGAGCATGGAGGAAGCCTTTGTCTACAGAACTGCATTGTCTAAATCTCCTGCAGAAGGCCCCTTCTGTTCTCCCAGACAATAGCTGCAAAGTTAAGGATAATCACTGATGAGCAAAGCCTGAATTCCCCATCCCCCAACCCCCAGCCTGGGGCTCCTCAGCCAGTGGACCCAACCCTGTTTCCAACTCCCCTATATCTAGCTGTGTCTGGATGTCCAGGAGTTTGGGAGCCCCTGGTCTTAGGCTCCTCATTCCAGGCCTGTGGACTCCCTACCTTCCGTTCCAACTCAACCATTTCCAGCAGTGACTGGACGCTTGGGAGTCAGGGAATCCCACCTTTGGCCTCCCACCCCCTTGTGTGGTATATTGGCGCGGGGTAAATGCAGTCTGGCATCTCTGCATTTCATCCACCCAGCAGCATTCTTATACTGTAGCATTGGGGCAAAAGGGAAACCACATTTTCCCTCTGGGTTTCTCTTTCATCTCTGGTCTTCTGGTCTTCTGGCCTAAGTGGCCTGGAGTTCCGGTGGCCAGTGAGTCCTCTGATTCAGTAAAGTACCTCTGCTGGGTACTGGGTGCCGCATGGCCTCTGTGGTTCTAGACACCAGCATGGCCTCTAGTAGAGTAGGAGGTTTCAGCTGGATTTCAGATGGAGATGGGGGGGGGGGGACTGTTGAGGGGAGGTTGGGCAGGCTCTGTATAAGTGTTGAGAGTCTTTGGGGTTCTTAGAGTCTTACCTGGGGTTCTGGGTACGAGAATGGCTTCTGGTAGAGCAGGGCAAAGATACTATGTGTTTTAAAAAAGAAATTGTAATAATGACAGTGAAGTATTAAGTAAGTATCGCCTCAAAATTCCCTTACCTCTGGTGGATGAGTAGTTCTGGTGAGTAGCAGATACTTCCAGATCTTTCTATGGTCATATGCAAGTCCACCACTATGCATTTTTTTTGACCCGAGTCTTTGAGTAATGGTTATGAATTCGCCATGGGTGTGTCATAATGAAAAAGTCTAAATCTGTAAGTTTCATTTATCTGTTTTATGTTAGTTGCTCCGACCCTTACATTTAGAAACAACCCGGAGAAACTCAGCTATAAATCACAGTATAATTTGACGCCCTGTTAGCTTGGAAGCACATTATTCTCTCCTCTGGGGAGTCCTTCCTAGAAGTGGTATCTAGCCAATGTGACAGTTTTAGGTAATTCTGAAAGAGCATAAAGTTTTCTGAAGGTACATAGTCTGGTCACTGCATAACTAGTGTCTTATGGCCTGACCAGAACTACGTGCTATAACCAACTGCGTTTCTCAAGACAGCCAAAGCTGCTCGGGTTACAACCAGTACAGTTGGGGCTGAGGCAGGTCTGTTCATCTGAGGATCTTCTCTCCTTCCTCTCTCCTCTGCTCCTGTCTCCCCTTACCACCCCAAACACTTTCATTGCACTATGTAGTGGTCTCAAGATGGCTCAGCCAGTGGGTGTCTGCTGTCAGGCCTGTCAACCTGCGATCAATGTCTGGAATCCACAGGGTAGATGGAGGGAGCCAATTCCTACTTGTTCTCTGACTTCTTGTACACCACGGCATGTATACACACATGTGCATACGAGTGCACACAAAGTTAACTGGAAAAAAAAATGTGTACAGATTAGTGGCATTAAATAAAAGCATTCACAACATTGTGCAGCTAACACTATTATCCGTCTTCAGAGCATTTTATCATCTTAAGCGGAAACTCTACCTATTAAGCAGTTATTCCTTTCCAGTTCCTCTTTCAGTCCTTGGTATCCCCCTATATTTTTGTCTCTACAAATTTTCCTCTTTTATGCACTTCATAAAATGGATTCATGCAACATTTGTCCCTTTCATATTTGGCTGCTCAAGACAGAAGGTTCAGCTTTCTTGGTGTGCAGTCTTGTATTCTTCAGGCTTGTTACTGTGAAGTCTTCAATGTGGACTATAGAGTTTCTCAGAAATGAACTGCTCACCTCAGTGGTTATTTTGATAGTATTCCTTTGGAGGGAAGGACGTTTTAACTATGATTAAAACTGTTTACGATATTAAAGCAAAATACCTTTGTTTGTTTGTTTGTTTACTTTCAGTTGCTGACAAGATTTTGAAAAAGAAAACCTATCCTCTCTACATGAATCAGAAGTGCTATAGCGTTGCTGTCTCTCCATTTATAGAACGACACTTGAAAAAGTACCAGGTAGAATGGTTTCCCTTCCCTCGGCTTGATGGCGCAGTACTGCACCTCACCCTACACAGACCGTAGAATGAACAGTATGTGATGTGCATCTTATCACTGAGGGCTGTCAGAGCCCTTTCTTCACTTCAGCTTTGCCCGGTTGGCGATAAACACAGCGGGTTTGTGTTTATAAACCATATATTAGTGCAAAGCTGTGCCTTATTTAAAACCTGATGCCAGGCCTGGTGGTGCCTTCCTGGAATCCCAGCTCTCTGGGAGGCTGAGGCAGGAAGATCTCAAGTTCAGTGCCAACTTGGGCTGAGTTAAAGAATTCAAAGATGACCACAACCTTAAGATCCTGTTTCAAAATAAGTAGAAAAAGGGCATGGTGTGGGGGGTTGGGCTCAGCGGTAGAGTACCTTCCCAGCATGTACAACCCCCTAGCCTCTATCCCAGGATAAAAACAACAAAGACTCCCACACCCCCAGAACTCCTGAACTCAGTCAGATGATATGATTAATCCTTAGTTTATAAACAGAGACCTACCTAGCAGTATTTTTTCATGTATCTGTCAATCACTGGGCTTCAGACAATATTTTGCTTAACGACATTCAACTCGTCTTATTCTAAACCTGCTCCCAGTTCCTATTCCTCCTCAGATACTGGATGGCAATATCTATCTACTTATTTTTTCTACCTACTTTCTGAAAACTATAACACACAACCACCCCACATACATTTTGGCGGGGAGTCCTGAACACTGAATCCAGGCCTTCGTGGAAGCACTTTTTGTAACCAGTCTACCATTTCCCTTTCACCCACTTTTTTTTTTTTCTTTGAGTCAGGATTGCCATGTAACTTAACCTCAAATTTATCATCCTACTGCCTCCCTTCCAGAGTTCTTCAATGACAGGCATGTGTCATCCCACCTGCTGACAACCCGTATCTTAGTTTGTATTTTTAAATCCTCCAGCATATCTGATCCTTGGCATTGCCAATCAGTCACATCTCTGACTTCCCGTGGACTGCTCATCTGGTCCTTGGTGTTGTCTATCACATCTCTGACTGTCCGCCGACTGCTCTTTCTGTCCTTTTAGATGCTCTCCTCCCTTTGTTGTCAAGAGTACCACAGAGTCATCTTTCTCAATCTCAAGTCTCCTTCTGGCATTCTCTTGCTTGAACACATCCCTTCAGCTGCCATAATAATTTAGCTCTTTCAGAAGCTGATTTTTTTTTTTCTTCCTTAGGTGTTTTCAGCTGTGTCCAAGAAGACAGTGCTTCTGACCGGGTTAGAAGGCGTTCGTATAGACGAGGAGAATGGGGAGGACTTACTCAACATCCACTTCCAACGGAAGAATAACGGAGGGGGAGAAGTGGAGGTGGTCAGGTGTTCTCTAGATCAGCCCTTCGCAGCATTTTTTGAAGAAGAGGCCAGAGAAACCATATGAAACTTAAAGCCTTGAACTAAAATCACTGCCAACATTTACAAAATATTGTTTCCCATAAAACCAAAAAAATTAATTTGTCAGTGTCTTCTTATTCTTTGATGCAAAATCTATTCCTGACTCTTAAAATTCTTCTTTGTTTGAGCTCTGTTGTGTGTTTACAAATTCATGAGGGGCCTGTGTGGGAAGAGTTTGTTTTTCCTAATCTTTGGGCATGGACTCTCAGTCAACACTCAGCCCCCTCGGATGTCCCCTGCTCCTGCTGTCTGTCTCTGTCATAATCATATGAGCCAATTCCATTTTGGTCCTTTGCCCAGCAATATGTAGATCTGATGCACAATATCTTCCAAAAGAACTCCACTTCAAATTAGCAGTCTGTAGATTTAGAAGGACTTAACCAGATTCAAGGGGCTGTTCCACTTTGCATAGCCTTTCAAAACTCAGAGCTAGGTAGCTGTTTTCTACTTTACTCAGAGTGCCAAGCACCTACTGACTCCCTAAACACACCCTGTAAAGGCCAGCATTGCCTTTCTTTTACATTTTTCCTGTTTCTTGACTTCTTCTTCTTCTTCTTCTTCTTCTTCTTCTTCTTCTTCTTCTTCTTCTTCTTCTTCTTCTTCTTCTTCTTCTTCTTCTTCTTCTTCTTTTCTCCTCCTCCTCCTCCTTTTCCTCCTCCTCCTCCTTCTTTG
>NC_034592.1:38572480-38599598 GCF_900095145.1 Mus pahari | reverse complement strand
CTCCTCCTCTTCCTTCCTTCCCTCCCTCCCTCACTTCCCCCCTCTCTCTCCCTTCCCCTCCCTCCTCTCTCTCCTTTCTTTTTTTTGAAACAGGGTCTCATTGGGTAGTCTAGGCTGCCCTTGACCTACTGGTCTCGTGCCTCAATCCATGGACTTGTAGGAATACAGATATCCACCACCATGCCTAGCTTCGTTTACATTTTCATTAGGAAGAATCAGCATAAGAGATTGAAATTTTTGGAATGCATCCTTGCCCAGGTGGTAGGCGCTGTGGAATGCCTGAAGTCAAAACTCAGCACTTGGATTCTTGAAGCTTCTGTTCTGTTGGAGAATGTACAGAAACCTTAGTGATAAAATTCAAGCTCCCCAACAGAGAAAGTAAAATTCTTTTTGCCTAGGAATCTTTGCACAGATTTTATTCTGACATGTTTCATGACTCAAAAATAGGGTTAAATTCAAGCCAGGCATGGTGGTGCTGACCTTTAATCCCCACTCACATTAGAAAATGTTCTATGGCCTGAATGGGAGATTTTCTTGTTATTGTTCCTGATATTTTACTTGTAAGTTTTAAGGTTATTGCCAGAAATGTTCATCACTTTTATATTGTTAGAAATGAGATACTGCCTTCGGCTACATAATTTGTAGCAAATACTTGTATTTATCATCAAAAATTTCATTTCTACTATTATTTTGGAATATTAAAATCATTTATAGCTTTCAAAAATATGAAGAATGTTTCAGTCTGTTTTCTATTATTGTAATAAAATACTTAAGATTAGGTAATGTATAGAATAACAGAGGGTCAGGCATGTGGTGGCACACGCCTTTAATCCCAGCACTTGGGAGGCAGAGGCAGGTGGATTTCTTAGTTCGAGGCCAGCCTGGTCTACAAAGTGAGTTCCAGGACAGCCAGGGCTATACAGAGAAACCCTGTCTTGAAAAACAAAACAACAGCAACAACAAAAAAAAAAACCCCAAAAACAACAAAAAAAAGATATGCTGATTTTTAAATAACACTTTATCAAGTCTACTTATTAATAACAGACATATACTACTAATTTTTTGTTTTCTATGCACTACTTTTAAGTCTAGAAACTAATTAAGTTTATGATCTGCCTTCTAGAAACTAATTAGGTTTATTATCTGCCTCCCAAGCTGTCCCATGCAACAGTCTGGCCAGTTGCTTTTCAGACAAATGCTACAGGTCCCAGCCTTCTAGTTTCTTAGAGCTAAACGGACGGCCTGGCACTTGATCAGAAAGGGAGCTCCTGCTCCAGGCTCTCAAGCTGGAAGCTAGATTTCCCGGACAGCAGTGTTGAGATGGAAGAGACTTTAGGGGCGGGCTGGTGGAGGATGTTTAGGTCATGGCAGTGCCACCCTTAGGATGGACAGGTTAGGACAGGTCTAGGCCGCTGGAGCAGTGTCCGAGCACATGTCCAGTACACACCAGGCTCTTCGGGATTCGACACTTAGCAGCGTACACAGGCACATGCACAGAGAGACACACTTCGTTTTGTTTGCCCATTTGTCTGTTGGTAGAGATTTGAGCCGCTTCTGCCACTTGGCTGTGACAACAATGTTATGAAACATGGATGTAGGCTTACATTTTTTAAAACCTACTTTTTTTTTTTTTTCAGTCTTTGGAGGATTTTTTTTTTCAATTTTTTATTAGATATTTTCTTCATTTACATTTCAAATGCTATCCCAAAAGTCCCCTATACCCTCCCCCCGCCCTGCTCCCCTACCCACCCACTCCTACTTCTTGGCTCTGGTGTTCCCCTGTACTGGGGCATATAAAGTTTGCAAGACCAAGGGGCCTCTCTTCCCAATGATGGCTGACGAGGCCATCTTCTGCTACATATGCAGCTAGAGCATACTTTTAATAAGGGTTCTCAAACACTTCGAACCCCCTTCTAGCCCACCATCCAAAGGTAGGGGAGGAAAGTAAATAGGACAAGGGGATGTGGACCTGTTTAGAAGTAGTAGTGCTCTGGGGCTATTCCAGTCTCCGTTTATCAGGGTACCAGCAGTGCCGGCCACTAGTGTCAGGATAGCAAACACGAATGAGCAACACTTAACCCCATCCAGCACAAACAGCCAGACCTCTGCCAAATCAGCAAAAAAGTCAGTGGGAGCAACCAGGACCAGCCAGGATGGCAGGAGAAGTTCTCTGCCATGCCTCCCTCAGTGATGTGAAGATCAACGAAGCTGAAGAATCGTGACCAACCAAGTGTTGCAAGGCCAGTTATGTAAGCGCGCTGTAACCGTTGAATCCTATTTATATTTTCTCCAGACATCGCATGTCCTCCCACAGGTCTTGCCTCAGAAGAACGCCATGTGAATTTGTATCACCCGACATATCCAGAAACTTCCATTTCACATGGGTGCAAAGCAGGACTTCAGTTTTAGGTGGCTCCTGAGAAATGGAATGGCTGGTCCTGTAATTCCAATACTTTGAATATGGCCACACTGTTTCCAGGAAGCTGCGCTGCTTACTTCCCTCCCCTCTCTTCCCCTCTCTCCTCCCCTCTGCCCCCCCCCCCACCGGGCAGTAAGCAAGTGTTTCAGGTTTCCCCTTTTTAAGCAACTGCTGTCCTAAAGGCTATAATGTATTGCCTCATTGTAATTGTGATTTGTGTTTTCGTAGCAATTGGTGATGTCATCTTTTTAGGGGCTTATTTACCTACCATTTGCATATCTTCTTTGCAAAAGTGCTGTTCAAGTGTTTTATCTGATTTTATTATATCAAAAATGTACATTCATTTGCTTTCATGTAAAGTAACTTTTTATTCTCCTGTTGTAATTACTGTCTGGGAGGCTTAACTGCTTTTGTCTGCTAACTTAGGCCTAGTCCTGGAAGCTTCTAGTCTCTGTAGAATCTAATCTAGACCTAGAATGTTTTCACCCTCTGAGACTTTTTGCTTAATAAGCTCACCCTTTCTTGCTCTTTCTCAACTCTAGCTGGCCAGTACAACTCAGCTGTTCTGGCTCAAACTCCTCTTCATGCTTACTGATTCAACCTGGCTTCTCTCGGCTTCTCACTGAATTACTCTGCTTGCGCTTCAAACTAACTCTGGCCAATCTGTTTTAATCTTCTGGCGCCTTCTCATTCTCTGCTTTGTTCTGTCTTCATCTGTGTCTAGTTTATCATCATCTCTCTGCAATCTCTGTACCTCTGTGCCAGTAAAATCCGCCGCCTCCTCTCTCTCTGTGCTGTTCTACTCTCCCTACTCGCCCTCTCAACTCTACTGTGCTGCTCTCCACGAGCTCTACTGTATTCCTGCACTGTGTTCTCTCCTTCCTGTACTGTTTGTCTCTCCTGAAGTAGCTTCCCTTTCCTCTTTCTTTCATGAGACTTGGGCATATCCTGTTCTGTCAAATCTTTCTCTGATTCGTCTTCTTTCTGCCATTCAATTAGATATCACTTTCCAACATGGCTGCTTCCTTCTACTAACTAACTTTACGTTCATTGTTTGGAATTAAAGGTGAGTACTAAGGGTGTGTCTCTATTCCAGCCAGATGCATTAAAGGTATGGGCTAAGGGCTGAGCCACACCCTAACTAGAAACAGGTTCAGATCTTCTATAACACTTCTATGTGTATGAAGGTTTGCCTGTGTGTAAGTGTTGTGGCAGGAAACATTCATGGACCCCCCAAGAGATCACCAAGGAGCTGATTCTGATGCAATCGCATCAGGGTCTCTTTATTCAAGCTTGGGCTCCCTGCTAACCCTGACACAGCAGGAAGGTTGAGCCCTGAGCCTAGTTTTAGTCAAGCATTTATAGAGGCAAGAAGTAGGTATCTAGCTTAATATTTATCTGATTAGAAGGGCGTTATGGCCTTTAACATGGTTGTCACTCGGAGCCAAACCATACAGTTACCTTCTGTTTTCCCCCTGATTGGTGGTTGTTAGGAGCCGACTTGTAACCTGGAGGTGCAGATTTGTTGGGGAATAACCTGGAAACTGGTGCTAGGGACCGGCCTGTTAGTTAACTTGAATTCAACCTTAGGTCAGGTTCTCTAAGATGGAATCTAACCCAAAAGATTTGGTCTCTCATAAATATGCACACTATGTTTGTGTCTCATGCTCAAGGACACCAGAAGAGGGCATTGGATTCCCTCTAAGTGGAGTTACAGATGGTTGTGAGCCACAATGTGGTGCTAAGAACTGAACCCAAGGCCCTGTATTAAGTGTTCTGAATAGCTGATCCATCTTTGCAATCCCATGTCTGATTTTAAATCAACTTGTTATTTTACTTAAAAATTTTTATACTATATTAATTCCTTATCTTCTATTCTATTTGCAAATATTTTTCTCTCACCCTATGGGTGGTTTTGCAAGTCCACTGACACAGTTTTCTTTATAAGACTGTTAAAAATTTGAAGTTCAATCCATGTATTTTCCTCCAGTATTTGTGGTGTCATTGCTTCTCAAGCCCTGTCCAAATCCAATGTCATGAAGTCTTCCCTGTATGTTTTCAACTTAGTGCTTACATGTAGGTCTTTCCGTTAGCTTGGGTTAACTCTGTTGGTTTTCATATATGGTTTTAGGCAAAGGTCCACTTTCATTTGGGGAAGAGTGCTGGCTAAGTTAGTGCCTATGCTAAGTCACACCCTCAGACTTTTCTTCCTTCCTTTGTATGTGGATGTCTCATGTCTTAAAGCCATTATTTCCCCAGTGAATAGTCTTGGTATTCTTGATAATTATTTGACCACATAGTTTATTGGAGAAGCAGCAGCTCGTGATGCTCTTAGATATGACGGTTTGGCTCTTGGAGAGGAGCCCCATGGTCTGCAAGCCACAGGCACAGTGAAGCTGATGATATGACTCTAGTCTGAGTTTGTAATGGCAGGAAACAGGTGTCCTTTTTCTAACAAAACAAAAAAAGGAAAAGATAATTTATAAAATAAGTTGAAATTGGCCGAGCGTTGTGCTGCATAGTGTGATTCTAGCCCTTGGGAATCTGAGGCAGACACAGGAATGCTCTGAGCTCAAAGCCAGAGTGGACTGTGCCGTAAGATCTCTAGTCTTAAAAGCTGTCTGTGGGAGCTTTGCCTTCCTTCTGTTTTGTTCTACGGGAATCACAGTGGATTAGACAATACTACACATTCTCTTGGGAACATTCCCTCGCCTATCCAGAAAGGGTGATTTACCAGTTACCTGCTTGTCCCTTAGCCCGGGGTAACATGTCACCATTACATCACTGTTCCCTTTGCTTTGTTGCTTTGGGCCTGTGGTATGGAAGTGTACCGATGGCGGAGGGTAGAGTAAGCTGGTGGCCAGGAAGCAAAGGCAGGGGAAGAGGCCAGGGTCCCAGTGTCCCTTAAAGATTGTACCCTCATCGACCTACCTGTGATGAGGCCTCACTTCCCAACAGCACCACAGGTCAAACCTTCACCATGTTGTGGCCTTTGGGGGCCTTTCAGATCCAAACCACCAAAGTCATGTAAATGGGAATTTATTTCTGACTGCGATGGTCTTTATGTCATTTCTGTCTCATTTCAGTCACTGTAAGTTTGAAGTAATATTTTAAAATCGAGATGTGTGAGTCCTCCTGATCTGCTCTTTTTAAAGACTGTTTTGACTATTTTGATTGAAATGCCCCAAGCTTCCATAAAACTTTCAGATAAAAAAAGGAAACATTTTCACCATCCGTCAGAGAATGGAAAATCAAAACATTTATGAATGTAAGGAGACTATAAAACCTTTATCTACTCATAAAAAAGCTGTTCAGTCACGTTGGTCTTCATCCCACCCTATTTTCTTCTTAGAGATTTGTAGCCCTGAGATGGTTTAGTCATGATGATTGACCCGATCCACTCTAAGTACAGCAACTGCAATATTAGTAGCCAACTTAACTGTCCAATACTTTTCCAAGTAAGTATCAAGAATACCAGCTTCCAACATGACTTTTACAGCAGAATTTCTGCCTTAAGATCTAATCCAGCAGTTTTATTTCCTTCTCGGTTCGCTACACAGACTTTAGAGATTGTGTCGTTGGCTTTAACCCTAGAATTTTCTGACAGTGCCCTGTAATAGCTTCAAATGCTACAACAAGCTTCTTTCCAGTGTACTATTCAAGTCCAGGTCTTGGCTCTCTATATGGTGTGATGTATTTGGCTAGTTCAATTTCTGATCATGCACACCCCCCCCCCCACAAAGCAAGATGTTTATCCCCTGTGAGAACACCCTGCATTAACACCATCATTTCTTGCTCTTCCTGTATCAATCCTCAGATCATCTATAGAACCTCAACATAGTATAGTAGAAATGGTACCACCTTCTTTTTCATGGTTGGTTTCATGCAACCACCTACGCATCTCTATCTTAATAGAGGAGAACTGTGTTCCCTCCATACCTTGAAGAAATGTCCTATTTCTTCAAGAGTAAGAGGAATCAATCAATCAATCAATCAATCAATCCAGCTATAGCTCCAACTCTTTTATTGACTCCTGTGATCCCATTTTGAGTTGAGCCTTACCAACAAGGTATTTTATTTTCTTGCATAGTGAAGAGCCGTGTTTGCCACTTTGTCACCTGTTATAATGACATCTTCACTTCCGACAGTAGCGTTGCTTTGTGCACCCATGAGGTTTTCTTCTTTAAGGACATCCTGGCAGCTCTCCAACAGTCTTTCTCAGCACCATTGTCTCTTCTTTGTTATCACACCCTCAAAAGGACAAGAGTACTTTCAGTTTCTTTCTTAATAAAACAATCCATGCTTTGCCAGATCCCAGAAGTTTACAACTCTAATGTGCTCATTATTGAAATTACTGGAACCAGGGGAAATAGATACAGATGGATGAGCAGTAAGTGTGACCAAAGCTGTTGTTCACACGGTGTGCGCTCATTATTGGGGTAAGAAGTAGAGATGATATTTCATCAGCATCCCGAGAGATTTACAGGATCCTGTTATCCAATCAGAAGGATGCTCATAGGCTGTGGTGTGTGTGTGTGTGTGTGTGTGTGTGTGCTGTTTCATAACCTTCTATCATCTCTAAAACTGATCAGCTAGCCCTAAGAAGTTATTCAGCTAGTTCCGGAAGGGCTTCGGCAAATACCAGAACAGAGTTGGTGCCACCTTCAACTTCCTGTTATTGAGTAAGAGAATCCATGGTGTCATTTGTGCAGCAGGGTGCTGCACTTCCAGATCTTTCAAAATGGGTTCTGTATCATTTGTCACAAACCATTCTCCAGGAGACTGAAAAAAAAATTTAATTTGTTCTACTTGGTTCCTATGCTGTACGAAAGTTTGGGAAGATTCCTTGCAAGCTTGTGTTTGTGTACAGAAGAGGTTTCCAGCCTCTTCTAATGCTCAAAATATTTTGTTTTGTCCTCAAGCCTCTGGGAAAAGCCCAGAGGCTTGGGGACTTGAAGTGATGTGGTCAGCCCTCAAGAAGCTGTTTATGTGCTCCTGTAAAATCTGGAGGATCTAAGGGACGAACAAGCTCAGTTTCTCCCTCCCTCCCTCCCTCCCTCCCTCCCTCCCTTCCTCCTCTACTTGCCTCCTCCTCTCTCTCCTTTTCTTCCTCTTGCTCCTTCTCCTCCTCCTCCATCTCCCTTTCTTCTTCTTCCTCTGAGACTGGGTCTTTCTATGTAGCCCAGGCTGTTCTTAAACTCCTCATTGAACCCCAGCTTCATAAATGGTGCTAGCAATTATACTTGGCTCTACTTGTTATACTTGTTGTTTAGTTTCTATATACAGTGCCTTAGAGACTGTGGGAAGAACAACCTTGAATCTGTAGGGGTGTGTGTGTCCAAGCACACCACATAGCACATATGGAGATCCGAAGATAACCTGTGGAGTCTGTTATCTCCTTTTACCACGAGGAGCCCATGGATTAAACTTAGGTTCTTAGGCTCAGCAGACATTTACTCACTGAGACATCTTACTGGCCCTACTCCCCGCACCCCCCACCTCTCTCTCTCTCACACATGAAAGAGAGAGAATATGTCTAAAATTTATTCAAGAGGTGGTGATTGAAATTTTCCCTTTGCTTTGTCCTCAGCCCTTTCTGTGCTGCCTCCTGGGCTGTGGGCTGTCACAATCGAGCTGAGGATCCCCTTCCCAGCCACCAGCTCTCAGAAATGCACTACAGTGGACAGTGAACGCAAACTTTGTACTTTCTATGGGAAGCCAAGAGTCGCAGACGTTCCTGGTGGTGTTCTAGATGAAGGATGGGAGGGCTACGAGGTCTGAAGCAGTGGTGGGAACGGTATGAAGCAGGGTATCTTGACCACAGGAGACCCTCTTTTATTGTTGAGAAAGGGACATTCTTATAGAGACCAAAGACCAAAGCACACAAATCTGTCCAGGGATGGATTGTGAGTGATGGTCTCAACGTGGTTATTGTAGAAAGAGGAGAGAGGGGTGCTACTACGCTGAGAGACACCACTGTGCCTTGGTAGTTGAGGCCCTGAAGAGCTTACAGAATCTGAAAACCCAAGTCTTTCTAAAGACAATGGTGTCCACTAGTAGGCTGGCAGGATGTTGTTTATCAGGGAAGGCGGGAAGCCCAAGACCAAAGCCCCAAAGAGTTGGCGTCTTGCTATGCCACATGACCTACCACACAAAAGCTCACGAAGCTCTGAAAAAACAGGGCAGCGGAAGCCAAGAACAGGCTGCAGACGACGCTAACCTTTTGTCCGAGGATGAAGGAAGCTGAGAACTTCTACTTAAATGTTGAGTCTACTCAAAAATAATTCTTTAAGGGTAATAAATAAATAAATGATCAGACTTGGAAAAAAGAAGAAAATTTCCCTTTTGCTATTCCCAAGTATGTTAGGGAGGGGGGAAACTTCTTACAGTGTCACCTTGTGATTCTTTTTTTTGCCAATATCAATGCAGTTTATGAAAATGTCAAACATTGCTTCAATATTTTAAAACTTTAGAAAGGGTCTTTATGATTGTATATTAAGTTTAGTTTTGTCAGTTTGTGTTGTGGATTTCCCTGTGCTGTTTGTATTTTGATGCTAATTCCACTTCCCCAAGAGGGACTGCCTGGGACAAGGAGTGAATCTTGTACTCAGGTGACTTCTTGTGAACCTTCTGCCCATTTCAACTTGTAAAATAAAGGCTAGAGCTGATAATTGGACAGTGGAAGGGAAGGTGGAGCTAAAAAGTTTTAGGAAGAAGGAGGAGAGGGAGAGAAGAGAGGATGACAGAGGAGGGAGAGTTGGAAGGAAAATGGATCAAAATCACGAGGCTTAGAGAAACCATAAGTTATAAAGGATCTCATAGCTGGGGAATATAGTAGTGTAGTGGTAGATCTACCCAGTCTAGGCGTGCAACTTATATTCATACTAATTGAGTTGTGTTTTCTTTGCACAGGGTCATTTGGATTGGGGATTTACCACAACACTTTTGACACAATGTAGCTAGAATCACCTAGAAACGTTTCAGCGAGGGATTGTCTGGGCTACCGGGTCCCTGTGGTTATATTATAGGTGGTGCGGGTCTCTGAGCAAGGGGTCCTGGGTTGCACAAGTTGCATAAGAGAGGAGGAATCACGCTCCGCATTTGTTAGTCCATTGATTTCTGCTCCTATCTGTGGATGTGGTGTCACTGTCTCAAGTTCCCACCATCCTGCCATCCTGCCATCCTGCTGATGAAACTGTGAGCCAGGAGAAACCCTTTCTCCATTAACCTGATTATGTCCTGGGATTTGATCACAGTGAAAGGAAAGGAAGACACCATGCTGTATTGAGAACTTAAATGTGGGGTGTAAACAAGGTGATAGAGCAGGAAGCAGGGAGTCAGGAGAATAAACAAGGTGATGGAGCAGGAAGCAGGGAGTCAGGAGAACAGCGCTTGCCCCGGCACTGGCTTCAATCCAAAACATAGGGAAAAAAAGTGTTCTTTCTGTTTGCTCTCATTACATTTTAGACGTCTTTTAGACATTCACATTGGCATAGTGGGGATGTGTCAGCACAGCGGCATCAGCTTGAAATCCTAGCACTTTGAAGGCCAAGACAGGTAGATCTGGAAATAAACTATAAGATGAGCAACCATATAATTACATGGAGACCTATCTCATTCTGTCCTAAAATCGTCACAGCCCTGAAGTACCACCAAGTACGTAAAAAGGCCCTTTCATTGGTGAGCTGAGCGGACTCCTCACTACAAACAGCGTATATTCATTTCTGTCCAGCCTCTCGGGGTCACCCATGCACTAGCGCTGGAGAGGAACTTCTAAGAGTAGAGCTGCCAAGTTTGAGGATAACTGCACATTTACACTTTTGCATGTCGTTGTATTTTGATAATGCTAGAACAGGGAGACCTTTACCTTAGTCACGGTAAAGGTCACAGCTACAAAACCTACTGAAAAAAAAAAAAAAAGAGCAACAGAACAGCATACTAATTTTATTAATAGCTTATCAGCATTGAATGTGACACAGAGGTGATCAGAGACAAACAGCCAGAGGCCCGAAGAAAACCGTTTTTATGCTCAAGGTAGATAAAGATTGGACAGCTTTGGGAACTGTGACTAGACAGAAGTTCTGCTTTCATGTTCTAGTTTGTTCTCTATTGCTGGGATAAACACCATGACCAAAAGCAACCTGGGAAGGTCAAGGTCTATTTTGGTTTACAGGTTACAGCACAGCAAGCCAGGAATCTGGAGCAGGAGCCTGGCAGGACTGCTGCTGACCACTTCCTGTCTGCTCACTTTCACCTGCCTAAGGATGGTGCCGCCCACAGTCGGCTCACCTCTTCTGCATAGATTATCAATCAAGAAAATGCCCACTCCAATAGCGGTAGTACACCCCTTTAGTTCTAGCCAGGTTGGGTTCGAGGCCAACCTGGTCTACAGAGCAAGCTGTAGCAACCTGGTCTATAGGACTGCCAGGGCTACACAGAGAAACCCTGTCTCGAAAAACCAAAAAATGATAAAGAGGACAGAAAATGCCACAGACATGCCTACAGTATAGAGGTAGTTTTTCAACTGAAGGTCCTCTTCCCAAACGTATCATGTTGACAGTCAAGACCACCCCAGCCTGTCTGGATTCATCTTTGCTCCGTGCAGCATTCCTTCGTGCGGGAATAAGACTTCCCTCAGAGTATGTTTCATAGCTTGTTTGGGACAAGAGGTGTCCATTTTATATGACCCACTTTGGGGAAGAGGAATCCTGTTTTCTGTGACTGGTTTAGGATCAACAAAAGTGCAGGAGAGTCAGAGGAATTTGGCTTCGAGAACAGGGCACACTAAAGTGCGAATGTGGGGAGCTGTGTTCTGAGTCCCTGAGAGATGTCCAAATCTTTAGAAATGCTTGCATCTAAACCGGCTTGTGGAATCTGCTCATTTGAGCAAACCGGTTGAAAATTGGTATCTCACAATTTCAGGTTCTATTTCTTTACACGGGAGTTCATGCTCTGCCTTTCCCTTTATATTTCTTTGATTTCACTGGGCTAGATTTCTTGTGTCCCAGGCTCCAGCGCCACTTGGCCAAGTGATTGAGTTTTGTGGTCAGGAGGGTACTTTCCTCCTGTGCTCTGCGCTCCGCTCCGCAGGTGATGAGCCTGGGCGGACCCTGCTGGTGGGAAGGAAGTGTGGGGAATCGGGCTTGAGAAAGCGCTGGAGAGACAGGGACAAGGCCTAGGAATCAAGTTTGGAGAGAAGCCCAGATGCCCACGGGGCATCTTGCACAGGAACCTCAAAGGCGGTCCGACCCAGCCGGGCGCCGCCCTTCCAAACTGAGTCTCCAGGGCAACGGGAACTGGAAAGCGAAAGTGGAACTCGCTCACCTCCAGTTTAGGACTCCCGCCGCCCGAACATCTTTTCCGAGGCCTGGCAAGTCGCTTTTTCTCCCCGGGTTGCAGTGCAGGGAGGCGCGCCTAGGGTCCCGGAGCGGTCGCGCGCCCCGAAGTGGCTGTCGCGGGAGCAGCAGGTCTGGCTCCCACGCGTGGGGACACGGGCTCCTTTCTCACTCGCCCCTGCTCAACAGGCAGGGTTTCGTCCGGAAAGTGGTTTGGGCGGGACTGTGGTTAGGAGTGGGGGCGAGGACAGTGACCCAGAAATGGAGGCTAAAGCTAACTAACTACTGGAAGGAGCTAGTAAGAAGTGTTTGAGCTGAAGGCACTGGCTCTCCCTCCGAGCTAGGCCTTTAACCAGGGACCCGGGGTTTTGTCTAGATGACTGTGTTTTGGGGCTGTTACAGTGAGTGCGTGAATTTCTATATATGTTTCACCTGATTGTATGTGTGTGTGTTTATTTTTTACTTGGTGAGAGTTAAGGTATAGTGCGTGAAAATAAACGATTGAGAAAACAAACAGAAACTAAAACAGCAAATGAAATATTTCTTCTTAGTGCCACACTTAAGAAAGTGTTATTTTACACCATTGTCTGTCTGTCTGTCTCTCCCTCCCTCCCTCCATTTCTCCTTCCTTCCTTTCTTTCTGACATAAAGGAGCTTCTTAAAGCAGAGCATGGAAACTGTACAATGGCACCACACCTCTGCTGAAATTCCCTTGTTTCATAGTCTTTGAGTGGATTGTTTTTCTTCTTTACTGTGCACAGAGGAAGATGGGTAATTCTCTGCTTATAACGTGTCTCAGGAGAAGACATGTAGCCACATGTCCTCAGACATAAGTGAGTTAGTTAAGGAAGAAAGTGCAGGACGTTGAAGAGACCATGGAATGAAGTGAGGTCTTGCAGAACAAGGCGATTCTAAAGATAAAGTGTGCGTAGACACTTGAATTAAGAAACACATTAGTGTTGATGAGGTGTGGAGCTCTCCTGAGCTCAAATGGATATTTGTCTTTGATATTGATGAACGGCTGGAAGGTCGGGAGTTCACGAACCACTTATGGAGGAGGCTGGTGTGGGCTGTCAGGGCACTGTCCCGGAGAGATAAAAAAGCCAGGAAGTCACCCAGGTTGGAAGTCTGAAAAGTTCCTCTTGTAAGGGAAATAACACTAAGTGTCTGAGGACTAGACTGGGGGACTGGTGTATTTTCATCTTTTCACTGTACCATCTAGAAGACAAATCGTTTACTTCCATAAAAGTGTCTTCTTTGTCATATAAAAAGTAAGTTTTTACTTTTTACAGTTTTGAGGATTTTGTCTTCAGGAGGTCTCCCTTTGTCTTGTATTCTACCAACAGGAGCCATGCCCTGCTCCCCACATCCCTGCCCCAGCTTTGTGTGCTGAAAACAACTTCCTCCCGCTCCTCTCCTCCTCCCCACCTCCCGCATCCCCCTCCTTTTGGTTTGGTTGTCCAAGACAGTGTTTCTCTGTGTAGCCTTGGCTGTCCTGGAACTTGCTTTACAGAGCATCCTGGCCTCACACTCGTGGAGATCTACCTGCCTCTGCCTCCCAGTGCTGGGATCTAAGGTGTGCACTGCCACTGCCACTGCCCAGCCTGAAAACTTCTTTTTCTTGATATTTTGTTGCATCAACTCCAGTTCTACCCCCAGCCTTCAAGGCCTCTCATTCACGGAGCCTTTCATGCTTTAGCCAGAATCAATCTTGCTTCTTAATCCTGGATGGCCTTTACTGTAGTCTTGTAGTATTTTATAGTGGGTGATATGTATTCTAAATGAGATGTTCTGTTTCCTTCTGTGGAGCAATATGGTTTTTATGCAAACCAAGCACCTCTGAAATGACATAAGTGACCTTCCTTCTCATCTTCAAGCTAGGAGTCCTCACCGTATGGATTGTCAAGCCCTTGGAATGCTGCAGGGCAGAAAGATGACACCGCAGATTTTTATTCGTTAAATCTATTTTATCGCATTTTATGTGTGTGTTTTGCCTGCATGTATATATGTACATCACATGCATGCCTGGTGTCTTCTAAAGCCAGAAGAGGGTGTCAGAAGCCCTTGAACTGGAGTTGCAGGCTGTAGTGAACCACCAGGTTGGTGTTGGGAATGGAGCCCAGGTTCTCAGTAGAAGCATCAAGTCCTCTTAACCCTTGAGCCACTTCCCCAGCTCTGTTCAGTATGTGTTTTGAAGAGAACAGAGTTTCAGGGCAACAGTTTTCTTTCTGCTCGCCACTTGTGCCCAGCGTGTTGTCGGATGTGGAACGTTTTTGTTCAATGAATACAGGTTTTATTAATGTCTTAAGTGATAAGGTGTATGTGCTGAGAAGGTCATACAGACATAAGTAAACTTGAGACAACCTCATTAGATAGGTCCTGCGTGCCGTCTCAGCATCTTAGCACAGCAGCCGGGTGAAAGGCAGAGATTCTGAGACCGTGCATCTCCTGGACCAGCACCATCACCGGCTCAGTCATCTTCCGAATCCCGCTATGGTAAGTGAGGAGGGAATGACTGCCTTCTTCCATTTCCAACCTTGGGAGCTGTACTGGAATCTCGCTTAAATTTTTCTTCAGGTTGTTTTTGTACCTTCTATAGCTTCCTTAACCTGTGTATAATATTACATAATTCACTGTAATGTGACGGTGTCATTTCCCCTTTAATTTCTGTTAACACTGGCTTTAATATTACATTGACAGCATTGAATATTTTCTTTCTTTCTTTCTTTCTTTCTTTCTTTCTTTCTTTCTTTCTTTTTTCTTTTTTGTAGCCATTTTGAGTTTTTGGCATTGGGATTACTTGACATGTTTAGTCTATAAGTTAAAATTCAACAGTGGCGAACCCTAAGGAGCACATCCGGTTCCTTAGGACCTAATTGCTAATGGCTGGGTCTAATTGCTGGGTCTAATTGCTGGGTAAAGATGTTTTCTCCCTTTTGGACTTATATCATGTGAATTTTTCTTTGCCACATAAAGGGAAATATTTCTTTTTTTTTTTTTTTTTTTTTTTTTGGTTTTTCGAGACAGGGTTTCTCTGTATAGCCCTGGCTGTCCTGGAACTCACTTTGTAGACCAGGCTGGCCTTGAACTCAGAAATCCGCCTGCCTCTGCCTCCCGAGTGCTGGGATTAAAGGCATGAGCCACCACACCCGGCAAGGGAAATATTTCTAGTGACGCTCAAATGTATCTTTTCTGTTTGTGTTTTCCCCCTTAAGATTTGGTTCACTCGTGATCTTTAGGCTGGGGTCTCTTCAAGTGCCAAAAAAGAATGAGTGCTCACATGTGCCCAGGCTAACTAGAGTCTCTAGAGAGTTAATTTAGGTATCTCTCTATCTTTCTTAAGAAAAAGATCCTTAGTTTCCATTGAGGTCTGTCTCCGTGTCTGCCACTATGGCGTTTGTGTGCTCAAGCCTGTGTGTGTGTGTCTAAGTTAGGGCTAGACTGTGCTCAGAGCAAGCTGGAGTGATTATTTTACTGGCAGCCATTCATGATCTGTTGTGTGTATTCCTCTTTTTCTGTTCAGACTGTCACCTTTACCCCACAGTTCCCCTTTCCTTATTCTCCATTTGTTTCTTCTGTCTCATCCTTACATACACCTGTGTATTTTTTAGTCTCCCTGAAAACAGTTGAAGTCTGTCCCAGTGAACTGATTTTTAATCTTTTACTTTCATTTTTAAGGCTGTCAGGGTGAACGGAACACTGTGTGTGTGTACACAGACACACTTCATTTGCTTGTCCTTCTGGGAAGCTAGAAGTAGGCTTCTTCCCCACACGGATCTTATTTGAAAAATCCTTGCATTGAGAGCCCACACTCCTTTGTGGTCTGTTAACCATCAGTCCAGCTCGGGAGGTGCAGCCCTTTCTCAACTGGTAAAGATGGATTAGGTCTGAACTCTGCTGCAATTGGTCCTGACTAAGCGCACACATCCCTAAATTGAGGTGGGAAGACAAATGAAGGTGTTAAGTAGAAGTGGATTTAAAGGGTGCAGTTAAATGAAGGATTTTCAATGTGTACTCACACGACAGCAGCTTCTTCGAGAGCATGGCCCTCTGTGACTCAGATTCCTGGTGGAAAGTGGGGTGTAGCCACCACATTATTACAAGACTTCCCATTGATTCTGACCATAAGAGGAATGCCTTTCTCACTGGCTTACATACTTGGGTCTCTATAATCCAGGAAATATATAGCCTCTTTCAAAGTGGCAGTTTTTGTAGCTATTTTAATAAACCTAGGACTTTGTACACATGACTAAAGTACTATATCACTGAGCTCTATCCAAAGCCACTTTTAAATGGTTAAAAAAAAAAGAATGGTACATTCTCTCTGGGCATGGTTCCCCGCACTGTTAACTCCAGTCCTTGGGAGACAGAGAGGCAGGAGAATCTCTTGAGTATGATGTCATCCAGGTCTAAAGAGCAAGTTCAAGACCAGCTAAAACCACAGAGAAAGAGCCTATCTCAAAAAAGCAAACAAAATATTTCTTTCCTTCCTTTTCTTTTTTCATTTTCTTTTCTTGTGACACTATTATCTTGGGTCTTCCTAAAATCAAATATTTAACACTATTTTCTACCTCTTAGAAAAAAGAAGAAGGGATCACTGTGCACAGAACTCCCAAATTTGATTGAGGTCTACGTTGGTAGATGGGATGAGGCAGACAAACTCCTGCTGGGTCGTCTTTGTGGAAGGAGGTGTATCTCACTGATGTGATGGTACCTTTCAAGATTCAGTTTGTAGACTCATATTTAAACAGTATCCACCTGTTTTTCTGCAGGCATCAGCGTTGAAGGTCAAAGATACCACAGTTTCTGAGAGAACAGTTGTAGTCTCTGGACTTCCAGTTGGTCTTTTAAAGGACCAGTTAGTGAAGCGCTACTTCCAAGACGAGGGTGGACATGTGGAAGAGGTGATCTATCCATCAAGATCCAAAGGAGTTGCATATATCATCTTCAAGGAAAAGAAAGGTAACCAAGATTTTATTATCTGAGAAGTGCTTTCTCGGGGACATTAAAATTTCATATTGTTAAAATGATTGATGGGATTGGCAGCATTTGAAGTAGCATTAAAAATTACTCTGAGAAGTGGCCAGTCTTATGTTTGCAAAAATATAGGACAATCGCTTATGAAAATGTGTCAGTGAGTGGAAAAAAATTGAAGAATTTTTTGCATATATATATGTGTGTGTGTGTGTGTGTGTGTATGTATGTATGTATACACACACACACACATACATACACCTTAGGAGGCAGGTATAGAACATGTGTAAAATAAAGTTAAATAGTATATAATCTCCTAGAGAAGACAACTATTTAGGGACGTTTCAGGTGGCAACAACAATATAATTACAATCTCCCCTTCTAATCCCTCAAACTATCAAATGAAAAATCCTATTTTTTTCTTTTTAAAGATTATTTATTTTATGTGTATGAGTATACTGCAGCTGTCTTCAGATACACCAGAAGAGGGCATTGGATCCCATTTCAGATGATTGTGAGCCACCACGTGGTAGCTGGGACTTGAACTTAGGACCTTTGGAAGAGCAGTCAGTGCTCTTAATCACTGAGCCATCTCTCCAGCCTATCAAGTGGAAATTCTAATAAAGAGTCTGCTTTGTTACTGGTAACATTGCACTGAGAACTATGGCCTGTACCTGGAATAGGACTGAGGCGTTCTGACTCCCACCTCAGCTTGAAACAGCCAGCTGCAGATTGGTGGCTGCAGATTGTCCTTGCTACTCCAGCCTGGAGGAGGGACAGTCTTTTTTTGGCTTAGACGCTAGAGGATGGATGCCAGAGAACATTCTCCATGCTCTATCCCATCAGGAGTGAAAGTTCCATGAAGGTGTGTTAGAAAAAAAAAAAGGCTCATGTTCTGTTTGGGGGTGGGGGAAGAAAAGCCATGTTCAGGTATGAGATTGTGGGAAGGGCTTGCCATGTCTTTAAAAATTCAGCAGTGGTGGTGTAAGGTGATATTTCATGTGCTGAATATTGCTAAATACTATTCTAGATGTTGAGAATACAACCATGAGTGGAGTAGGCAGTCGTTTTGGTTTTCATCAATGAGGTTGGGCATTTATTAGGGCAACAGATGTATAATATGTTTGCCCTTTATTCATATCCATATATGTATATTTACATTTGTTTATATGTTAACATATAAGTGTTATGAAAAAGTATAAAGAGTAAAAAAGACATAAAAGCAATGGGTGGTACTGTTTTAGGTAGACTGGGTCGGGAAGTGTCTTTTGCTCTTTTAACATTTTTATTTGAAAAGAGTTATCTCTGTTATTTTTATTTGATGGTGTGTGTATGGTGTGCACGTGCTTGAGTGTGTGAATGCCATGCGCATAGAGGTGCTGAGAAGTCCAGAAGAGGGAATTGGATCCCTGGAGCTGGAGTTACAATGGGAGATTGTGAATCACTGGATGTGGGTGCAGAGAATGAGACTTGGGTCCTCTGGAAGAGCAGTGAGTGCTCTTTCCTGGCACATCATCTCTCCAGCCCTCTTTCTTATTTGCTTTTTGAGACAGAATTTTATCATATTGCCCAAGATGCCTAGACTGATCTTGAACTGAGGGCCTCCAGCTTTTGTTCCGGTACAGTTGGGATTACAAACTTGCATCACCAGATCTGGTTTGAAAACTCTGTGTGTGTGTGTTTGTGTGTGTGTGTGTGTGTTACAAAGTTTTATGTATACTAGGCATGTTGGGGATAATACCCAAGGTTTCATCTATGCAAGACATGTGCTACACTACAATCAGGAGTGTCCCCAGATATGAAATACTCTGTTTACATAACAGTTGAGTAGAGACCAGAGTGAAGCAAAAGGGGTGGGCGGGGGTGGTGTGGTGGCTTAGGGGATAGAGAGGGATTCATGAGGATAGAGGGCGTTCTAGGATAAATGAAAAATGGTAAAAATTGTTTGGGTCGGAAGTGTGGTGAGCATGGAAGGGGAAGCATGTTGAGTGTTTGCAGAAATAGGAAGGCAGGAATGAAATGAGTGTGGGCAAAGTAATAATAGGTGTGGGCAGCTTGTGAGCCCATGCGTGCTCAGCCTGTGATCCAGGAGAGGTTTCTGGGTTGCTTGTGATGAGGTGGGAGCTGTTGGAGCTTCTAAGCAAGGGACTGAGGAATGGAGTTGCTTTTTTGAAACAATGTTGCAGTGCGGAGATCTATCAGTGGGTTGCGGCTGTACAGAGGCTACCGCAGAGCCACTGAGTACCAAGGACACGGTTTGAGGATGCTTGGGGGAGCACTGCCCGAGAAGGAAGCTGTCCTTCACGTGACGGCCATTAGGACCATGAAGTAGGAGCCGAGGTTTGGAAGGGATACTTGTAGAGATGTCTCAAGCCATAGAGGTTGAGATTAGCCCTGGGTGGGTATAGTGAGGAAAGAGGCCCGATGTCTGGATTTGCCAAGGTCGAGTGAAGAGGAGAAGCAAGATTAGCAGCGAGTTAGGAGAAAAACTTCAGCAGTGTGGAACTTCTCGAAGGCACTGTTCCTCTGATGGATGGCATGGAGGATTGATGTTAGGCTATTGCTTTTTACTCATGTATGGATTTGTGTGTGTTTAAAAATAGAATTAGTATCCTATTAACACATTTATGGTGAACTTTAGTGTGTTAAAGTATAAAGGAAAGGTTATCTGAATGTCAGGTGGAGGAGAAAAAAAAAGATGCAAAAAAAAATCTTACTTTGCAAACAATAGAATTGAACATCTCCATTTGTAAATTAAGGTACTTACTGGTGAATCACGCCATAAACACTTTTGATGCTAATCTTTCCCTAGTTGCACAAGATGTCGTCAGACAAAAGAATCACCCTCTAGGCTCAGAGCCTAGGCTCACAGTCTCTCACTTCAGTGAAAAGGTGAGTGTGGGCCCTGGGGTGTGTTTGAGGCCTGGACCCCATTTCTCTTGGAAAATCTTTCATACACAACGCTACACAAAGTCCTCCCTTCCCATGGCTTCTTAGGAAAGAGTAGAGGCTTCTCAGCTCTCAAAGGCAAAAGCAGCTTCTAGAAATGTTGGCTTTATATTTTAATATTATATGTGTCCCTTGATATTTTTAAAGTGACCGTGAGCTTTTTTTGTTGTCATGGGTGATAGCAGGGCTGAAGGTTTTATACTAGGGAATAATTAGGATGAGTATTAAAAAGGGACTTTGAAGGAGCCAGGAAAGTGGGTATAAGAACGAAAGTTAAAATCTAACCCGTTAGTTTCCACGTAGATTCTTTAGGGAATCCAGGCTTCTGGTGTAGCCAGCTATTGAAATTTAAGCTGGGAGAAGTAGGGCAGGCCCAACCTCAGGGGGATGTCTGTCTGTGGAGTTTACACCAACAGTTTTTATATTGATGGATTCTGAAAAGCACTTCGTTTCAAAACAGCATTTTTGACTCAAACTATTGTTTTACTTTTCATTTCCGGGGTGTGTGGTAGGGGGCTGTTACTCCGTGTGGAGCAGCGTAGGCGCTCTGTAGGGGTGATCTAGATTGAGACACGGCAGAAGCCTGGACTTCACCCTATCGCTGAGCCACTGGGAAGAGAGACAGGGGACAATGTGTGCCGGGGTTTGCTCTGCTAGGCAGTGCTGTCTTGACTTTTTTTCTCTTTCTCGTTGTAGGTCTTCAACTATGTGATGGCCATTCTTGATCTGTCTGTCTTTCGCTCTCAAATCGAGCTAGAAAGCCTAGTTGTGGACCTGAAAAAGAAAATCCCAACTTTAAACTTTAGCCCATTGGGACCCAGTGGGAAAATCTCTGTGCAAGGTTCATTTCTGGCCATCATGAAGCTCAAACAGGCTTTGCTATCAAAAGCCATTGCCCCTTTAGAAAACAACAGGAAAGATGCTGGTGAAAGGAGAAACTGGAACGGAGAGAACTCTAGAAGGATCCGGCAGAAAAGCAAGAACTCGGCGTCGCTACTCGGGACCTTTGTACCTGAGCCTGCCGGCAGCCCAGAAACACTTGTGCTCGACACAGACATTTTCCTTTACCTGAAACACAAGTGTGAGTCTTATCATCCAACACTGAGCAAATACCATGTCCTGTGTCAGGAGAGGGTGGATGGGGACGTCACTACCATTTGTCTACAAGACGCCCGGGATGGGTCTTGCTCTGGCAGTGTCAGACATGTGAAAGAGTTCATTGAAGAGTGTGCCCAGGAGTTCCACCTTGAGCTCAGAAAAGAGCTATTGGTTTTGGAAGGAAGGGGAGATGGAGAGAAAAGAAACATTAGGCAGGCTTTAGAAGAACTGTGTTGCAGATATCCTAGAGTTTTGGTGAACGTTCACAGTACACATATTGATCTTATAGGACCTTCTTCTGACACATACCCGTTTAAGACACAGCTCATGAAATCTGCAGGGTAAAAGGTCACTTGAAATCTCAGCCACAGTTATCATGGTCACTCCCCCTGTCCCTCCCCCATCTAAGGTACAGGAGAAGGTAAGATTTAAGGATATGATACTACTTATCCAAAGTTACCCAGCAGACAACAAACGGGACTAGCATTGAATAAAAAGTAATATCTAAATCAAACCTTGAAAAGAGAACTCACTAAATGTTGAAGAAATCTCACTTTCCCTCCAAATCTAAAATTACTAGGATCAGAAGTCTTCCGCTGCATAGGTTTGCATGACTATTTTTGCTGTTGCTAGCTTCTCAGGTTTTGCATTCTCCCCCACACAGCATTAGAATGTTGGCCAAGCTCACTTGGGAAGTTGTGATTCTGTTAGGATTGTGGGGGAATCTTGGGAGAAGTCTGTGCGATGGCTTTTGTGGGTGGCTCTTGCTTGGCGATAGTGTGGCATCCACTTGAGCACTGTAAGTTGAAAACATTGTGAGTCAGCAGTGCCGTTAATCCAAGTAATTTTCAGAACACTCTAGACTTGCCAAACTGCCCACAGTGAAGAAATGACTGCTTACCCTGGTTGCTGCGTTGACTGCCAGCTCAGGCTCGCTGCTGCTCGGCATTGCTAGAGAGCATTGTACCGTGGATCAGCACTTGCCTGGAAAAGATTCAGTGTCTGAAGTACTATTTCTCCTGGCTTTTTATTCCTCTTGTACCATAATAAAGTAAAACCTACAGAAAATTAAATTGTGAGCTGCATCGTTACTGAGCCAAGCAGCATCTGCATCCACCATCTTCTCCCTCTAATGCTATTACCTTAGCGGTACAACAATAAAGACAAAGAAAAGCCATGGCGATTTGTTTCCAGGTCTTTGACTCTCTTGACTTTAGCCTTAGAGTAAGTCAGTTTTACATAACAGAGCTCTGCAGAGCTCATCTTGGTTAATAAATAGTAGAACTGTATCAGTTCCTCTTAAAGCAAACAAACATGCTCATGATTCTTGTAACTGTATCATTAGAGAAGCATAAGAAAAAAAGATCTGTTGGGTCTTTCTTTTTCTTTGCCATCTAAATCCCAAATGCTTAAATACCTTTCGTTTCCTTAGTATATTTCTGACACCAAAAAAACCGCAGGCAACAAATCCAAAACTTGACAAATGGGACTACGTGAGTCTGAACAACATTTGTGCCCCGGAGGATGTGATCAACCTGGTGAAGAGAATGCTTCCACTCGTTTGGGCTGCTGTGGCAGGTTTTGAGAGGTGACTTAAACAATAGACATTTCTCACAGTTTAAAGGCTGGAATCGGGGTGCAGCCACAGCTGAGCTGTGATAAGGGCCCGATTCCTCCGAGAAAGCAAGATTGTCAGTCCCCAGCCTCTTCGAACACTAATTCCCTCATGAGGGCCTTCCTTCATGACTCAGTCACCCCCTTTCAAGGCCCCACCTCCGGATACAGTCTGTGGTAGCTTCCTCTTGCTGTGGTAAAACACCAGAGCAAACTCACAAGAATGAAAGATACATTGTGACTCCCAACTTCAGTCCATGGCTGCTTGACCCATATAGTGTGGTGAGAGTGTCCCACAGTTAGCATAGTTCCAGCCATTCTGGCAAAGGGGAAGGGCGGGGCATGCCTCCCTTGGTGTTTTAGGATATAGTTACTGTTGCACAGATCCAGTTAGTACCGAGATAGTAACTTAAAGCATAGCTGTCTGGGGTGGGCATGAAGTCACATGATTTATTACAAGCATCTTCCAAAGGGTTCTTACACACCTGTTTTAAACAATAAGTATATTCAGGGCTGTGTATGAGAGTAGGGAGGAACAGCTTGCTTCTGATGAGTAATTATAAGAAATACCCACCTTTCTGCCTTTCCCTTGAGAACTGGGTTTTAAACTGAAAGTCCCACACATTCCTTCCTGGGTTCTGTAAGTTGCCAAGCATTTGGATTTCGTCTCTGTATTAGCCCCTTTCCCTGTCCTCTATGCATTGCCCTTCACCTTTGAATAAAGCTGCCGTGCCACTTTGAGGTCTGCATGCATCTTTATTCATCATCCTCTTGCTTAAGATGTGGTGATGCTTTTCGTGGGAACTTGCCCCAAATTAAAAATCACCTGAGTAGGGAGGCTAACCTGAGAGATCGCCCAGACTGCCTTACCTGATGTGGGAGCATCTTTCGCTCTCGGCCAAGATTTTTAAAAGGAAAGCACGGGAGGAGGAAGATTTGTCATCTTTTGCTCACCAGACCTTCTCTCTTGCTGCCAGGGCTCAGGGAACACGGTGGGAGAGGCAGTGGGTGGGAAGACAAGACCAGGGCAAAGCAGTGTGTTCCAGACCTGACAGCAGGACTGGTACAGTCATGCATTCATGGCATGAGTAAATTTAAAATGTCGGGCTGGTGAGATAGCTCAGCAGGTAAGAGCACCCGACTGTTCTTCCAAAGGTGCAGAGTTCAAATCCCAGCAACCACATGGTGGCTCACAACCATCCTTAACGAGATCTGACTATCTCTTCTGGAGTTTCTGAAGACAGCTACAGTGTACTTACATATAATAAATAAATAAAATCTTTTAAAAAAAATTTAAAATGTCTGTCTACCTGTTTATCTATCACCTATCGACTTAGGGTTTTATTGCTGCAAAGAGACACCATGTCAAGGTAACTCTTATAAAGGACTCCATTTAATTGGGACTGACTTACTGTTTTAGAGGTTTAGTCTATTATCATCATGGCAAGAGATATGGCAGGGTGTAGACAGACACGGTTCGGGAGGAGCCAAGAGTTCTACATCTTGTTCCAAAAGCTGCCAGGAAGACACTCTGATTCCAACTTGGGCGGAGCTTGAGCACTAGGAGACCTTAAAGCCTGCCTACACAGTGACACACTTCCTCCAACAAGGCCACGCCTCCTAATAGTGCCACTCTCTATGGGCCAAGCGTTCAAACACATGAGTCTATGGGGCCAAACCTATTCAACCATCACGCCTATCCAATACATATATCTACCTTTCAGCAGTGGGTCCCGTGAGCGAGGGTATGTAGGGTGGATTATTATCTGAGTCTTCCTTTTATTGTGTTCAAGTGGAGGAGGCGTTTGGTTACTAACAAGCAGCATGGGTAGCTCTGTTTTCTGTATTAGTTAATTTTCTGTTGCTGTGATAAGATATCACTACCAAAAGTGACTTAAGGAGGAAAGAGTTGATCTGGGCATATGGTTCCAGAGCAAGAGTCTATAACGGCCAGGGTCTGGCTGCAAGGAGCCGGAGCAGGAAGCTGAGGCATAGCATCTTTAACAGTAAACATGAAGCGGAGAGTGAACTGGAAGTGGGACAGGGCTATGAACTCTCAGCAGTCCTCCCCTAGGGATGAACTTCCTACAGCAAGGCTCTACCTCATAAAGGCTCCAAAGAACATCTCGCCAGTTCTGAGCAAATGGTCTGCTGTGCTGTATTTCACCTGGCCAAGAGCCGAATCAGGGATCGTTGTATGACAACATAATTTTGATGATGGGGATGAGAATTCTGTCTTGAAGTTTTCCATGTCGAGAGGAGGAAGGAGGGGCTTCCCTCCAGTGTGAAAATAGAAGACGATAAGTCTACGCCTTAATTCCTGGAAGGAGCTGAGCTCTGGCTTTATCCTGAAAACTGCTGGTTATCTTAAAGGACCTGCTGCTGGGGATGTACATGCTGTTCTTCTCCGAGGATGCTTTGTATCAGCAGAAACAGATCCTTAGCTTTTATCAATGCCTGGTTCTCCTCATGTTCTTAGTAGGTACAGTGGGGCATTCAACTGAATCTGGTCAACCAGAGGAATTGCTCGACCCCCTTTTATGCTCTTAATTGATCTATCCTATTTCAGCACACCAAAGCAAAGGTAAGCTCACATCTTTTCAATTATTTAAACAACAGAGCGAAATCTTGATTTAACCTTACTGTGTTGGTGTCTTAGTCAGGGTTTCTATTCCTGCACAAACATCATGACCAAGAAGCAAGTTGGGGAGGAAAGGGTTTATCCAGCTTACACTTCCACATTGCTGTTCATCACCAAAGGATGTCAGGACTGGAACTCAAGCAGGTCAGGAAGCAGGAGCTGATGCAGAGGCCACGGAGGGATGTTACTTACAGGCTTGCTTCCCCTGGCTTGCTCAGCTTGCTTTCTTATAGAACCCAAGCCCAGGGATGTTACCACCCACAATGGGTCCTCCCCTCTTGATCACTAATTGAGAAAATGCCCCACAGCTGGATCTCATGGAGGCATTTCCTCAGCCGAAGCTCCTTTCTCTGTGACAACTCCAGCTTGTGTCAAGTTGACACACAAAACCAGCCAGTACAGTTGGGTTGAGTAAGACTGGTCCCCATAGGTTCATATAGCTATGGCTTTGTTGGAGTAGGTGTGGCCTTGTTGGAGGAAGTGGGGTGGGCTTTGAGGTGTCAAAAGCCCATGCCAGGCCCAGTCTTACTTTTACTTGGCCTGTGGATCAGGATGTAGCTACTTTCAGCCACTGCTTCAGGGCTCTGGTGGTAACAGACTGAAGCTGTAAGCAAGCTCCTAATTTAATGTTTCCTTTTATAAGAGTTGCCTTAGTCATGGTGTCTCTTCACCACAGCAGAGCAGTAGCTAAGACATTTACCATCATTAGAAAGCCTTTCCTACTGAGTATGGTGTTGTATCACTTTAATCTCTGAACTTGGGAGGGAGAGACAGGTAGATATTTCTTAGTTTGATGCCAGCCTGGTCTACATAGTTAGTTCGAGGGCATCCAGGGATATGTAGTGAGACCCCTGTGTGGTGATTTGAATATGCTTGGCCCAGGGAGTGGCACTATTAGGAGGTGTGACTTCAGAGTAAGTGGCCTTGATGGTGGAAGTGTGTCACTGTGGAGGTGCCAATGAGACCCTCTTCCTAGCTGCCTGAGGACAGCCTTCTGAACAAGATGTAGAACTCTCAGCTCTTCCAGTGCCATACCTGCCTGGACAATACTGTGCTCCTGGCCTGGTGATGATGGATTGAATTTCTGAAACTGTAAGCCAGCCCCAATTAAATACTGTCCTTTATAAGAATTGCCTTGGTCATGGTGTCTGTTAACAGCAGTAAAACCCACACTAAGACAGCTTGTCTCAAACAAAACAAAATGAAACAAACAAAAATACCCCCACAAATCAACCAACCAAACCAAAGTAAGACAAACAATAAACTAATGAATAGCAAAAATCCTCTATGCCCCAAAACGAGAATGCCTTGCTTCAGTTAATTAATTAACTATAACTTGAAGCAAGTTATATGGAGCCCAGACTGGCCCAGAACTTATGATCTTGCCTCAGCCTTCCTATTGATGGGATTTTAAAGTGTGCACCAGCAGAAACGGTTCCTTTTACTCTTGTCCAACTGGGACAAAGGTGTTAGGCAAGTCAAATTGTTTGCCACTTTGTGGGTACCTGCAAATGAGGGTACATACAGGTAAGCCTGAGCCCATAGGATCACTAACAAACATGGAGTCAGTGATAAATAGAGACAGTTGTACCCAAGAGTGGAGGTCTCTGCTCATAAAGATGCCTGCCCCTGGGGGCCAGCTCCCTAGGTACTGTGATGAATACTGTTGAATATAGCTAGTGCGACTCTGCTTTCTTTACTTGTAGTAGAGTCTATCATATCAGTGATGGCCACCAGACATAGTTAGTGAGAATGACAGGCCACTGGAGACAAACAGAAGAATAATGTGAACAAACCCAGCGTCTTAGTTTTACCACTGGGAGCAGACACCATGATTAGGGTAACTCTCATAACAGCAACATTTAATTGAGGCTGGCTTACAGGTTCAGAGGTTCAGTCCGTTATCATCAAGGTGGGAGCATGGGAGTGTCCAGGCAGGCATGATGCAAGTGGAGCTGAGAGACCTACATCTTCATCTGAAGACCACTAGATGACTGGCTTCCAGGGAGCTAAGATGAGGGTCTTAAAGCTCATGCCCTCAGTGACACATTTCTTCCAACAAGGCCACGCCTACTCCAACAAGGCCAC
>NC_034592.1:38566191-38571485 GCF_900095145.1 Mus pahari | reverse complement strand
TTTTTTTGGTTTTTTGAGACAGGGTTTCTCTGTGTAGCCTTGGCTGTCCTGGAACTCACTCTGTAGACCAGGCTGGCCTCGAACTCAGAAATCTGTCCGCCTCTGCCTCCCAAGTGCTGGGATTAAAGGCGTGCGCCACTACCGCCTGGCTCCAGAAGTCTTAATGATGCTCCCTGTATTGCTGAGCTTTCCTGGTCCTGCTGGATAGAACAACATTATTGACAGAAAAGCAAGGCATGGTCGGTTGGGCTGACTGAATCCAAGAAGTGGAAGGAAAGAGCTGCTATTTCATGGGTTTCAGATATTTCCTTTTTATTAGGTCTTCTGCGATTCTTGGGAAGCAGGGAAGCGTTTTATTCTCACTAGGAATTTTTTCATATCTTCTTGTTCTCAGAGAGGAGTCTTTCAAAAAAAAATTTTTTTTTGTAGCTTAGCTTCTCAGGAACTGGACCACACCATGCCAGATTATGGTACCTAGAGGAGACAGGGGTTAGGATATACACTAAGAGATTCTCAAAAATAAATTCTCAGAAAACAAGGTTGTGTACTGATCAATTTCTGATACTGTGACCCGAGACTCACAGAATCTAGGATCTAACCCCAGTGTCTTTTCCTAGGGGAGATAGTTCAGTGTTTGCTAATTCGGCGTTCTCGGAGACGTCACAGGGCATAAATACCAACGTTGGGTTTGTAACGTTAGGGAGCCCGAGTCACCAGGCATCCCTGTGTAAGGACTTGGTAAGGGCCAGATGCTGAGAGTTCTTCAAGGGACCTCACAGAGGCTCTTGCTCTTCTTCTCCAGTGGGCTCTGCGCTCCCTCGGCAAGGGAGCCTGTGCCCTGTGTCCACGGTGATCTGAGTAGGGGGTGACAAAAGACAATAAGGTAATCTTCATCTCCACAGTGGAACCCATTGTCACTCCCTCCAGCAGACTTCTGCCAGCCTGCAGCCTCGGGGGTTCCTTTTGGGTCAGATCCAGAGGACATTTCTCATTCTGGCCTTGGCATGATCTGTAGCAAGAATGTCCCCCACCCCGGGTTTTTTTTTTTTTTTTTTGCTCTCGACACATGATTGAAAGAAAAAAAAAACCAAAAACCAAAACAATAGAGCCATCACACACTAGACCGTTTCTGAAGATCTGAGGGGAAGGAGAGTAACGTGAAGACGTGAAGACTGGACTGGTTTCCAGGGCCGATGGAAGCTTTGAGTGATTCGGCCTGGTAGCAGTCAAGGCAGGTTTGCTCTGGGCTGGGGATCGAAGTCACATTGAACTGAAACTGTAGTGGATGTGCTGAGTCACAACTTTTTTTTTAAAAATAGATTTATTTATTAATTATATACATAGTGGTTTCTGCCTGCATAGAGGCCTGTAGCCCAGAAGAGGGTACCACATCTCATTTCAGATGGTTGCGAGCCACCGTGTGGCTGTTGAGAATTGAACTCAGGACCTCCAGAGGAGCAGCCAATGCTCCTAACCTCTGAACTGTCTCTTCAGCCCTGAAACTTTTAACTTTTGATGATGAATGTGAAGGTGACAATGTAAACCTGAAGTTCTCTTCTATATCCATTAAGTCTTGAAAAGTTACCCCTGGGCTCCTGTGGGTGCATCTGGTGTCCAGGATGGAGCTGTGTTTATACTTTGCTGCTCTTCTTACTACATTGTCCCCTCCTCCTCTTCCTCTTCCTCTTCTCTCTCTTCTTCATCTTCCTTTTCTCTCTCCTCCTTTTCTCTTCCTCCTCTTCTTCCTCCTCTTCTTTCTCCTCTTCCTTCTCCTCTTCTCTCTCCTCCTTTTCCTCTTCCTCCTCTTCTTCTTCCTCCTCCTCTTCTTCCTTCGCTTCCATCACCTCCTTCTTCCCCCCCCCCTCCTTTTCCATCCTCCTGTTTCCTCTTCTCTTCTTCTTACAGGGTTTTTCTATGTAGCTCAAGCTGGCCTGAAACTCAGGGTTTTCTTGCCTTAGCCTTTCAAGTGTTGGGACTATAGGTGTTCACAACAATGCCTCCTCAATTTTATCTAAGCCCCTCAGAATGTGTATTTTAAAGTAACTCATGGCATTGTGCTGGTTGGTAAATGTTGACAGGATACAAACAGGGACGGCCTCCATCAGATTGGCTCATGGGCATGTGAGTAAGTCATTTTCCAGATTAATTATTGATGTGGGAGGGCCCAGCCCACTGTGGGTGCTGTCATCTCTGGGCAAGTGGTCTCGGGTCGTATAAAAACTCAGGTTGAGCAAGCACAAGGCAGCAAGCCAGTAAGCAGCATTTCTTCTTGACCTCTGCTTCAGTTCCTGCCTTCCCAGTCCTGTTTAAGCTCCTGTCCGGATTTCCTTCAATGGTGGACAGTGGAAGTACAGGCCAAATAAACCCTTTCCTCTCCGAATTGGTTTTGGTCAGTGTTTATTGCAGCCATAAGATGCAAACGAAAACAGTAATGATTATTTTTAAACACACAGATAGAAAAGTATACTTTAATGTAGTTGTAGCAGAAAACACAGACTTTCCATATAATGGAGATTTGGAATTATCTAAGGTTTGATGTTTCTTTTCTTTTCTTTTCTTTTTTTTTTTTTTTTAAGATTTATTTATTTATTATATGTAAGTACACTGTAGTCATCTTTAGACACTCCAGAAGAGGGCATCAGATCTTGTTATGAGCCACCATGTGGTTGCTGGGATTTGAACTCCGGACCTTTGGAAGAACAGTCGGGTGCTCTTACTCACTGAGCCATCTCACCAGCCCGATCTATATAATCAACAATTACTCTAAAATATGTTAATTTCAGCATTTCATTTAAAATACATCATTTCCATGACAGTTTATACTTCTTTTGTCCTGTCTTCTGGTCATACGGCCTGGCCTTGAGAATTTTTATAATGCATTTATATGATTTTCTTTTATATCACCTCTCCTCTGTTCTTTTGGTGTGCCGTGACAAAAGCCAGGAACCGTCATTACCTTTAGAGTAGTCCTTCTTTACCTTCCCCAGGCCAACCTGAATGTGGTCATGAATGCCACCAAGGATCAGCAGTGTGAAGCTTGAGATGCTGGCACAATGGAAGTGCTAGGGACCACTGGCCAGACATTCCAGCACAAACAATGGTGATGTCACTGTGAGTGATGGACTGTGACGTCCTCATTAGTAATCCAAGGACTCAAATGAATGGGTAAACTATTAGCTTCTGACTCTTAATTTGGATTTCAATGTTATCTCTCAATATTAAAGAGACTCACTGCTAAGGAGTGTGTTGTAAGTAACTTAGCTGAGCCTTCCTTGAGTGGGAACTAGTTACACCAGGATTGGCTTTTTTTGTTTCAAAATTGGGTTGAAACTCAGAAGCAGTTATAATCTGAAAAAGCACCAGAGGGCGCCAGATCCCTTTGTGAGGAATTCTTTGTCCTGCAGAGCCCATCAACCTGTGAATTTAGGGATCAGCCTGAGTCCATAGGCAGGATTGATTACACATGCATTAGAAATGTAACAATCACAGACTTTAGAGAGTAAAGTTATGATTGCACATTAAAGTGGACTTGAGAGACCTATTTATTACGCAAGACATTCTATGGACCTTACTTGAGTCATAGAGCCAACATCATTCTTAAAGTGATCTTTGTGAGACAACCAGGGAAATTCGATCAGGAATAAAAGTTATATTATGGAATTATTATTTGTTTTTATTAGGTGTGGTAATGGTATCTTGGCAATGCTAAAAATTCCTTAACTATGAATGTTTGCATGGAACCACTTGATGCCAAAACACGTTACAAAATATTCTACGAAGGGGCTAGAGAGATGGCTCAGCAGTTAAGAGCACCAACTGCTCTTCCGAAGGTTCTGAGTTCAAATCCCAGTAACCACGTGGTGACTCACAACCATCTGTAATGAGATCTGACGCCCTCTTCTGGAGTGTCTGAAGACAGCTACAGTGTACGTACATATAATAAATAAATACATCTTGAAAAAAAAATTCTACAAAGGTGGGATGCAGCTTAGTTGTAGATAGTTGTCTAGTATCTACGATAAAGTGATAAAGTGTGTGCATATCTCTGCCCGCCTCTCTCTCTGTCTCTCTCTGAGTAGTGGATAATAGGAGACATAAGACGGATAATATCTTGATAGTTGTTGGAATAGGTGTTCATTGCAGCATTTGTTGTACTTTTGTGAGTTTCTGAAAAATTCTATGAGAAGTAAAGATGAATTCTGGAGAGGTGTTTCAGCTGACGGGGCAAGTTTGACAATCTGAGGTTGCTCCTGGAGCCCACAGGGCAGGAGGAAGAAGAATCCTCTGTTCAGGCTGTCTTCTGATCACCACACATGCAGTGTGGTACACACATGCGCGCACACATGCACACACACACGTGCACACATGTGCACACACACGCACACATGCACACACGCACACACATGTATACATGCACACACACATGCATACACACACGCACACACTCACACGCACGCACACGTGCACACACGTGTACACACATGCATGCACGCACACACATGCACACACACACGCACGCACACACACACGCATGCACACACGTACACATGCACACACGCACGCACACACACGCGCACATGCACACACACAAGAGAGAAGATGAAAATGTACTATATATATTTCAATATGTATTTATACTTTAATTTATTGTTATATATAGATGATCTGCCTTTCTTAGCTTACAAAGACAGATGTACAAGAAAATAGTACTTCCCCCCACTCCATATTCCAATACTTTCAATGTCTAGTTTGAGCCTCTGTTCTAGGTGTCAGAAACGAACATCATTTATGCCAGACTTGCTTGGTATTTCATCATCAGAAACATAGCCCAAGAGAGTCTGGGAGATCGCCTTTTCTTCCACAGCATAGTTGCAGAGTGGGAGTCAGGCACGCAGGAGGTGGTGGGAGTTTGCTGATGGATCTAGTGTGTCATCTTGGGTCAAAAATCTCGTAAGTCCATCTTGGTCTTCTCTTGTGTCCTTGTAAACAACAGCCACACCGTCTGATGCAAGTCTGCAGTGGCTCCCAGGTCTGCTTCTCAAATGGACTCCCAAGCCTCTCTTGGAACAGACGTCATACCTGGAGGTTTCTCTTCTGGCTTTCTTAGCTCCATGGCTTGGCGATTTCTGATGGAACACCCCTACGGCAGGTGTGAACGCTAGGACACTTCCACAGGTCCAATAGGAGAATAATTACTCTGGCTTTTAAATCTTGGGACACATCTAGGCTTTTGGGTTGAGAGAGAGAGAGAGAGAGAGAGAGAGAGAGAGAGAGAGAGAGAGAGAGAGAGAGAG
>NC_034592.1:38556114-38565909 GCF_900095145.1 Mus pahari | reverse complement strand
TTACAATTAAAAACTTACCATTTCCTTTCACACAAAAAGAAACTTGGGAAATGTTAGTAAAGGGTGCCTGCAGGGTGAAAAGCTCGGGTGTGGGCCAATGGTACAATGCATGCCTAGCATGTGCACAGTTCCACTCCCAGCATCAGACACACAGAAGGTAGTTAGGAATGTGGGGGGTCTGGACTTGAATAGACCTGTGTTCTGACCCAGAACCTATGCCTTTTAAAGTGGGTATCAGGTATATGCTTAAATTTTTTTTTTTTTTAGTTAGTGTTTATAAAGCGGAGTCAGTGCTAATTTTGCTTCAAGACTATGTACAACAGATGCACAAAGAGAACTTGGACCTTCGTATAAAACTCACACATGACAAGCATTTAAAAAAAAAACAACATTATTAACAGAAAGACAACAAGCAGGAAAGGCCTCTTATCTAATTTTTCCACCTGGTTACTGGATCTTTCTCCTAAGACTTAGTAAGCTATTAGCCCAGGCCTTAAAGGGCCGCGTGGGAATCCAGGTGGAGCCCTGGGCACCAAAGCTGCCACGACTTAGGAAAAATGTTCTCTCTGGCATCCAGTCCGAGGTCTGTGGAGCTGAAACTCCCCTGGTATTTTAAGAAATAACTGGGAAGCTTTCGTTCCCAGTGCAGCCCATCCTTTATGAGCTGTCAGTGGAAAGGAAGCAGATGAAAGGGCGGGGGTGGGGGGGTGGGGGTGGGGGTAGGGGTAGGGGGGTGGGGGTGGCGATTCTTACAGTATCCTGTCACCGTGGCCTCAGGGAAACAGAGGACTAGAAACCCAAGCAATTCATCGTGGACAAGCTTCCAGATGTTTATTGTCAAGACCTCTGCTCAGGATAGAAAGAAAACCTTAACTGTGCTATGTCCTTCTCCTGCACTGTAAGAAAAAGCCACACTTGGTTCCTCAGGTCTTCCTGCCTTGATGGCCTCCGTGGTCTGGTCCAGAGAGAGACGATGGCGGGTGGCTGTTGTGTTTCTCTGGGATACCTTGAATGAAACTCCAGGCTAAACTGCTGCTGACGACTTTCTGATCCAGAGGGGTTCCAGCCCCTCTGGAAAGAGACGTCCAGCTTTGGAATTAGTTTCCTTCTACACGCAGGATGGATGGCGTTGAGAAGGTACCAAGAACAGGCTCTGCGTGAGAAATCCCGTTCTCTCACACACATGCCCAATATCCAGATGCAATCTTTTAATTAATCATAGGAGCTCAGAGCGCTCGGCTGCGTTTTAATGCCTTTAAAGTACATTCGGGGGGGGGGGGAAGCTTTGTTTTTTTGAAATCAATGGTTATTATACTGCTTCTTAACAGAAACCTTTCAAGTCAGAATGTCTTAAAGAGTGCATTTGGGGCGGAGGGGAGGGGGTGCTGTGAAAGTTTCCTTTTAACGCTATAAATCTTGTGATTACATTGGGTGCCCTCAGATAATCCAGATAAGTCCTCTATCACAGAGTCCACAGCAGGTTCACATCTGCGAAGCCATTTTGCCTTATAAGGTAGCATATTTACAGCCTTTGAAGATTAGCGCTGGATTCTTTCTGAACCATTATTCAACCTACCACAGTGTACTTCTGACCACCAAAGATTTATTTCCCTTCCTCACTCAGGATATATTCATCCCCTCCTACTTGCCTCTGAAAGGCTCTACCCAAAATATAAAATGTCATCAATTCAAAGTCCCAGATCTCGACAGGCATGGGTGAGGCCAACACAGGCCATTCTGAGGCAAGAGATGCATTCCAGGGAGTCTTGGAAGGGGTAAAGATACCTCCGTGTACTAAGCAAGGTCAAAACCCGCCTGGGATGACAGCATCAGATTTCACAGCCTGGGAAAAGTCCTCCTCTTATCGTAGCTCCGTGCTCTGCGCTTGAGTTGTTCTCTACAGAATATTCTTCATGAAGAAAAGCCCGTGTTTGCAGATGAGCACTTTTGTAAGTCTGCTTCCTGCCTGGAGAACTTATGAAGTCTTAACTCCTCGCGCCCTCCGCTTCTTCCGTTTGGTCCCCGCGTTGCTTGTCTGTAACAAGTGCCGGGGATGAAGGGTCGATAGAGATGAAAACGAAACGAGTTTTTACTTTGGCCTGCAGTGTTGACACTTCGGACTTAACTTTGAGGTTGGTTTCGTGGTTCCGGTGCTTTTGGGTCTGTGGTACAGCAGCAATTGTGGTGGAGAGTCCGTGAGGGACCAAGCTGCCCCGCTGGCAGTGGCCGGGAAGCAAAAAGAGAGGAGACCAATGCCTCATAGTCCTCTTCAAGGGAAAGGTTTCTAGCGACTTCCCACCAGTTCCCGTTTCCATTTCGTGAAGGCTCCCCCACCTTCCAATAGCACCATCCTATAATACATAGGCCCTGGCACTATTTTAGATCCAATGGTAGCTGTCCCCTGATTCCAAGTTGGCTGTTTCTGCAGCTTCATGTGAACCCTGTGAGTCTCCTACGTTTGTCATGAGGATTTACTCTATTAGACCAAAAGGCTTCTCCGTAGTAATTTCTAACTTCCACTGAGATGTTGAGACAATCTCGTCAAAGAATCCTCCTGTAACCGAGCATTCCTGCTGCCTCGTTGATCTTTCTGAAGCATTAGTGAAAGATCTTTATGGGCGTTCTTAGCCTCCTTCTCATTAGACAGGAGTCTCCTCATTTGTCTCAGTGTTTTAAGCTCTATCTACCTATCTATCTATCTATCTATCTATCTATCTATCTATCTATCTATCTATCTATTCTATGTGTATGAGTACTCTGTAGCTGTACAGATGGTTGTGAGCCTTCATGTGGTTATTGGTTGTTGGGAATTGAATTTTAGGACCTCTGCTCCCTCAGGCGCCAAGATTTATTATTATACATAAATACACTGTAGTTGTCTTCAGACACTCCAGAAGAGGGCGTCAGATCTCATTATGGGTAATTATGAGCCCCCATGTAGTTGCTGGGAATTGAACTCAGGACCTTCGGAAGAGCAGTCAGTGCTCTCACCTGTTGAGCCATCTCGCCAGGTTGAAGCCCCAAGTCATCAGTGGCTGGCTTCTTTTTCATTCAGCAATTCTGGTAATCCACCCTTCTCTTGCATTTTACTATGAGGAGTTAGACACAGGTTATACCTGCAACACTTGGGAATTGCAATTTCATATCCAAACTTATTGCTTAAGTTTTTCCTCCATACGGCTATAGGACATGGGCCACTGAGGCTATAGAAAAGAATCTTTTCACCTATAATTCTCAAGAACACATTTCCACCTTTTGTGTGAGCCCAAAGGGCAGTGCCTTTAACGTCTGTCTTTTCACCGATAAGTCTTACTTGAGAATATGTTTTTTCTTCTGCCTTATTTCCCACTTCCTTCCGAATCTTCATTAGCAGAATAAATTTAAAAATTCAGTTTAAAAAAATGTACCACAGTAATATAAGATTTTATTAATAGAGGAAGCTTGAGGATAGGAGAATATATGAGTTCTTAGTTTTCCTGACGCCTTAAATCACTTTTCAAAACCTAGTCAATGGGGCAGGAGAGATGGCCCAGCAAAGAAGCACACGTGATTCTCTTGCAGGAGACTTAAGATTTCATGTCCATCACCCATTCAGTAGCCTACAACTATCTGCAATTATAGTCAATAGTCTCTTTTGGCCTTCTCTGTCACTGCACACACACGGTGTGCATATATGCATGAGGATGAGTATTCATACACCTGTAATAAAAATAAACTTCAAACGGACTACTGAACTAATAAATTATTAAAAATCATCACGTGCAGGTCAGCTGAACACTAAGTTCAACTTGAGACATCAGAAAATGTTGCAGATAGTTGGGACACAAGACTGTGGCAATCAGGAAGCAAGTTGATTAGTTGTGGGCTCTCTAGCGCCTCTGCTGGCAGAACTGGCAGGAGAGACCTCCCTAAATGTCTGTCCTATCATTTTTACAACTAGAGGAAAGACAGGTAGTTTTTATTTTGCCTTGATCTCAGTCCTATCGGATCAAAATAATACGCAGATATAATTTAGAGTAGCACATTTTGGAACATATTTGAGTGTCATGAAAATGTGTGCTTTTAAAATCTTTTATATTATAATTAATCTTTAATTATCTTTTATTCCATCTAACACATTCTGGACATAGTATATCATCTTCTGGTGTGGGGCTGGGAAAGAGTAGGCTGGTAGCCAGAAGAGAGAACAATTCTCTAGGGGACGCAGGCAAAGCCTGCCATTGTGCAAGGGGGGGGTCTGACATGGTCACCTGGCACGAGGAGTTACTGCAGAATCCTTCACAGAAGTGTGTGTGTGTGTGTGTGTGTGTGTGTGTGTGTGTGTGTGTGTGTATACACATGAGCACACACACAGACATTGGAACAAAACCACACAGCGTTGGGTTGGGAGGCTCTTATAGTTGTTCTTGCCCACAACACCAACATAGACTATTGAGCTGAAGTTGTAAGTTCAACTATTCTCCTTTTTGTACTAATATTCCTTTACATTCCCTGGGATATGGGTACAACACTATGGCATGTTAGGGATATCATAATTTTCTGTGGGAGTAGGCATGTTCTTAGAGGCTCAGCAAATCTCCGTCGTCTTCTCAGTGACACTGTTGCCGGAGTCTGACATTTTCAGAGAAGACAACACCAGCAGCATTGAAGACACCCATGGCTCACTGCCAGCAGAGTGATTAACAGCCTATGCCTAGTGATAGTCTGTAAGCACGCTAGTCATTTCTTATAATGTCCTCCACCTTTTCTAGCCTCTGCCTGTTGCTCAGTTCCAAAGCTAGCTTTTCAGGTGTGTTTTGCAGCGGCACCTCCCTCAGGTTCCTAAGTCTAGATGCATTTTCTATTGGACCAGGTATCTTAAAACCCAGTGACTTAAAACAATACATATTCCTTGCCTGGCGAGCAGAAGTGTGAAGAGTGTGTCGCCAGGCAACATGTGTGTACTGGCTAGCTTTGTGTCAACTTGACACAGCTGGAGTTATCACAGAGAAAGGAGCTTTAGTTGGGGAAATGCCCCTATGAGATCCAGCTGTGGGGCATTTCCTCAATTAGTGATCAAGGGGGAGAGGCTCCTTGCGGGTGGGACCATCTCTGGGCTGGTAGTCTTGGATTCTATAAGAGAGCAGGCTGAGCAAGCCAGGGGAAGCAAGCCAGTAAGGAACACCCTTCCATGGCTTCTGCATTGTGTGTTTCTGCGTCACGCACAGGCGCCTTGTCTGCGTGGGCAGAAAACACCTTGGACTGGGTTCGTACTGAAGAGCTAAACTTCCTAAAATAGAGATGAGCTGCAAGAAAGAACATTATTTATTAATTACACGCGGGAGAACCCAACCCTCTTCCGGCATGTCCCATTGTCTCTGCTGAGTGTCTCTCTCAATGTCGCATGTCTCAATGTCCCAATGGCGCAATGGCGCGCGGTCCAATCCTCAGCGGAGTTGTGTCTAGAAGGCGGGTCCAATCGAGTGGGCAGTGACGACTGGTCCGGGCGACAAGTGGGCGTTGACAGTGGGCGGTCTGAGGACGCTGTATTCCGGCTGATCCGGGGAGCAACTCTTAGCGTGTCTGTAAGGGGTGCAATACAATGCTTAGAGGGAGGCGGGCGAGACCCAACACTGCATCAGCTCCTGCTCTCTGACCTGCTTGAGTTCCAGTCCTGCATCCTTTGGTGATCAACAGCAGTATGGAAATGTAAGCCGAATAAACCCTTTCCTCCCCAACTTGCTTCTTGGTCATGATGTTGTGCAGGAATAGAAATCCTGACTAAGATAATGTGAGAGAGGCGGCATGTGAAGAGTGTGTTGCCATGTGGTTCTCAGAGCTGTGCCTTCTGGTGTCTCCAGGGGAAGGGCCTTTCCAGCTCACAGGCGCTGCTGGGGTTCACTGATTTATATCCCCCTTTCAAGAGTCACATTGCTCCAACCTCTGCCCTCTTCGTGACAGCCCCATTTCTGAGTGACTTTCCTATCTCTCTATTTATTTTATAAGATCTTTATGGGCTCTGGATGGAGCTTGTAGAAGAGCAAGTGCCTAGCCTAGCATGTTTGAGGAATGATCTTAGTCACCCCAATAAAGGAAAAACTATCCTTATGATTACATTGTTCCACCCTGTGTAATAGAATGTGGTTTCTTTATTTAAAATCCCTTTGTTAATTATACCTGAAAAGTTTGTTTTGTAAGTAAGGCTACATAGCTATAGGTTCTAGGGCAGAGGATACTATAGCCTCTCTCCCTCCCTCCCTCTCTCCCTCCCTCCCTCCTTCCCTTCTTATTACCACATCTCAGCAGTCTTGAGTTTTCTGGAGTCAGGCATCTGTCTGGGTTGTAAAAATACATCAGGAGTTAGGTAGTGAGGAAGGAAGCAAAGATGAACAGCGAGACATGGGAAGTGTGATGCAGGCCTGATTAAACTCTGGCTCCCCAAGGCCAGCTGTGGTCAGAATTGTTCAGTGTTGAACCAAATGTTCAGGCTTCTGCTCCCATGCTGTGCTCAGTCACTGCAGAGGGGCTGTGTGCAGCCAAGCAGCTTTCTGCAGCCCCCGATCCCCCGAAGACACTGAAGGGGTCTGTGTCTGTGTCTGGCAGTGGGCAAGCCCTTTCCAGGAGGATCTGCACTGTGCATCCTTGTGCTTAGGGCTTGTGCTAGGTCATGCGAATCGTTCAGGGGTTGGCAGGTGTGTACCGTGTGCTTCTGTGACCTTTGAGTGGTAGGCTGGAAGCTCCTGGGCCAGTCCAAATCCCGTGAATAGCACGGTAGAATTTCATGGCTTTTACCAGCTTTCTGTTAGCTCTGAAAAGATCACGGTTGGATTCTGGGTAGCTGCAGCTATCTCGGAAGATTCTCTGTGAGATTTCGATTGTTAGAAGGAGTCTGATTCTAAGCCTACTCGTGACCCACCTCTCTCACAAGAACTCACTCAGGGATAGAGAGCGTACCTGGTATTTATACATAAAGCCCTGGTGAGGGGATTCCCAACTTACATGCCAACATTCATTATTAGAGTCATCATCAAATTAAATATTGATATTATGTGTCAAGTATTAAATATTTGAAATATTCAAGTATATGTAAAATACCAAGTATTTATTCATGTCGTGTTTCATGTGATCATTTCAATATATATTGGAACAGTTCAGGAAGTTAGAGTGGGGTCATCAAGAGGAAGTATTTGTGTTGCGCTATGTCTTCAGTGCTTCTTCACGGGATGTGACATCGGAGCTCGGTAGTGACACAGTGAGTAGCACTCATTTTGGCCTAAAGCCTGACACGTATCCCATGATGTTACCTTACAACATGGCGTTCAATGGATTGAGTTCTAGAACATAATTTGAACAACCAACTCCAACACTAGTCTTCTTTTGAGGCTGTATACATTCTCACCTTTGAAAAAAAAAGTAGAAGTGGAAGGCAGGGGTTGGTGCAGTGGGTAATGAATGTGCTTGCCACATAGGCTCAAAGACCTGACTTCAATGTGCAGAATCTGTATACTAAATTCAGGTGTGGTGATGTGCGCTTCTAATCCCAGCATAGTGGGATTTGGTATGTTGAAAGAGTTCAGAAAGTTGGATCTGTGGGGTTCTGACTAGGCTCTGGGTCCGACTAGCCTCCAATTGGTGAGCTCACCCTGTCTCAGCAAAGCAAGGTGGACAGAATGTGAAAAATGAATGACACCTGAGGTCCTCTGACTCCCACATGTGTGTCCTCCACATGTGTGTATGTACTCATGTGTACACACAGACACATACACACATACACACGGTATAATCGGAAGCTATGCCTATAATTTCAGCATTTAAGAAGCTGAGGCAGACTGTCTGCCATGAGACCTATGAGACCTGTTACACACACACACACACACACACACACACACACACACACACACACACTATGGATTGTGATTTGTGCCTTTTTCTTGGAAGGGCTAAGGCACAATAAAAGGACAGATCTGGCATGCTGCCTATATCATTAAAGTCTAATTGCAAATTAACAGTGCTAAGTGAGACTATCAGTCTGGAAGCTGTAAGAAAATATGACCCTCCAGGTTTCTCTGTTGGTGTGAACTTGTACGTGTGAGTGTATTTTTGCCTCTGCTCAGTATTTGTAGTGATCACAAAGCAATCCACCCTATCTGACAGAGAAATGAAAAGCTGTTTGCAGGCATGCTTGAGGTTGATGTATGATGTGGTGTCTTTTTGAAGTTTTGGGCTTAGTTATGAAAATCTGTTCCACTTTTGTGAAACTAAACATTGTGCCTCCTTGTAAACGGTGGTGGCATATCTGTGGGAGAGAAATCAAACCCTCTCATTTTGTAATTTTGGACTCAAGTTTTTAGGCCACGTGTTTGATGTCTCTTGTGTGATTACAGACTGCGTGCATAATTTCTCCACAGCACTGCTCTCTCCCGAATTCTGTAAAGTAATCAGAAGCTTTCAGACTCCAGGAGTGTGTAGACTGCCCACTGCTTCGAATCAGGATTTTGAATTTTCTCTTAGCAAGGAAACTTGAGAGGGCAACTTTCTTATAGAAATCAGATTATTTAGTTCAGCCATTAGGGCTATCCTCAAGAGAGAAAGGGTCACAAATAACCACTGATCTATGCTACGAGGTAAATCTATAACAGTGGTGGGTACCTGATAAATTAAAACTCCTTGTCTGTAGCCTCTCTGAGTGTAGGCTTTTGCCACATGTGTCCTGTGCTGTAACAAATTTCTGCCAATTGGTGGTTTCTAAATGACACAGAAGTCCAAATGTACCTTGTGAAAAAAAAAATCAAGATTTCCTGCAGTGGTTGTTCCTTACAGATGCTCCAGGGCATCCTTGTCTTGCTCAGCTTCCCTAGGCCAGTTGCATCCCTTGGTGTACGGCTGCCAATCACTCTGAGCTCTGCTCCTTTTGTCTTGGTCTCACTCCGACTCTGGCCCTCTATGCTTTATTCCTACAAGGAAGTCATTGGTTATATTGGCTAAGCCCAAAGACTCTCCCTGATTTGAGATCCTTAATAGAATCCCAAATGCAAAGTCTTTTTTTTTTTTTTTTTTTGCCATGCATGGCAGCATACTTATAGATTCCAGACATTGGAATAAAGCTTTGACACTTGCTGTGCTTGTTTAATACGAACCTCATAGGCTATATAACTATATATAAAAAAAGGCATTTATTTCCCAGGCTTCTGGAGTTTAGGAAGACCAAGGTCAGGGCATCAGTCTCTCTGCTTGCACGGTGGTACCTTGGATCTTGCATCCTCCAGTAGGGGGAATACTAGGTCCTTGTGCAGCAGGAGAGCAGAAGGGAAGCACCCACCTACCTACCTTTTGTGGTGGCATTGCTCCACTGACTAGAGGCCCCCAGCTTCAATAGGTCCCTGCCGCAGACGGACTTTCCTGGGGTCCCTGATCTGTGGGGAACGGGTCTCTGGTTGCAGGTGAGCGAGGATTCGGCGAATGTGGGGTGACAAACAGACACGGACACAAGAGAGTGTGGTATCTGAATGCGAATTGTCAAATTGAGCATCAGACTATTTATACAGAAGAAAATAGAGAAGTGAGTACACAAAACAGGAATGCAAACCTGGAAGGGCTGGCAGGAACCAATTGGGATAACATACAATGTTAACAACTGGGATCTCCACCTAAAGTCAGTAGCTGGGGGCAAGGGTTTCATGCCCTTGCCAAAGATCCTATAGTCCACCTTCCCCTTAGGCCATTGTAATGCTTGTGTATGGGTGTAACTCAGCTACCTATGGTTCTAAGTATCTACCCTGGTTCCTCTTTAGATCACAAACTTCTTTCTTCCTAGAG
>NC_034592.1:38547972-38556024 GCF_900095145.1 Mus pahari | reverse complement strand
ACATGGATCTGTTTTCCAACTAAAGCAAGGACATTGGAGCATTCGTTATACAAAATGCCACCATTCCAGGAGACTGAGTTTCCTTGAACTTTTTGCCTCGGGACAGCGCCCAGGTTTTTGGGGCCTGTTGGCGCTTGTCACTACTGGAAAGAATGTAGCAGGTCCCCAGCTCCCAAGTCATTGCAGTTGTGATAGGCGATCAAAGCTTCTACTGCATGAATTTTGTAGGGACTCAAAATACTTACAGCATAGCAGATGCAGACTTCTTTGGTGGGCTGCTGACTCACCCAACACGACCTCTTTTGTATCACACCTCCTAACTAAACAGGCATCTCTCGACAACTTTGAGTTCCCACTTTTTCCTGCACCAGGGTCATACTTATCTGAATGCTTTGTGAAGCCTTTTGCTTTTAGAAACACCTCTCCTTACAACATTAGCTCTTGCTTCTTCCTTGAATTTACTCTCTGCTTTGCTGTATCTGCTTAACTACAGCCCCATGTCCATTCTTTCCTGAGGGTGTCTGCTCCTCATTTACTCCTGAATCCTGTTCATTTTGCAGAGCTTATCATCAAGCCTTGTCTCTAGACTGAGACTCCCCTGATAACTCTTCCCATTTCATTTTCTTCTTCATGGGTATCCAAAGAAGTGGTTCTTAACCTGTGGGTCATGACCCATGTGGGGGTCAAATGACCCTTTCACAGGTGTTGCTCAAGACCATAAAAAAATCCACAGACATTTATATTATGATTCATAACAGTAGCAAAATTACAGTTATGAAGTAGCAACAAAAATAATTTTGGGGTTGGTGTCACCACAACGAGAGAAACTGTATCAAAGGGTCAAAATACTAGAAAGGTTGAGAATCACTGATCTAAAGCCTTCATTATTTGTGGATACAATTTATGTTCATGTTTATATTGAATATGTCTTTTTAATACTTCCTCATTTTGATTGTAAGCTCTTTGAAAGCACCCTGTTTATCCTGAATATTGAGTCCCCCTTGACCTGGTGCAATTGGCAATAGCAAGGAAACTATTTGTTCACTGTCCTGATTAGAGCTGGCTTTTGTTAAATCCGTGTTTTTCAGAGATGTTCACTTAGCATACAAGAAACAGAATCTAGTCTATCCTCTACCGAAGAAACGACAGGAGACTCATTTTTCCATTTTGTAGTCTATATGTCCATGTTGTGAGACTTTTCCTGGAGAGATCTGTAGACGGTCTATTTACCTTAGATAAGAAACTGATGGCAGGCTAAAAGAAGTTATTCCCTCTTGCATCTAGCTTGGCAAACCAATGAACTTATTGAGTTTATTTATAGGAACACAGGGGAAGAATTGCTTACAGGAGCAGGGATGTTTCAAAGACAACAACCTCATGGGAAAATCCACTCCAGAGAGGTGATTCCTATATGCTAGATCCTTGGAGTCCCCTAAACAGCTTGTAGGTACCTCTCAGGGACTTCCTTCTCCTCGAAATTACCTGTTGCTTATATAACCTTGAAGGGACCCTTGTGAATCCTCTTACTTTTTTGGGTTTCCAGAGCTTGGAAAGTTCCATGAGCTTCCTGAGTATTTTACATTTTTGTTAACTTCCCAAGCCCCATGAGCCTGCCTCTGCACGCCAGGAGGGAAGGTTTCAATTTGGAGGCAGCAGCTATATAATCCCTCATTTGCATCTTGATTTCTGTGATGCTTTGTGATTCTCTCCAAACTTTCTCAGCCCTGGGGTAAGGGTTTCATCCCGTTCGCTCCTTGTTCTTTACTGTCCAGTGTAAGGAGGGTTCTGCCACTTTTCTTGAACAGGTAGTTGGTGCCTGGCCCTCAGACACTGCTGTGTTGCCCTCAGAGTGAGCTGTTCTTGTTGGTCAATTGTAATGACTTAGAAGAATGGACCACATGGCTCTTGTGTTTGTTTGCTTGCTTGCTTGCTTGCTTGCTTGCTTTATTTATTTATTTATTTATTTATTTATTTATTTATTTTTATGTTTTTGCCTATGGCTTGTAGTAGTTTATCACCATGGATGGAGCTGCAGAGAGCCTCTCACTTATTTCTAACTCTGAATCTATCAAGGAGGCTTTCAATATTTATCCAAAGCATATGACAGCTGCTGAGTGGCCATTTTGGCTTATGTCAGCTTCCAATAATGAACCTAGAAGAAAGTTATTAACACATTACCCCCATTGTATATATAAATTAACAGAAGACTACAGTAAGGCATATAACATTGAGTGACAGATGATCGGTGAGAATATAAAGGTTGGGATCCAGGCAATGAACATGTAATTGTCTTTTTATCTTTATACTAAACAATTAAGCTAGGAGTGGTCCACATATCTGTAATCCCAGCACCCAGGATACTAGAGAGACTCTGAGTCCAACAACAACAGCAAAGAAATGGAGGCATTTTTTTTTTTTCACTCATTGTAGATAACCGGTGACATCTCATGTGAATAATAGACCTGGCTATATAGAATAGATCAAGAAAATACTAAAGGATTGAAAACGGCTGGCGTGAGTGGCTGTTCTTTGGCATGAGCAGCATTGGAAAATAAGGCATGTCTTTTGACATTCAATAGGTGGACTTTGTTTCCTTCTCTTTGCTCTGGAAGAGAAGATAAGTAGAAAGGAAGCTATTGATTTCCTCCCAGGCAACATTACCAGTGGAATTCTTCCTGAAAGGGGGAGTTCTATTGTTCCCGTCTACCAGGGTGAGAGGCCATTATTGACAGCAAAAAAATCACAGTTATGTGAGAGCTAGTGGTCCATAGAAATTGATTCCTGAATGCACACACACACACACACACACACACACACACACACGTATTGTGAATATGCCCACATATGTGATACATAAAGCTATTTAGACTTATGTCAATCAATTCACTATATATATAGTTTTTACTCTTTGAAGTTTCAAATCCTAAAGCTATTTCATATTTTTCTTTGGTCCAGAAATATCTGTGCTTTTACAGAATTAATCATTGACTACATGAGAATGCTTCTGTGTTATTTTTGCTTTTGTGTAGTTTAGGGTAGATATTAAATGATCACTAATTTTAACCAGAGCCATTTACATTAGAATATCATTTTCCATAAGATGTATGAAAACACTTAACACAGCAAAATAAAGAACTTGGCTCTTCCAGGTGACAACTGATGTCTGATTTATGCTCTGTTCATGAATTATGATACAGCCATCTGCATCACTGTAGATTCTGGAAGACTAGAGTAATAGCCACTCTTCATAAAAAATGGAGAAGCATAAAATGTTAGTTTTTAAAGTTTCAGTATTGGCTGGTAAACTCATCTAAGCTAAAGAGCATCCTTAATCATCATCACCAAACTCCTGCAGTTGCCTCAACACACAGGAGGTGGAGCTGCCCACGTGATTGCAGCCCACCGCAAACCAATGCCTGCCCTGCTTATACCCTTTAGCTAGGACTTTTAAAATTTGACACTATGACTTATGTTTTTATGTTCGAAGAATCCTAATGGATAAGATGTTGATTTTCAGACTGTTAACCAGCAGGATTTTACACTTCAGTTTTAGCCATTCTGGGATGCTCACCTGCCCATGCCATAGCTTTGATGTGTTATTTATGTTTGAGACCAGTGTCATGTAGGTGATGGTTTACTGTCTAGGTGATTACACATGTAAATCCATATTTGATAAGATCATTCATGCCTGACATAGACATAGAAAATGGACGGAAATTTATTATTATTTTTTAAAATATAAAGTAGAACATGAGAAATGGAGACTGGCCTAATAAAGACAATGCAATAATGTTAATTAACCCTTGAGACTGCTGAATGGTTGGACAAAGGCAACCTGATAAACTTGAGCAGAAATTAACATAGGGTCTTATTCTGGGCACTCGGAACATTCCATATAAGTAAAGGGAGAGGAAAATTTCGTTTAAATGAAGTGGATCCTTCCATACCTCTCTAACATCCACTGGGCCCCTGGAGCCACAAGAGTGGAGTCCAAGCCTGTGGGGATAACAGGTTCTCATTTGCCTAAGTGAGTCACTCAGGTGGTTACCACATAGTCAGTCCATGTTTGTGCTTTTCAGGATGTAAGAAATGGTTCTGAAGCCGTCCAAGCATTGAGAGGCCCAATGCTTTCAGTCAGGATTACGGGCACACTCTCTAGCCAGGAACTAGCATGCACAGAGAGTTTGGCATTAGAAGAACAGTTAATTAGAGAAAAAAAAAATCCAGCATGCACTCTGAAAACCATAGAGAGACAGGGTGAGTAAACTGGATGTTAAATCCATGCAACAGGGGGACTTGACAGTCACTGCAAGAAATGTAGTTCATTTGTAGATTTAGTTAGCTTGACATGGATAATCCTTTTTTTTTTTTTTTAAAAAAAAGCTTTTATTTAAAATAATAGTTTTTGTTTATAAAGACTTTTTAAAATAATACAAGTACCATTTTAAGGGAAAAACAAGATTTCTGAGCTTAGAAAATAGATGACAGAGTTAGGGTGATCCGTTACCCACCTGTTGTGAAAACTTGAATAGAAACATAACATTCACAAATGAGTCTATAGATTTATCTCACCTTATTAATTAAAAAATTCAAGTATAATATACCAGTTCACAAATCTTAACTGTGGCCATTAAAAGAGAACACTTTCTTAATCCAGTAGCTAACAATGTAAGATGTTGCTATGACGACTCAGGCATCCCTGTGACCCCTGCATCCTTGTGACCATTCGGTAATTGTCCTGAAGCTGATCAGCGGGTTTCAGTTTCCATAGCTCCGTCTTACATGTTCTCTTGTGTCAGTTTTCAGGAAGCTTCCGTGAGATGTTGAGAAGAATATATACTCTCTTGTGTTTGGGTGAGATATCCTGTAGATATCTGTAAGGTCCATTTGCACCATAGCATCTCTCAGCTCTGTTATTTCTCTGTTTGCTTTTTGTCTGAATGACCTGTTCATTGGTGAGAGTAGAGTGTTGAAGTTCTCTCACTATTAATGGTATGAAGGTCTATGTGTGATTTAAGCTTTAGTAGTTTTTATTTTGAAAATGTGAGTACCATTGCACTTGGGGCATAGAAGTTAAGAGCTGAGATGTCATCTGAGTGGATTTTTCCTTTGACGAGTATAAAATATCTTTCTCCATCTCGTTTGATTGATTTTGGTTGGCAGTCTATTTTGTTAGATATTAGAATCGCTATACCGGCTTGCTTTTTGGGTCCATTTGCTTGCAAATTCTTTTTCTAAGCCCTCACTCTGAGGTATTTTCTATCTTTGATGTTGGGGTGTATTTTTTGTATGCAGAAGAAGGAGTGATCCTGTACTTATATCCACTTCGTTAGCCTGTTTTTTTTTTTTTTTAAATTGGGTCTTGAATCCTTTGATATTGAGACATATTAAAGTCCAGTGATTGTTAATTCCTATTACTTTGTTGTTGTTGGTTGTGGTAGAGAGCATGTGTGTTTCTCTTCTATTGGTGTTGTTGGTGTGAGGTCATTTACTTCCTGTGTTCTCATGGTGTAGTTAACCTTGTTGGGTTGGAGTTTTTCTTCTAGTTCCTTCTGTAGGGCTGGATTTGTGGAGATTGCTTAAATTGTCTTTGTCTTCTCCATCTATAGTGAGTGAATATTTTGCTAGGTATAATAAATAGTCTGCCGTCATCTGTGGTCTCTTAGAAATTTCAAGATATCTATCCAGGCCCTTTCTGGCTTTTAGAGTCTCCACCGAGAAGTCAGGTGTAATTCTAATAGGTCTGCCTTTATATGTTACTTGGCCTTTTTTCCTTGCAGGTTTTCCTGTTCTTCTTTATTCTGTTTTTAGTGTCCAGTGTATTGATTATATGGCCAAGGGACTTTCTTTTCTGGTCCAATAGTTTTGTTTTATAAGCTTCTTGTACTTTTATAGGCAGGCATGTCTTTCTTTAGGTTAGGAAAATTTTCTTTCATGATTTTGTTAAAAATATTATTTTGGCCTTTGTGCTGGGGATTCTTCTCCTTCTATTCCTATATTCTTAGCTTTGGTCTTTTTTATACTGTCCCGGATTTCCGGAATGTTTTGTGTCAGGAGTTTTTAGTTTTAACATTTTCTTTGACTGATGTATCTAGCTCTTCTATCCTATATTCAATGCCTGAGATTCTCTCTTCCATCTCTTGTATTCTGTTGGTGATGCTTGTGTCTGTAGTTCCTGTTTGTTTAGATTTTCCATTTTCAGAACTCGCTGTTTGTTTTCTTTATTTCCATTTTCAGGTTTTGAATAGTTTTGTTTCGTCCAACTGTTTGTTTTTCTTGCCTTTCGTTAAGGGATTCATGGTCATTTCCTGCCATTGTTTGTGTTTCCCTGGAATTTTATAAGGGATTTATTAATTTCCTCTTTAAGACCTCTATCCTCTTCATAAAGTTGGTTTTAAGGTTTTTTTCTTGTGCTTCAGCCATATTGGAATATTCGGGGGTTGCTGTAGTGGAATAGGTAGGCTCTGGTGGTGACATTGCCCCGACTGTTATAGACGATGTTCTTACACTGGCATCTAGGCATCTGGGTTTGAGATTGATTATAGACCTAAGAACCCATTTCTGAGTTTGTCTTTGCTGGATGGTGTTTTTTCCCTTTGTTTCTGATTCCTCTTTGGTCTTCTGGTCTTTGTGGCCTGGATTCCTGGCAGGCAGCCCAACCTCTGCTCCACAGCAGGGAGTCTCCATTTGAGTTGGGGGCTGGACTTTTGGTGCTAGCCGGTCTTTGGTCCAGCAGGGAGTCTTTTCCATCATGGGGAGGGGGTGAGATATGGTGGTGAGGAAGGAATAGTGGGGGCTAGGCATAGTGGGGGAGCACCGAGGAAGGAGCTCTGAAAGTGGGCTACCTATCTGTGTTTCTGGCAGCTGGTGTGGTCTTTGGTTGAGTAGGGAGTCTCTGCTTGAGTCCTCCCAGCTGTTTCTCTGTCTGAGTGGCCTGCTTCTGAGTAGTAAGTAGCTAACTATGTCCAGGGGTGGGGGTGGGGCTTGGCATCAGTGGCACTGGGGCAGGAGGGGATGTCAGTAGGGTGGGTGTTTGAGATCAGAGTGTAATCCACTTTTCAACACAGTCTTTTTTTTTTTCTTTTCGCTTTTCTACTCTGTCTATGAGACATTTGTACATTACAGATATTGCGATTTCTGTCTTTTACATTGTGGCTGGACTTTTCAACTCTCTCCCTTTTTGACATTTTAAAATTTAAAACTTTATTTTAGAAAGAGGTGCCAAACCCCAAAACATCACACATAAAAATTAACCAGACCAAAATCAACAAAGTCTATACAACTCAACTAGCTTCTACACAGAAGAGCCATTCAGAGCAGAAGCTGTGGTGCCCCACGCTGGATTTCATCCTTTCACCGTGGAATACAGTTTTATGCATTTATGCATTAATAAATATGAGAAACGGTGACAGACTGAGAACTAGAGAAACACTAGCTTCATCTCCTCTTTCATAACTCATGTTTATTGCCTGCACTCAGACCTTGCTCATAGTCTAATATTTAGCTTTTCTTGTTCTATTTTCATAGAACACTGAACACATTAAAATCTATTAAGAACAATAAATAAATACACTCCACCCACACGCACATTTGTTCACTCTCCTAATGGTGCCTTTAATGAAGAGAGTTGTAAAACTGAATGTAATCTAGTTATTGATCTGTTCTTTTGCTTGGTACTTTGAATCTCATTTGAATTTGTTTACCTGGCTTAGTGCCAGGAACACATTTTCTTATATAAGTTTCTAGGGGAACTTGTGCTTCTGTGCTTCACATAGAGCTTTGTAATTAACATGAATGTTTATATTTGGTATGCTCTCGAAATGCACACTTTCCCCCCTCCCAGCTGAGCTGAGCCACTCATCACAACGTCTTGGGTATCACCAGCAGGCAACAATGTGTGTTTCCAGACTCAACATATTCTGCTGGTCTGGTGTCTAGGCTTGTGACAGTCACACACTTCTTCTTCTTCTTCTTCTTCTTCTTCTTCTTCTTCTTCTTCTTCTTCTTCTTCTTCTTCTTCTTCTTCTTCTTCTTCTTCTTCTTCTTCTCCTT
>NC_034592.1:38545850-38547597 GCF_900095145.1 Mus pahari | reverse complement strand
CTCCCGAGTGCTGGGATTAAAGGCGTGGGCCACCATGCTCGGCCAGTCATTCACTTCTTATGTGCTGTTAGGGTCCAAGAATCACTGAAGGAAGAGCCCAGACTCCAGTAGTATGCAAAGGCAGGGGTCAAGCATTCATCAAAATGGTGGCAACCTGAGGGGGTGGGGCTTGAAGGCTCCTTTTATGCAGGGTGGAAGAATTTTCCAGAAGGATTAGGTAATCTCTAATATGATTGGTAGGGGACAAAGCAGTACAAGTTTGATTGGTTGGTATGCTAGTTCCATTATATTTGGTGAGACCTTGAAGAGTTTCTGTAACCAGCTTTGTTCTGGCCTTGTCATCTCCCCTTGTCAGTCCCAGGAGACTGTCTCAGCTCTGGAGACATCCTCCCTAGTTCAAGGTCATCATTGACTAAAGACCCATTGTCAGTGGCTCTTTCTGAGGAGCCCAGACTACTTCTTGGGGAATTGAAAAAAAATTTAAAATTTTTTTATTAGATATTTTCTTTATTTACATTTCAAATGTTATCCCTTTTCTGGTTTCCCCTCCGAAAACCCCCTATCCCATCCTCCCTCCCCCATGCTTCTATGAGGGTGCTCCCCCCACCCACCAACCCACTCCTACCTCCCAGCTTGGCATTCCCCTACACTGGGGCATCGAGCCTTCACAGGACCAAGGGCCTCTCCTCCCATTGATGTCCCACAAGGCCATCCTCTGCTACATATGCAGCTGGAGCCATGGGTCCCTCCATGTATACCCTTTGGTCAGTGGTTTATTCTCAAGGTTTTTTGACCTCTCGGTGCCAGGGCTTCAACCTCTGAGGCTTCTCCCCCTCATTGTCTGTATGTTAATTTAATTTCTGTAGTTTTGAAATACAACTTGACATTCTCCATCCCTTCAACATTGTTCTGTTTCTCAAAGATCACCCTGACTCTTTTGTGATTCATTTGTGGTTGGTCTCAATCTTCATTGGAGTTACCTTGAATCTACATTTTTTTTTTTCTTCTTTTCTGAGACAGGGTTTCTCTATGCAGGCCTGGATCTCCTAGAAATCACTCTGTATATCAGGCAGGCATCGAACTCACTGAGGTCTACCTGCCTCTGCCTCCTGAGTGCTGGGATTAAAGGTGTGCATAACCACAGCCCAGAAGAATTCATTTTTTTAAAAATAATTTCAAACCACACACATGGTACTATTTCTTCTGTCAAGGTCTTGTACAATATTGTACAAATGTAATACTTTTGTCAGATTTATTTTTCTGCATTTAATGTATTTTTTTTCTTTGTGGTCTTAGAAATAATATTTATAAAAAGTTTAACATTCATTGAGAAACACATTTGATTTTTAAATACCAAGCTTTTTGACCCTACTGAATTTTTTTATTTCTGCTTACCTTTGTATGTATTCTGTGTATATAATTATTTAAATTACTGCATTTGGGGCTTTGTTTTCAGTCTAGGTGATATCAGTTGTGGAAATTTTTCTGCTAATCTCTTAGTTCAATGTCATTTCAACAGGTTTCAGGAAAAGCAGAAGCAACAAGAAGCAGAAATATCAACTCAGAGGCACCAAAGCCAAACATCTGACTGCAAAGCTCTGTATCAAGGGGCTTTTATTCAGCAGAGAGAGTGAAATAAAGACCGTGTCACCAAACCTAGATACTAATGCTCATGCCAGCAAGATACTGCTGAAGGGACCCTGATATTGCGGCCTCTTGTGAGGCTATGCCAGTGCCTGGTAAACAC
>NC_034592.1:38539668-38543205 GCF_900095145.1 Mus pahari | reverse complement strand
TTACAGCTGGATCTCATGGAGGCACTTCCCCAACTGAAGCTCCTTTCTCTGTGATAACTCCAGCTGTGTCAAGTTGACACAAAGCTATCCAGTACACTATGTATCTATGTATCTATCATCTATGTGTCCTTCTATGTATCTATATATCTATGTGTCTATGTATCTATGTATCTAACATCTATCAAGAGGGTGGAGAATATTGTGAAAAATTCTTTGGCAATGCTTTTGAAACTTTATATTAAAAGAACACTTTTCTGAATAAAATTTTCAAATTGTATACAACATGTCACACAATACTGAACACACCAAGATCTGTTAACAGCAAAAACCTCACATTAAAAAAAAGTACAAGATCCAGGCTGGGATGGATCTCCGGAAATTCCAACAGTCCTGCCAAGACGGGTTGCTTGTGGTCCTGTGATGAGCAGAAAAGACCTTTCTACTCCCAAACTTATTTCACAGCAATTATATAATTTTGATATTAGACAAAGTGTACAAGGGTAATACAAGAAAAAGATGAACAGAAACAGCAAATAAAATATTAAGCTTGATAACTGTTTGTCATGATCCAGATACACCTTGTCTAAGTTGATTTTACTTCAGAAATAACAGATGTTAGTGAGAGACAACATGTAAATGTAGTTTGCAAACCAAGAACTCTTCCCACAGCTGAAAAGTCCCCTGTGGAGCCCACAGGTAGGCGCCATCCTTAGCGGTGCTGCATGTGAAAGGCAAGCGCATGCGCTCTGCTCAGCCGACACAGTTTATATTGGGGCTTATTTAGGAAGATTAAGACTGTTCTCTTTCGAATCTCAGAGAACCCTGTATTTGAAAACTTTCATACTGAGTGAAAAAGTGCAGTTCATGTCTGAGAATCTGCGCTCTATAAATAGTTTATTCCTGGGTGTCAAGTTCATTCATTCAAGCCCTTCCAGATACCGAATCATCATGTTTAGTTTTGACGTTTAGACAAAGACTGCTTATGTTTTAGAGCATTCCAATTTAAACTCCTGCTAAATCTGGTTGTATATACATTTCATAAAAGAGCTTATCCATACATAAATAAGCCACGAGTCATTGGAAAGCCCATGACTGAGACACTGCCGTTAAATTATGTAATAAGGTAGAAATGACTGCTATATAAACATTAGGTTGAAAAGCCTGCTGTCGTATTGCTGCAAGGAAGAAATATAACAGGTATGAAAATCTGAAAATCTGATACAAAAGGGTTGATATTTACAATGATGTGATTGATTGTGTGGGGAATACAAAAGAATTAGAACAAGTAGGAAATGCAGCGGGTTGCTACAATGCAATGCTTGTGTAGGTAATACAGAAGAACCAGAATAAACAGGAAATGCAGTGCTTGCTACAGGTAGCAGAGTTGCAACACACTGAATGACATTTTATAGAGACAAAAAATAGAAAATATAACTAGAACCAAGCTCCATATTTAGTGGCAACACAAGCAAGCAACGTGGTTAAAAGGGATTGCTTTCTTTAAAATATATGAATCCTTATTTCTAAAATTATACAAGTTAAGCCAGATGCGGTAGGGAGGCTGTGGTAAGAGGATCACCACATGTCTGAGACGAGCAGGGCTACAGAATGACTTCTAGGTCAGCCTGAGCTACATAGTGAGGCCCTGTCTCAAGCAAGCAAGCAAACAAACAAATGAACGAACAAACAGAATTTGATACAGACTTATGGAAAAGCATGAGAGCATATGCAGGTAAAGGAACATGTTCATAGGTGCCTCAGTGTTCACAGGTTACTCCATGTGGTAACTATTGGTTTTTCTATGAAAGAGCGAGGGGTTTTTCTTTTTCCATGAAATTTATGATACTGAGAAAAATATCTGTTCAAGATCAAGCCCAGCAGATTTTTTCAAAGCGTTAATACTTATTTCAACTTTTCTATTAAGTGTAGTGATTAACCCACTTGTATGCATTTTAACGACAGGCCTGTTCTAGATTGCCCAGGTTGCCCTTCAAATGGAGGTATTTTTGGTCCCAGTTTCCCAGTGTGCTTGGAGTGCAATGTCTACTACCACGCATGACTTGAAACGTGCAAATGCAGGAATAGATGCACTTTTGAAACAAAATTGAAATTCGGGAAGCATATGGATATTCTGAGCATTGTTAGAGTCTAAGCAAGCTGCTAAGCACTCTGCTGTTTGCTAGGGCGCGCTTCTCCACTGTCTGCAAGATTCTTTTGACAATATCCTAGCAGCTGTAGAGAGATATCTGATTTACTGTCTGCTATGACCAAACTTCCTGATTCACCTGGTGCATTTCTTGTTCTTAGTCCAGAATTAACTGTCCCCTTAAGAAGTTTTGACTAACCCTATGGAAAAGAGAATCTCGACATCACATTCAATACAGCTGGAATAGAACTTGGCATGCACACCAGGCTGGTCCCTGATTTGCACCCATCCTTCTGCCTGGAATAGAACTTGGCATGCACACCAGGCTGGTCCCTAATTTGCACCCATCCTTCTGCCTCTGCCTCCCAAGTGCTGGGATTATATGGATGAGCCATAGAGTTTTTTCCCCTCATCTTCCTTTTGCTTTCTTATCTTCTTCAACATTAGAAGTCATGAATCTCACAGGCTTAAAGTAAATAAACTGTCAAGTCTCCTGTCACCACTAAGAAGCATCTGAGAAGGTTAACACAGCCGGCATGACCACGGAAAAGCTGATCAGGTTATAAATATTGTCCATGGTTTTGATTTTGCTGTGTAATTGTTTTAACTGCCGTCCTGGGAACTGAGGATCATTCATAAACCTGCTGCTGTTCCAATAGAGTAATGGTGCTGGCTCAGGATCCTCCTTAAAACGTCTTTGAGATTGTCCCCAGGCAAAGGGTAACACTAAAGGGCTGGTGCGGCTGGCTGACGATTGTTGAGTCTAGCGGAGGATATTGGCCTATGGTTCATTACTAAAGGCCACTGCAGTGCAATGGGTCAGTCACACTGCCATCTTTCCAGACTAGCCCTACTGGAGATTCTAGAACCAGGATGCCAATGTGAGAGCAAGCAAAGCTGTCCTTGGATTGTAGTCAGGAGAGTCAAAGCATGATTTGGAGAGACTTAACTGACTGATAATTTCAGCAAACCTATAAACAACAAATGAATATATAATTTAAATAAAACAGTACGATTATTGAAATAAAACATTAATTAAAAAAAAACCCACAATTGTTCTCTTCAGCCATGCTGTTGCTTAGCCTAGCCTGGGCCAACAGGGAGCCAGCATTTCTGCTGGAGGAATGTATCATGTTTGGTTAGCCACTACCCATTTCCTGCACTTATGCACAAAGTCATAAAGAAGTATCTTTTGTCTTTTAAAGAATTATCTTAAACTTAGAATACCCAAGATACATTATGCAAAACACAAGAAAACCAAGAAGGATGACCATCGTGTGGATACTTCATTCGTCCTTAGAATAAGGAACAAAATACTCATGAAAGGATATAGGTACAGAGACAAAATTTAGAGCTAAGATGAAAGGATGGACTATCCAGAGACTACCCTA
>NC_034592.1:38529650-38539093 GCF_900095145.1 Mus pahari | reverse complement strand
CCTTCCTTCCTTCCTTCCTTCCTTTCTTTCTTTCTTTCTTTCTTTCTTTCTTTCTTTCTTTCTTTCTTTCTTTCTTTCTTTCTTTCTTTCTTCTTTCTTTTTTTAAAATTATTTTATTTATTTACATTTCAGATGTTGTCCTCCTTCCTGGTCTTCCCTCCACAAACTCCCTACCCCAACCACCATCCCCTTTGCCTCTAAGAGGATGCTCCCCCCAATCACCCACCCACTCCCACCCTAGCATCCCCCTTCTCTGGGGCATCAGGCCTCCATAGGAGCAAGCAAATCCCCTCCCCCCCACTGATGTCAGATAAGGCTACATATGTAGTGGGAGCCACAGACTGGTCCATGGTCTTTGGTTGGTGGCTTAGTCCCTGGGAGCTCTGAGGAGTCTGGTTAGCCGATACTGTCGTTCTTCCTATGGGGTTGCAGTCCCCATTCAGCCCCTTCAATACTTCCCCTAACTCTTCCATTGGGGTCCCTGGTCTCAGCCCAATGGTTGGCTGTATCTGCATCTGTCTTAAGTTAGGTGCTCTCAGAGCCTCTCAGAGGACAGCTATGCCAGGTTCTTGTCTGCAAGCACATCTTGGCATCAGCTATAGTGTCAGGGTTTGGTGTCTGTGGACGGGATAGATCCCAAGGTGGGGTGGTCTCTGGATGGCCTTTCCTCCAGTCTCTGCTCATTTTTTGTTGTTGTTGTTGCTGCATTTCCTTTAGACAGGAACAATTAATTCTAGGTTAAAATTTTTGAGATGGGTGGGTGGCCCCATCCCTTAACTGGGGGCCATGTCTATCTACTGGAGATGGTCTCTACAGGCTCTATCTCCCTGCTGTTGGGAATTTTGACGAGTGTCATCCCCATTGGGTCCTGGGAGCCTCTCACATTCTGTTATCTGGGACTTTCTAGTGGTTCCCTAAGTTCTCCACTCTTAACTGCTGCATATTTCTATTCATTCTCCTGACCCTCTAGGCTTCTCTTCTGTCTCCTTCCTACACCTGATCCTGCCCCTTTTTTCCCCTTTCCCTCTTCTCTCCCACCTAGGTCCCTCCCTTCCTTTCCCCCCATTAATTATTTTGTCTGCCCTTCCAAGTGGGATTGAAGCATCCACACTTTGGCCTTCCTTCTCGTTAAGCTTCATATGGTCTGTGAGTTTCATGAATATTCTGAACCTTTTGGCTAATATCTGCTATCAATGAGTGCATACCATACATGTCCTTTTGGGTCTGGGTTACCTTACTCAGGATGATATTTTCTAGTTCCATCCATTTGCCTGCAAAATTTGTGAAGTCCTTGTTTTTAATGGTTGGGTGGTATTTCATTGTATAAATGTACTACATTTTCTATATCCATTCTTCTTGTTGAGGGGCATCTGGGTCATTTCCAGCTTTCTGGCGATTATTAATAAGGCTGCTATGAACATAGTAGAGCATGTGTCCTTGTGATATAGTGGAACACCTTTTGGGTATATGCCCAGGAGCGGTTTGTTGTAAGATCTCCAACCCATATATAAGCCTGTGCAAAGAAAACAACTCAATATAAATACAAGCTGCACACCTAGATTGGGCAGATCTACCACCACACTACTATATCCCCTAGCTACGAGATCCCTTATAACTTTCTGTTTCTCCTAGCCACATGCTTCGGCTCCATTTTTCTTCCACCTCTTTCTCCTTCATCGTCCTCTCTTCTCTCTTCTCCTTCCTTCTCCCCCCAAACTTTTCAGCTCCACCCTCCTTTCCATTGCCCAATCACTAGCTCCAGCCTTCATTTTACAAGTCAAAATGTGGAGGAGGTTCATGTGAAGTTACCTGAGTACATGATTTTTCTCATTCTCAGCCCCTCTTGGGAAAGCAGAATTAGCATCAAAATTCAAACAGCACAGGGAAATCCCCAACAGTGGTATAGCTGGGTCTTTGGGTAGAACTATTTCCAGTTTTCTGAGGAACCTCCAGATTGATTCCCAAAGTGATTGTACCAGCTTGCAATCCCACGAGCAATGGAGGAGTGTTCCTCTTTCTCCATATCCTTGCCAGCATTTGCTGTCACCTGAATTTTTGATCTTAGCCGTCTTAATTGGTGTAAGGTGAAATCTTAGGATCGTTTTGATTTGTATTTCCCTGATGACTAATGATGTTGAAAATTTCATTAGGTGCTTCTCGGCCATTTGCAATTACTCAGTTGAGGATTCTCTGTTTAGCTCTGTACCCCATTTATTAATTGGGTTATTTGGTTTTCTGGAGCCTAACTTCTTGAGTTCTTTGTATATTTAGAATATCAGCCCTCTATCAGATGTAATGTTAGAAAAGCTCTTTTCCCAATCTGTAGGTTGCCATTTTGTCTTATTAACAGTGTCCTTTGCCTTACAGAAGCTTTTCAGTTTCATAAGGTCCCATTGGTCAATTCTTGATCTTAGAGTAAAAGCCACTGATGTTCTGTTCAGGAAAATTTCCCCTGGGCCAATGTGTTTGAGGCGTTTTCCCATTTTCTCTTCTATTAGATTCATCATATCTGGTTTTATGTGGTGGTCCTTGATCCATTTGGACTTGAGCTTTGTACAAGGAGATTAAAAATGGATCAATTTTCATTCTTCTAAATGCAAACCTCCAGTTAGACCAACACCATTTGTTGAAGATGCTTTCTTTTTTCCACTGTATGGTTTGGCTTCTTTATCAAAGATCAAGTGACATAGGTGTGTGGGTTTATTTCTGGGTCTTCAATTCTGTTCCATTGATCTACTTGTCTGTCTCTGTTCCAATATCATGTGGTTTTTATCACGATTGCTCGTTAGTACAGCTTGAGGTCAGGCAGAAGTTCTTTTATTGTTGAGGATTTTTTTTCTATCCCGAGTTTTTTGTTATTCTGGATGAATTTGAGAATTGCTCTTTCTGTCTCTGTGAAGAGTTGAGTTGGAATTTTGATGGAGATTGCATTGAATCTATAGATTGCTTTTGGTAAAATGTCCATTTTTACTATGTTAATCCTATCAGTCCATGAGCATGGGAGATCTTTCCATCTTCTGAGGTCTTCTTTGATTTCTTGAAGTTCTTGTCCTATAGATCTTTCACTTGTTTGGTTAGAGTTACATAGAGGTATTTTATATTATTTGTGACTATTGTGAAGTGTGTCGTTTTTCTAATTTCTTTCTCAGTCTCGTTATCTTTTGTGTAGAGGAAGTCTACTGATTTGTTTGAGTCAATTTTATATCCAGCCACTTTGCTGAAGTTGTTTATCAGCTGCAGGAGTTCTCTGGTAGAATGTTTGAGGTTGCTTATGTACACTATCATATCATCTGCAAATAGTGATATTTACTTTTTCCTTTCCTATTTGTATCCCCGTGACTTACTTCCTTTTGTTGTCTAATTGCCCTGGCTAAAACTTTGAGTACTATATTGAATAGATAGGGAGAGAGTGGGCAGCCTCATATTGTCCCTGATTTTAGTGGGATTGATTGCTTCAAATTTCTCTCCATTTAACTTGATGTTGGTATTTGTTTGCTGTATATTGCTTTTATTATGTTTAGATATGTATCTTGAATTCGTGATCTCTCCAAGACCTTTAACATGATACATGTAAATGAGAAACATTCATCTTCTATGTAAAGATGGTTTCTGTTCAAACAACTATCAGGAGTAAGGGGAAGTCTCTAGGACATATTAACATTTGCAACCTGTCTGAATGAGGTCCCTTTCCTTACGGATCTGATCTTCCTTTCTACGTTAAAGTGCTTCATAATTTACTGAGGCTCATTCTCATTGTTTATCTCTCTCCACTCCGATATGAGTTGTGTGAAGGCAGGCATTCTCTATTTAAATTCATTTCCAGGAGTCATGTTTACCAAACACACAGGGCTACTCCTAGAACAAAGTAAGCATTTCAGAAGCATTTGTGTATTTAATTAATAAAGAGTGTGTATATGCATGCATGCACGTGCATGGGTGTGTGCATGTGCCAGTGCAAGTGTGAATTATGCCTGTGTGTGTATGTGTGTGCATGTGCACGTGCTAGTGCTGCAAGAATGCCTCTGTGTGTGTGCGCATGTGTGTGTGTTCCAGTGCAATTGTGTATGCCAGTGTGTGTATGTGTGTGTGTGTGCATGTGCTAGTGCTGCGAGCATGCCTTTGTATGTGTGTTTGTGTGTGTGTGTGCATGTGCCAGTGCAAGTGTGTATTATGCCTGTGTGTGTATGCATGTGCTAGTGCTGCGAGCATGCCTGTGTGTGTGTGTGTGTGTGTGTGTGTGTGTGTGTGAGTGTACGCTCCTCCTTCCACCTTGTTTGAAGCAGGCACTTTGTTTTTCACCCATGATTGTCAGACTAGCTGACCCACAAGCTTCTGGGGGTTCTCTTGTCTGTTTCCCATCTTGCTGTAGTAGCCCTGGGATTGTAGACACACCTGGGCATGCTTGGCTTTATATGGTTTGCGCTCAAGTGCCCATGTCTGTGTAGCAAGTACCTTTCCCATTGAGATGTCTCCCTCTCGCTTAATAAAGATGTCTGAGACGTCGTCTTTCAAGTCCCTTGATTGTACGTGCAGTGCTTTGTACTTGATTCACTGTGAAACCTTGGCACGTTCCTGCTGAAGTTGGCTTTGGTGTGCAATCACATTATGGGTTTGCCAAAAATGTGATTCAGCAGAGGATGGTAATCAGTAACTCTCTGCTTCCACGAGACTGAGAGAAACCGACTCCCATGGAGACTTTACAGGAGGTTCAGTTCTTGACACCTAGCTGAAACCCCTTTTTACTTCGCAAGGGAAAGTTTGAAATTAGCAATGCTGTTGATAAGGTAAAAGAATACTTGATTACAGGGCCAGAAATCACTGTATTCATTTTAATTAAAAACTTAAAGTTTTCACTGATTCCAAATGAATGACATTGAGCTGATGTAATGCCATGGTGAGGAGTGGAATCTCAGGTGGCAAGGACGTCCAGGTGAGGGTAGCTGAGAAGTGATTGGTACATCACCTCAGAGACTAAGTTCAGAATGAAGTTAGTATCTGAAGGTAACAGCTGCCAGCAGAAGAGAAATCGAACACGAGAAATCGAACACCTGATCCGGCACTGAGGCGAAGTATTAACATTTATTAAGAAAACATTATGTTTCTGATGAGTTTTATATATACTTTTTTTATATTATGACTTTCATATGTATTTTCAAATTATGGTCAAAATAAGCTCATGATAACAGCTTAATGTTATGGATAAAAGGATGGAAATAGCGAGGGTCCTTGATTTACAGCTACACAACAAGAGAGGGGCTGACCCAGACCCTGGTTTAGGCCAGTTGGTTCTCAGTCTCTCATGCTTTCCTCGAATCACCTCCAGCACAGGAGACATGTTAGGTGTGAAGGCACAGAAAACAAGTGTGCTCTCTGGGTGAAGATGGGAGAGGACACATTCAGGCCCCTTGTCAAGTTCTAAACCCTTTTAATATCTACTACAACAATATTGTTTTTTAAGAAGGCAAAACTGCTTGGAGGCAAGAAAATGGGAGAGAAATTGATAGATAAATCGGTGGAAACGTGGTAATTGCTGTAAATATCCGGGAGCAGGAAGCTGCGGTTGCTTGTCTTTGCACAAACTGATCGATCACTCATGAACCTGTATCCCGGGACTCCTGAGGACAGCTTTGCCATTCTGCTTGAGCCTGACTCATATGGGTAATGGCTTGTGAGGTCACCATGGGCACACTGGTCTCCCAGTCCCTGACACACTGTGCTTTTGTTAAAACACATCCACGCAGGTCTTCAGAAAGACCTAATGATATTAATATCACGACAATCCATTTCTGTTTTTGCTCTGAGAGTTTCTAATTCTAGTAACTTAAGACAACCCTGTGGCATAAAACTACAAAATAAAATTCCCAATTTTTATTTTAATATAACATCTCTCTAAATAATCCTGGTTGTCCTAGAACTCACTGTGTAGACCAGGCTGGCCTTGATCTCACAGAAACCCTCACCTGGCTCTGCTTCCGGAGTGCTGGAATTAAATGTTCTATCATAAGGGTTGAGTTCAGAGAATTCACATGACAATATAGCACAGAGCCCCAGAATTCTCACCTTATAAAACTGAAACTCTCTATCCATCACACAATTCCTATCCCTGCTCCCTACTATTTTTCTATTTTTCTATTTCTGGAATTAATAACTTCAGAAACCTCTTAAGTGGAGTTGTACAGGATTTCTGATGCTGTGATGGGCTTATTTCACTTAGCATAATGTCTTTGAGATTCATCTGCTTTGTAGAAGATGACAATAATTGCTTTATTTTCTAAGACCGAACAACCTTCCTACTTTTAATCAACTTTGAACTCTTAAATACATGTGGACACTTTACATTGAGTAGGAATCAGGAGGAGGCCTACTGCATGAAAGATCACACACACACACACACACACACACACTCACTCACACACACACTCACACACACTCACATACACACACTCACACACACTCACACACACACTCACACACACTCACACTCATACACACTCACACACACTCACACACAAACATACACACACACACTCACACACACACACTCACACACACATTCTAGACTACCCAAAGGTAAGATAACGTTACAGACACTATCAACCAAAGTGTCAGTGAATAGGTGTTCCACCAGAGAGCAAGACTAGGTTAATTATAACAAAAAGAAATAAAGAAAACAACAACAAAAACCAACAGCAGCAATGAAGAGTTCTTAGGAAAACTCAAAAGAATGAATCACAGAGCTGAGGAAAGTAGAGGAAAAAGAAATATAGAAAATCAGAGAAAAGAAAATTTAGACCAATAGGTTAGGAAGTCAAAACAAACACACAAACAAAACAAAACAAAAACACAAGACCAGAGTTCTACAGGAAGAAGATAGAAAACCAAACCAAACCAAACCAATCCAAACCAGAGGGGATGAAACAAACAGATGCAGACCTGGACATGGTTCTTTTCTCCTATAAGCCCAGCATGCAGTAGGCTGAGGCAGGAGGATAGCAAGTTGAGATCAACCTGTATTACAAAGTAAGATTCTGCCTCAAATATACAGCAAATAAATACCCTCAATTATGCAGACAGCAACCACATGGATTTCTTACTTGAAGGGCCCCCATTGCTTCAGGTTCCCACTATGAAACATCGGGACACTAGGGCAAGCGAGCACATGCTTGGGCTTAGGGTACAGCTCAGTGGCAAGGTGGCCAGGGAGCATGCAAAAGGCCTCTTGGCTCTATCCCTCATGTGGGAGACAGCAACAAAGCAGGCTCTCTGCCTTAGACAGAGGGACTGAACGCAGAAACAGTAAAATTCTATCAACAGGACAACAGCGATGCTAGAAACATCAAGATAACATAGGCAACTACAAATGAAATGAGTTCCACGGGAATCCTTGTCCAGCTAGTTTATTAAGCTGTATTTTATCATCCAAATTCCTGAATCCTATTAAAGAAGAGAGAGAGAGAGAGAGAGAGAGAGAGAGAGAGAGAGAGAGAGAGAGAAGAGAAGGAGGGAAGAAGGGAGGGAGAGGGGAGAGCGAGAAAGGGAGATTCTTTTTTTTTTTATTTATTATTATTTTCTTTATTTACATTTCTAATGCTATCCCGGAAATTCCCTATACCCCCCCCCTTGCCCCTGCTCCCCTACCCACCCACTCCCACTACTTGGCCCTGGCCTTCCCCTGTGCTGGGTCATATAAAGTTTGCAAGACCAAGGGACCTCTCTTCCCAATGATGGCTGATTAGGCCATGTTCTGCTACATATGCAGCTAGAGACACAAGCTCAGGGGGTACTGGTTAGTNCATATTGTTGTTGCACCTACAGGGTTGCAGACCCCTTCAGCTCCTTGGGTACTTTCTCTAGCTCCTCCATTGGGGGCCCTGTGTTCCATCCAATAGCTGACTGTGAGCATCCACTTCTGTGCTTGCCAGGCACTGGCCTAGCCTCACAAGAGGCCGCTCTATCAGGGTCAGAAAGGGAGATTCTTAAGACACTTTAAAAGTTAGTGTCTTGCTTGGCTACTCAGTCTGGTCTCAAATCCACGGACTCCAGTGAATCTCCAGTCTCCTGCCTCCACCACTGCCTGAGCCACTGGAGTTGCAGGCACACACTTCCATTCTGCTTGCTGTGTTTGAATGGGTTTTCCAACAGTTGACGTTTCAGATATATAAGGAACATGACATCAGTCCATGCTCTCACCCACAAACGCAAACACAGTTAGCCACACTGCACTTCATCATTGATAAACCCGTGATTATACATTGCCATGAACTCAAGTCTAACCTTCATCACAAGTTTTTTCTTTCATCTTTACTCAATGCTGTTTTCTGGTCCGGCATCCCTTTGGATGAGGATGGGATACTTTGTTGCTCTGGGTTATGACAGAGTTTTGACATAAAAACAAACTTGCCTTGTTATTATGATGGCTCTGAGAAGGAAGGCCCAGACATTTGCAAGAGGGACTTGTGTGCTGTGTTTTCCTGGTTAGACTGGGGTTCTGGGTGTTGGGACCCACACAAGGACAGTGTCCTCCTCACCACGGCAGCTGCTGTTGGCCTGACTACCAGAATGAGGGTGCTAGCGGGGTCTCGCTGTGGACTTTGTCAGCTCTGCTTTCTCCTCTTCCTACAGCCTTTGAAAGGCATCACAGTGTCCATTCCGCACTTGGCCGTGAGCGCTGTGTCTCACTTCTGTTGCATGGTATAGCTACATGTAAAGATTTTTTTTTTTCACAGTAGGCAAGTCCTTTTCCCACTATTTATTCAAAATATATTTAAATGAGTATTGTCTCAGGGACAGTTATTCTATGATTTGGGTTATAATTTGATGTAGTTGTATTTGGTTATTTATTTTTATTTATTTTGCTATGCCCTCCTTTCACTGGGGGTATATTCATTGTACACTGTGCTGAGTCCCATATAGACAATTATTTCAAGCATGTCATATACTTTGTTCATATTCTCCTTGTTATGCTTTTGTTCTGAAACATTTATTTCAGAGATGTGCCAGAAACCTGCAATATTCTTTTGTCGTTGTTGAACTTTTTATTGATTCTTGCACCCAGATCCCACTCATCTCCCTGTCTCTTTGTATTCACCCTTGCAACCTCCACCCCCAAATAAAATAAAATAAAATAAAACCCACATCTAGTCCTGGAAGGTGTAGTCTGTCCCATAGTGTACCCTTCTGTTCACACTTTACTTGCAAATGTTCTTTGCAGTGAGTCATTAGTCTGGTTGAGGCCTGTGGCTTCTGCTAAACCACCTATAGTGGATCCTCACAGGGACTCCCCCTGTTGTCCTGGGTCATGGAGAAGCCAAAGCTTTGGGACTGCAGCACAGGCCCTTCCTTCCTTCCTTCCTTCCTTCCTTCCTTCCTTCCTTCCTTCCTTCCTTCCTTCCTTCCTTCCTTCCTTCCTTTCTCCCCTTCTTTCACTGAGTGCAAGAACAGGT
>NC_034592.1:38523426-38527181 GCF_900095145.1 Mus pahari | reverse complement strand
CTTGAGCTTTGTACAAGGAGATAAGAATGGATCAATTCTCATTCTTCTAAATGATAACCGCCAGTTGTGCCAGCACCATTTGTTGAAAATGCTGTCTTTTTCCCACTGGATGGTTTTAGCCCCCTTGTCAAAAATCAAGTGACCATAGGTGTGTGGATTCATTTNTGGATCTTCAATTCTATTCCATTGATCTACTTGTCTGTCACTGTACCAGTACCATGTGGTTTTTTATCACAATTGTTCCATAGTACAGCTTAAGGTCAGGCATGGTGATTCCACCAGAGGTTCTTTCATTGTTGATGCTCCAGCAGATCATTTATGGGATGGATATTGGGGTGGACCAACTCAAAGCCCTGGATCTGGGCCTGGGAGGTAGGTGAGTTGGTTAGCCTGCCAGCAGTTCTGCACCTGCACCACCAACATAAGCTCTCCAGCACTGCCCCGGCTTAATGCCGCAGCTGGCAAGAGTCAGTGCCAATTGTCCCATACCCAAACCCTCAGAACCGACTGCCCTGCTTCCCCAGCAGCTCCACTGTTCTGCGCAGGAGAAGTTCAGAGCCGCTCTCCTGAGTGCCGCAGCCAGGGAGGGACAGGGACAGGGACAGTTTGCCAGCTCACATGATCTCAGTGACAGATCTCTTAAGTGCTGCAAAGAGGGAGGGAATCTCTCCCTTGCCCACCCCACCCCACTGCAAACAAGGGGCAGGACCAAGCTCATGTTTTCAGGCAAGCTCACCCACTTGGCTGCCGTTTAGTTCAGCTCTACTGTACTGCCCAGGCAAGGACATGTGAATGGACTTTGGTGCTAACATGGGCCTGGAACATCAACACAGACCCAAGTGCCATAGGACCATGGACACAGACATGACTCAGCAGCAGTGGCAGCGGTGGTGGCAGCAGCAATAGCAGCAGCAGCAGCAGCAGCAGCACGGGCCTGGATGTCCCCATGACCTCAGGTGGCAGCACAGGCCACTCAGATCAGCAGATCCCCGATCAGCATATCTCCCTGTGGTAACATGACCCTCAGTCATCCACATGATCTCTGGTGACAGCCCAGGCCATGGACATCTGCTTGGCCTTCATAGTAACTCAGGCCACAGACATTGACAATGACCCTAGCTGCAATAGGACAGTGGACTCAGACATGGTCTTTGGCAGGACCCTGGGCCAGGACCTGGCTAGGACCTCCTCATATCCTCCAGTTCTACTTCCCATCTCTCCATCACTCATTCCATCACACATTTGTTCATCTTAATGGTGATCTTGCACATTGCTTGGGTGTTTTCAGCCTTTCTTCTGGCCTCCCTGGGTCGATGTGTCTGGGGCGGATGCTTCAGTATCTTCTGACTGTTGTTAATTTTTTGTTAGTTTTTTTCTTCTTAATCCCTCTTTCCCTCCCACCCTCCTTCCCTACTCTCTCCCTTTCCCTTCCTTCCTTCCTTCCTTCCTTCCTTCCTTCCTTCCTTCCTTCCTTCCTTCCTTCCTTCCTTCCTTCCTTCCTTCCTTCCTTCCTTCCTTCCTTCCTTCCTTCCTTCCTGTTTTTCAGGGCTTGTTATATAGCTCAGGGTGGCCTTAAGCTGATCTCTAGATCTTAGTATCTCAATGAGCCTCCCCAGTGTTGGAATCACCAACCCTTGAGACCCAGAATAGTCTAGTTGCTTTTCTTCTCACCTTAAGCCTTCAGTCCAGACTCCATAACTCATAAAATAGATGTAGTGACAAAATTATTCTCCAACTTGTCCACAAGCCATAGACTTTTATTAGAATAAATGCAGCCATTGTTTTGTGTAGAGCCATGGAAGCAGAGGGCATGGTGCCCATAAAGATCTTGGGCTGCTCACACGCTGTGATGCCATTTTCCCCCAGTCTGTGCAGTGGAGGTGAATTCATGCTGTGCATTTAACTGAGCTGGTGTGGAACCCGAGGCATTAGGGTGCTCAGATGTTCTGACTGGCAGGAGACTCACATGCCTGGCAAGCAGGGTCTATACAAAAGCGTCACTAACTTTCAAACGATGTTTCAGCAGAGTGTACAGAGCTTCATAAAAAGCGTTAGAGAAAAGCAAGTAAGCAAACAAACAAACAAAACCCCAAACGACCCTTAGAAGACTTAGATCAGAAGTGATAGCTGTTTCTTTAAAAATATTTGTGCTTTACATTTCTAACTAGTTTTTTTTTTCCATATGAGATCCTCATGATATAGACTGTGTCTTCACTTGTGAAAACTGCAAAGTGCTCAAGACAATGACTTACAATTTGCCCTTAACCTGGGCAAGGCCGAGACTAGGCAATCACCCTAGAATTTAAAATGTAACAACATAAAGACTCATATGCTGTCTTTAAATTAAAAATATTATTTACCTGCCATATAATGCATCATTTATCTTATTCTAATATTATTTGCATTTACTTCTTTCATCAGACTTAGCAACATTTTCCTAGTCTATTGGTTTCTACTGGTCAGTTTAAAAATTTATTTTGTTGTGTTATTGATTTATACTATTCTATTATTATTAGTATTAATATTGCTGTATACTACAAACATAACCTGAAGTAATCATATCACAAACGATTTGTAGAAAAAAATTGGCTTGAAACATTTGTGATTGTGAGGAAAGATTAAGGCTGTCACTCTCTGGTCCTTCCTCTTCCACCCTAGCAGGGACAATGGACCTTATTTCCATAAGTGTTCATAGAGTTCACCTGTGTCACATGGAGCCTCTGGGATATCGGCTAGTGGTGTTCTTTTTCTTTTTTTTTTCCTTTACCAAATTGGTGAGGCTACAGCAGCACTGATTCTGTTATAGAGAGGTGTGGGGCAGCCTATTTTGGTTGAATGAGGCTTGCTCCAGTGACTCAGTAGAAAACTCTACAAGGGACAGAACAGTAAGTCATGTTCCCAGAGTCAGGTGCCTGACACCACAGAGCCCCACCTCCATAATTTTGTGACTATAAGTCACGCAGACAATGTCCCAAGCTTCTGGCATTCTGGCTAGACGCCACTCCCACAGTTACCTGACTATAGCCAGGTATGCTCCTCCCCACAGTTACCTGATAGCCCAACCCACTATAAAAGGGGCTACTTGGCCCCTCCTTGCTCTCTTAAACTCTCACCTTTCTTACTCTCACCTCTAGCCCTCTTTCTCTCTCTCCCTGCCCCCCTCTGTCCACGTGGATATGGCCGGGCCCTCTCTTTCTTTTATCTTTTCTCTTTCCCCTTGCCTTTCTACAATAAAGCTCTAAAACCATAGATTGTCTCTGCTCATCAAGGCCTGCCTTGCTTGAACAATGGCATAGGCTTTCGTTTAAAGTGTTGCATCTAACCTCCCACAGGAAGGCCTTCTTGCACGCCCAACAGGGAGGTCTCCAATTTCCTCTGCTGTCAACTCTGGCCACAGTGACAGTTCCTGTATTCCCAGGAGAGAAGTGTTAATGGGTAAACAGTAAAGAGTTTAGTTAGCTCAAGCAAGGAAGCAGTAATGCACTCTTTAGAAGAAGAGCTGGGCTAAATGGACCAGGGATGTTACCTCACAGATGGAAGTCTTCTATTTTTCCTCCCTGTAATTATCCCTCCTCTGTGTACACCCTAATGGAAGGACATGGTTTTCCTTCTCCTCGTCCTCCTTCTCGTCCTCATCCTCGTCCTCGTCCTTGTCCTCCTCGTCCTCCTCGTCCTCCTCGTCCTCCTCGTCCTCCTCGTCCTCCTCGTCCTCCTCCTTCTTCTTCTTCTTCTTCTCCTCCTCCTCCTCCTCCTCC
>NC_034592.1:38503494-38523421 GCF_900095145.1 Mus pahari | reverse complement strand
TCACCATTTGATAAAGTATTTCCACTGATTGTGAGCTTTTCAAGGTAGGGACCATGAGTGGTCTATGAGGAGTTCAATTTTCTTCTTCTTCTTCCTCTTCTTCTTCTTCTTCTTCTTCTTCTTCTTCTTCTTCTTCTTCTTCTTCTTCTTCTTCTTCTTCTTCTTCTTCTTCTTCTTCTCCTTTTCCTCTCCCTCCCCATTCTTCCTCTATCCTCCTCCTCTTTTTCCTCCTCCCCCTTCTCCCCTTCTCCTTTCTCTCTCCTCCCCTTCTTCCTCCTCCTCTTTTTCCTCCTCCTGCTCCCCCCTCCTCTTCCCTCTTCTTCCCTCTCTTTCTCTTCTTCTTCCTCCTCCTTCTCCCCCCTTTCGCCCTCCATCACAAACTCCTCTTCTCCCTCCCCTCTTCCTCCTCCCCCTCTTCCACCCCCTCCTTCTCTTCTTTTCTTATCTAGATTTCACTTGACATGGCTGCTGGGAACATGGGGCCTCTGCAGGAAAGGTAGATGCTCTTAGCCACTGAGCCATCTCTCCAGCCTCTGTACCATTAAAGTTGAAAAGCTCCTTAAGGGAGGCCCAGCTGCACTGTGTATATGGTCTTGAGTGAAACTCCTTAAAGCTGGATCCAGCTAGAGTTGACTACTACATCCTGTTGTTCTTTGCCTCCTTTGTGGGGGCTGAACTAGTTCCTGTTAGAGAAAAGACTACTTACTACCTGTTATTTATTCTTTATGTCCTATTTGGGGTGGGGGAAGACTGGGAGTCCCCCCTAGAGCTAACGTCCTGCCCAACAATATCATGTATGGACCGTCTTGCTCTTTTTTGGTGTTCTTGTAGCTCTCTCTTCAGTACAAGATGTTTCAAAGGTTGTGATAAAGGAGAACATATGGCAGACAGCATGGAAGCCCCTCGGCAGACTGACTTACATAGCAAAATGGACAGACATGTTTGCTCTAAGGTTGTGTGTCCATTTTGAGCCTGTATGTAGAGTGCCATGAGAGATTGTCTTCTCAGTAATATTTGAAAATTGTTAAGTTGGAGATGTGGCTAAGTGGTTAAGAGCACTTGTTCTTTCAGAAGACTAGAGTTCCATTCACAGCCCTTACATAATGGCTCACGACATTCCTTAGTCTCCTATCCAGGAATCCAAAGCTGTCTTCTGACCTTGGCATACACCAGGCACATAGGCATACATGTAGCGAAAAGACCCATGCACATAGATTATGTAAATAAATCTAAACAACACAGCAAGCGTACACGCCTGTTCTTTTCTGCCTCTGGATCTGTTTATGACCACCCTTGTGGGGAAATTTCAGTAATGGAGAAAAATGAAAAAAAATCTGCATTTGAAATATAGTTTGCCATCTCTGATTTGCTTTTTAATTCTTTTTCATCTATAGTTCTGTAAATGTTAAAACCACTACTGATTAGAGCAAGAGTTCTGTGGCCACACAATCCATCCCAAGACAATGTGCCTGTTTGGAACTTGGAAATTTATTGTTCCGAGTCAGGCTAACACCTAATTGTGTCCACCTTGTGAGAATTGTAAAGGCCATCATGACAATGGGGCTGAGAGTTTAGTCGATTCCATTTATTTAACACCTCATAACATCCTGAAGTTTTTTTTTCCCACTGCCCAGGCTTGTAAAAGTTATTATGAACCTTGAGTCCTTCCTTCTGCTTTCCTTAGATTTTTGAAAGCTGATGTAAAACAACGCAGACAGCCTATGAAAGCATGTCGTCTGTAGCTGCGCTCCTGATGTCTGATGCACGCTATGCAGGCTGGCTGGCCAGCCCCAGTAAACACCTGCTCCAGACACCCTCCAGCCCTGGCCTTCTGTAAAAGCGATTCCAACAAGAAGTCAACATTTGAAGAAAGTGCTATATAACTACTGTGATTTGAAATATTAGGTTCACATATGCCTACAAATAAAAGTCAATCACTATTAGTTTTACAAACGAGACAGTATATTTACATGGAAACAAAATAAAACAGGACAACAAATAATAAGATTGTCCTACTTTTGTTTGATTATATAATATGCTTATATATTAATATAAACACATTAAAATAGAAATATAATTTATAAATTATAAATCTATATTACACATAATTTATGTATAAATATATAACATATATTTATTATATATAGAAAGATATCATATATAATACATATTTATTATATATAAAATATATATCATATAATACATATTTGTAATATATAAAATATATCATACATATATAATATAAATAATATATATTTAACTATGAAAAATGTAAACATTGTATAAAGTACTGTTTACTTCAGAATTTAAAGCTTTACAAAACCAAAGGAAGATTCCTAGAATGGCCAGTTAAAATGACTACGTGTCATTTCCAAGGACAGAAGATGACAGCTTCTGATTTTGTCCTAGCAAAAAAAAAACTGATGCTAAGAACACACGGGTAAGCAAAGGAAGCCCTGGGCCATCACCCATACAAGCAGGAGTCTTACTTTGAAAAAAGACACTGCATCCTATCACTTATCACCCAAATGATATGCGTTCTGTGGATCGATGGAGACTTTCCTCGCTCCTGATGGATTTAACTCAGGAAGCTATGGGGTGTTGGGCCAGCTGGAGTCATCAAAGTCAGCAGAGCTCGTGGCTTCCGTTTGCATGTTTGAAAACGGAAGTCATCTTCATGGAGGCGGCTCATTTTCACAGTGAAGAGTCCCAAATACTTGGTTACGTTCGTGCCTTCTCTGCCCAGCGGGATACATGATCACGTGTTCTCCTCCCGCCAGGGTCACACATGGCAGTCACCTCGTCCACTGTCTTTTCCAGTTCATACCTGTCCTGCAGGCTATTGGTTCCATCACTTTCGACATAACTTACTCCTGAGCAACCACAGTCCCTGCTCATAGACCCTGCGCTTACCTGCTTACTTATTCAGGGAGCTCACTGTCATCTCACAACCAGGGACAAAGGATGTGAACTACAGCCAGGCGGGATAACTGTCCCATGGCTCTCCCTTGGTTTATGACTGTACTGATTATGACCTGCAGGCTCTTGCTGTTTTGCAGTTTTGCGTTTCAGATTTCATCTCCTACCAGTGATTAATAAGTAACCTGCCCTGTCCCACACATCAGAAACATCCATCTAGGTATTAGACACTGGAATCCTCGCCTCCCTTAGGCCCTAAACTGTCAGGTTTGTAGATGTGCTTTGTGGATTGCGTCTCTTTTGACAAAGATTTTTTTTTTTTTTTTTTTGTCAAAGCTTGAAAGTGCACACTCAAAGTCCCCTCACCCGAGTCTAGACTAGGGCTCCCAGATGCCTGTCCCTCTGAGACAAATGATGGGATCAGGATATTTTCCAAAAGTCTGATGCCATTCTCAAATGTTAGGTCTGTTTCTCTTGGGCTATAGCTATAGCATCCAATGAGTGTTACTTTAGGAGGCATTCAACTGCAAGAAAGCTAACAGCAACGGATGAGAAGGAGGCCGGTCCAGAAGGTACAATGACGCTTAGAGGAAAGGCCTACTAAAAGCTTGCTTTGGAATGGAAATGCTTTTTTTCCCTCTGGGATTCCCTTGTTTTAATAGAGGAGGAGAAGGAGGAGGTGGAGGAGGAAGAGGAGGAGGGGGAGGAGGAGGAGGAAGAGGAGGAGGAGCATAATGTGTGGAGGTCAGGGGACAACACTCAGAGTTAATTCTCTCCTTCTACTATGAACTCAGGTTGTCACGCGTGCATGTCAGGTGCTTGCTACTGAAACTCTTGCTGGCTCTTTTTCTGGGATTTCTCCTAGGTTTGGAAATGTTTCTACATTTCCTGTCCTGGATCCCTTCAGAGATGTTCAAAGCGTTTTGGGAGAGTCTGGGGGATGAAAATGTCTGAGACAGTGAACTAGGACAAATCACGGTAAATAGATTTCCCTCATCCTTGGACAAGGAGGCAAGCTATTGAGGGCTGGAATGGTGAACAGATCGATGTTATAGAAAGTTAAATCTGACCGGGCCTGGACAGACAAGCTCCCTTATAACGCGGGGAGCTCTGACCGGGCCTGGACAGACAAGCTCCCTTATAACGCGGGGAGCTCTGACCGGGCCTGGACAGACAAGCTCCCTTATAACGCGGGGAGCTCTGACCGGGCCTGGACAGACAAGCTCCCTTATAACGCGGGGAGCTCTGACCGGGCCTGGACAGACAAGCTCCCTTATAACGCGGGGAGCTCTGACCGGGCCTGGACAGACAAGCTCCCTTATAACGCGGGGAGCTCTGACCGGGCCTGGACAGACAAGCTCCCTTATAACGCGGGGAGCGAGAGGGATGTGGGCACTTGCTATGAGTTTAAGAATCTTACAGTTGATGTGGCTGAAGAGACGGTCCAGTGGTAAAGAACACTTACTAATTTTGCAGAGAACTTGGGTTCAGTTCCTAGCACCCCCACATGACAGCTCCCAACTGTCTGTAACTTTATTTCCAGGAGTATCCATTGCCCTCTTCTGGCTTCTGAGGGTGCCAGGCATACAGGTTGTGCACATATACACATGCAGGCAAAATATTCATATACATAAACCAGAAATATGTTAATCTTTAAAAAACAATCCTAGCATTGAAATGCTGGGTTATGGAAGCTACTGTTAAGGTGATTTGTGAAGACAGTTCAGGTCCTTCTAGGGAGGCATGTTGCTATGGGAACCCTTTTAGAAAAGCTGATATGAATAATTTGACTGTATTTGTTTTAATGACTGTAATAACTATAGTATAATACAATAAAACATATAGATTCCACTTAATGTATATAATTCATATGAAACATTCAGGGGCATGCTGACTTCTTCTTTTACTGAGACTATTAATTGAATGAGGCCTAGTTGTACTTCAGAGGACAATCTGCCATACTCAAATCTAGTGACTTCAATGCCAATCTTGATTCCTGAGCATTCTCACAGAACTACCCAGAGTAGTATTGGGCAAATTATCTGGGCAACCTATAGTCTAGTCAAGTTGACATGAAATTAAGTGTCGCATATTGCATCACCTGCATTTTTGTCCTCTTCAGATTTGCCTTCCATAGCTTTTCATCTCAAAGACAATCCAGGCCGTAGGGATCTCTTACTTGAGGCCTTTGATGATGATAATGTTAATTATGATGATGATGGTGGTGGTGGTGGTGGTGGTGAAGGTGATGATGTGTGCCAACTGTCATGGTGGACTTCCAGAGTGAAGTCTACATTCTTGAACATGGCTGGTTCCCTGGGGACACAGAATCAGTATTATCTATATGTATATGCACTAGAGATATGTCCTAGCATGCTACAGTGTTCTAGGGTAGGGACGGCATGAGGACACAGCTCTCACCTTTTCCTTCTCCAGGTTTCTTTCCTGACCCCTCTGTGACACAGGTGTTAAACCCTGCGGACATGCTAAGTTGAGACCTCTCTGTCCCTGTCTTAGTCAGGGTTCTCTAGAGTCACAAAACTTATGGATAGATCGTTCCTATATAGTAAGGGAATTTGTTACGGCGATGTAGAGTCTGCAGTCCAAACAACCCACCAGCGGGCAGCTGTGGATGGGAAGTCCAGGAATCTGGGAGTTGCTCAGTCCCATGAGGCTAGTTGTTTCAGCTGCTCTTCTGCAGAGGTCGATTCCGACAGATGTGCTGGCAAGGAAGTGCAAGCAGGTGAAGAAGAGTGATCTTCCTTCTTCCAATGTCCTTATGTAGGCCTCCAGCAGAAGGTGTGGCCCAGATTCAAGGTGTGTATCACCACGCCTGGACCTAAAACTTGCTTCGTCCCAGGCTGACCTTCATCTCAGAGATCTGCCTTAGTCTCCTGGGATCAAAGGTGTGCATTCCCTTGCCTGGGCCGAAGCTTTTCATAGCCACCATGCCTATGTGTGGAGGGTAAAAATCCAGTATGAATTTCTTCCTCATGTGTTAAGAAACATCTGGAGGGCCTCCATTTTACTGCCAGGATAGGCCTGAAGATTCAGAGCAGGAAGAAGTTGGTGATTTCTGTTATCCGACAGATACAAACAGCTGATTCTTACAAAAGCAAGATCATCATTATTGTTCTTTTTTGAAGGTTTTAAAATGATAACATGACTATCATCAGTTTTATTTTTATACTTAATACACAGTCATTTTCCCTGCAAGCCAGTCCATCCATACCTCACACTGTAGTACCCGGAACCATGGAAACCATGATTTTTGGAAGAAATTTAATTTGGCTTAAACATCTAGAGGCACCTACTCTGCCAATTATTTCTGGAAATGGTTTCAAAACGTTCTGATGGCTGCTCTGCCCTCCTCCGATTCTTGTGTTTTTCTTCTGATCCAACATCTTTCAGACTTGAGAGATGAAAAATAATGTTCCACAACAAGGCTCTCAATGGGCCATTTACTTTGAAACCAGCCTCACAAAACTTAGTGTGTAAACATTGGTACTTCTAAAGCTAATCATGATGTCCCCTCCCCCTTTACCTATGAGTTAATACTGTGGAGAGTTTGAAGTAACTTTAAATCCTACAAAGCAAACACAGATAGGAAAATCTCTACCATATTTTGACACATGTGTCAGAGCAAGGAGTAAGACAATATTACCTCATTAGAAAGTGGTTAAGCATGGAAGGGGGGAAGACACATGCAATTCCAACGGCATCTTTCTTGTTAAAGCTTCCTGTATATTCCCAAACACATGAGCTGAATCATCTATAGATTACTGAGACTAGTGTCACAAAACAACAGGCTGGGTTTCAATTCTTAATGTTTCTCACAGCTTGAATCTAGAAGCTCCCGTGAAGAATGAGTCAAGAGGAATTCTCACAGTTGTCAAAACTTGCGGGCATACGTGGACATTTTCCTTCCACTCAACTGGAGGAAGGCAATTTTGTCTTTTCTGAATGCCAGCTCAAGCATCTTGTTGATACAATATTTACGAAGCTGTGCTGTCAAAGCCCCAGTCGTGACGGTAAACACGTCTACAAAGAGTCGCATGTGGTCAAGTGGGAGTTCGCTTACGTGCATCCTTAGCAATTTTGACAAGTTAAACAGGAAGGGGGGGCATGGTTCTAGGTCATTGTGAATCACTACTTACCGACTTCTCTCTTAACCCTTGTGTAATTGCAACTGGGGAATCATGTGACTACTATACATATTAAGATAGCTTTCACAAATACTTGTTTTACTTGCAAATATCCATATGGCCTAGATGTCTTTGCTTGGATCCTATGTTTGGCTCAGTATATACTGAGTCCATTAGAAGCTGAAATATTTCTAGAATAAGTAAGAAATTAAAAATTCTTCATTTCTGTATGTAAGCGTTTCTTCTTCAGGGGATAGTTCCCTCCCCCCCCCCTTTTTTTTCCCCAGCATTCCTTTGGCCTTGTGATAGTTTTATAGTGCAGCCAGGGATATTAAGAAATCATGCAGACAAGTATGTGAGACTCTAATAAAGGACCTCTGCCACTATCTTCCCTGGGCTCAGGCTCTCCAAAGTAAATTCTACTTAGAATTGAGACCCATCCTCTCTCCACTGTTGGTATTGGGATCACCCTCCCAGCATGGTCGTAGAAACCTTACACAAGCTTTAGATGTCAAGCTGGCTGCTGAAAGTTGCCTGGCAAATTCACTTTGGCTTTTGAAGTACTGTAGTTTGATGGCTTTTTAATGGTGTACTTTAAAAGGCACGCCTGCTTCTTCCCCCCCTCCCCCCACTCCTCCTTCTCAGGCAACTTCTGTTCTGTTTCCTTGTTTACTTAGTGGAGAGGCCTGGATTTCCTCAGGTGTCCGGACACTTCCTGCTGCCTGGATCCTCCTGGTTAAGTCACACTACCACAGCTGCCTCACACAGGGGTGGCTGATCTTCTTACAGTGCCAGACAGAGGGATTCCTAGAGGCCAGAGCTGCTGCACTGCTGGCCTCTGATGTTGGACATACTTCTCTATAGCTTGACTGATAGGAAGAACTTAGCCACTTGAGGCCTTGTAGCCACCGAACTGGTGCCACAAGCATAGCAACATCTGTCTAGCAGTACTAGGGGCCATGTCCTCTAGGGAAGGCTGGGAACCATTTGTGTCCACTCTGACTGGGTGAGTTGCCTTTTTATTCATTGGATTGAAGGATTGCAAGGAAGCATGAAGACTTGCGTGTGTTTTTCATCATGCTCTGTAAGGCTCTGGTGCTGAATGAATGCCCACTTACTCAAGTAGAAAAGACCAGCTCTTGGCTTTGTCTTCAGTCCTACAGTGTCACAAATCAGGCCGGGTCCCTGCTGATCTTCATCCCTGTGATCTCATCCTGCTTATTATTTGACTCCTCAGTCGTCTTTGTAATGTCTCATCTCTCCATCTCTGACCGCTATGTATGCAGGACATCAGAAATAGGCGAGGTGTTTACAAATCACATAACACAGAGGAAACATACCTCTCTTCTGGGTAGGACTAAACTTTGTTAGCTCTCACTGACAGTGGAACACAATCATGCCATGTGCTGTTCTACAGCTTACTACACACTGAACATTTTTCTGTAAATATGCCATCAGACTCACACACGACTTTTTGCCACATCATTGTTCCCAGCTCCCCCCAAGTCCTCTCCTTCCCCTCACACAGTCCCCCCTTCTATTTCATTGAGCTTAATATTCGACCATTGGGCATAGAAGGCAGCTGGGAGTTTACTTATGTGGCTGAGTGTGAAGTGGGTCACCTCCCTAACCCTAAGGCTGACACACTCCACTATTGACATCTATGGTTGGATCTCTATGTATGAGTAGCATCCAGGGTCATAAGATGCTAGGATGGTCTTCTGTGTTTCAGCTAGAGCCCTAGGATATGACTAGGAAGTTCGTTGGGAACACTACTGTTAGCGTTATGTCTAGACTCCACCCCACAGTTACCTGGCAGCAGCCAGGTGTGCCTGACTCACTATAAAAGCGACTGCTTGCCCCCTCCTCTCTCTCTTGCCTTCTTGCTCCTGCTCTGTCCTCTCCCTCCTGCTCCCCTTCTCCCCCATCCCCCTCTCTCTCCACATGCTCATGGCCAGCCTCAACTCCCTACTCTCTCTCTCTCTCTCTGCTACTCTCTGAACTGCCCTCCCCATGCCCTGAATAAACTCTATTTTATAATATACTGTCCTGTGGCTAGTTCATCAAGAGGAAGGGATGCCTCAGCATGGGCCTGTTAAACATATCCCTTCTCCCTATCTTTTTAAAATAAACACAACGATTACTGCTTCCCTTTCCCTCCTTTCCAGATTTTGAGAGCATACCTTCCATCATACTTGATTGTTTAAAAACCAAAGTTGATGCTTGTCTAGTCCTCCTAAGCCAGCTAACTTTTTCATGCCCCACGAGCATCACCCTGGGTCCCTGATCACCAGAAGAGTGGTCAGCAACCTCTTTCACTCAACCCCACACTCACCGCTCTGCAGAATGCTTCAGGTATCAAGTCTCCTCTTAGGATGGAGGGAGGATGTGATGTGGCTAGTGTCTTAAATGTGACCTTCACTCTTTTCCAATGGAGTTCCTCAGCTTGTGTTAAATTGCTGTATATTTTGTTATTTGGAAAGGGGAAGATGAGAGGAAAGAACAAATCCTTACATATTCTCTCTAGCTAGATGTTCATGGAACAGACTGTAATTTTGAGGTGTGTGTGTCCTTTGTTTTCAAGAATGGAAATCATATTTTACAACTTCATAAAGTTATGCATCCACTATTGTCAAGACAATAACATCTTTGACCAAGGTGCAGATCTAACATTTTCATTGGGCCAAGTTGGTCAGTTGGTAAGGAACCATCCCTAAAAAGGTGAGCTCAACATACTAAAGAGATAAGAGAAATCATTAATCCTTTAATGAGATACTGGATTTTTTTCCGACTCAGAATCTGAACCTCTAATGCAGTACCTTGCTGGGCTGTGGCCATGTTGCTTCCTAAGTCTGCACACTGTTTTGAAGTTCTCAGAGAAGTAAAACTCATTTTTTATTTGTGTTTATTTTCTAACTATGCTTTGTTTGTTTATTGCTTTTTTTTTTTTTTTTTTTTTTCAAGACAAGGTCTCACTATGTAACCCTGGCTGTCTTGGAACTCACTATGTAGATCAGACTAACCTTGAACTCTTCAGTGCTGGAATTTCAGGTCTATGCTGTCCTTTTCTTAATGTGCTGAATTTCTCCAGCATTTTGGGCTTCCTTACTCTTCCTCTAACATTCTCCCCATTCTCCCTAGCCTCCCACCACATAGCTGCTTGCCCCTGGCTTTTCTTCTTCTCTCCCCTATGCTCTTCCTCTGGGATGCTGCTGAGGTTCACCGCCTGCCTGCCCTGGAGTTTTTCTCTTTTCAATCCTAACAAAATTGTCCTTGAGCTTCGCTTTGAGTTCATTCTTAAATTCTTTTATTAATGAGCCGAAGAACCCCTAAGAGGAGACCACGGTTTCTCCTGTATCAAGGTAACTATTTTAAAATTCTAATCTACAAAGAATAATTGTTAGAGCTATCATTCCTGCTACTGGAAGTCTAGCTAGCACATCAATGTTAATGAAAACATGGCTTTTTGAAGAGAATCCACAATCACTAATGTACTCAACCAGCATAATCCTGAACAACAATCCATAAACATTTGTCCTTTATTCCCACAGAGAAGCGGACTCTTCAGCTCTCATCAAAGAAATTTCTCTTTCCAACAGATGGAAACAACCTCAGAAAACCATAACCCAATCAAAATGTGGAGCCCAATCCCAGTGGATGTATCTACAAAACACTCCCGTATCCAAGGTCAGGGAACACTGTAGAAGAAGGGATGGATAGGTGGCATGAACCAGAGGATCAGGGATTCTGCCATGAGAGCGTCCTTCCTAGCAGCATCAGAAGCTATACTCAAAGTCTCATCAACATGACTGACCAAACAGGAGCTGCAAAGGATGACGCCGACGAACATGCCAGACTGGGCAAAGTCCACAAGGCTTCCACCCTCCACAAAGAACTGTAGGCAAACAGGGAAAGCTGGGAGTGGGAGAGGTGGACCTTGCACATGAAAGTGCACATGAATTGGTTACCCAGTGCCAAACCGCTCTAAAAATGCGCATACAAGTTACATTATATGTACCCAACAGGTTATGACTAGGAATGTATAAACAAATACACAAATGCATACAATAGCAATTGATGACAAAAGAGGCCATGAGTTTGGAGGAGAGTTGCAAGGAGTATATGGGAAGGTTGGGTGGGAGGAAAGGGGAGGGAGAAATATCATTAAATTATGATCTCAAAAATAAATAAGAAACTTCTCTTCTAATCTTAGAAAGGAGTAAGAAGTCTCAGATCTCAGCTGAGATCAGAATGACAGAGTCCTTAGTGAATTGTCTGTCTATATCTGTTAGTAGATTATATCTGCTAATACCTATATCTAATAATAGAAATATATGATAACATATCTAATAACAATATGTCTATATATAATAATAGATTCCTATTAGTAGAGGGATGCAAGAAACTAGAGAATTGAGACAGGATGTCAAAGAGTCCTATCCAGGAAAATTGTACTATTAGGAAGATTAGCACTAGGCAAAGTTCCAGGTAGAACATATGCAGCAAGCAAGTGGTAGCAAGAGCTAGACACTGAAGGGGAGGGTGGGGGTTAGAGGCAGGGGCTGATATCAGAGGCTCTGTTGTGGTGGTACATGCCTGTAAGATCAGCACATGGGAGACTGAGGCCGGATACCTCAAGTCGGAGGGCAGCCCAAGCTATATACTGAGATTTTGTCTCAGAACACCCAAACCCAAACCCAAACCCAAACCCAAACCCAAACCCAAACCCAAACCCAAACTCAAACCCAAATCAAATCTGTGCTGGCCACAGCAGCCAGCAGCCAGAAGAGGGCATTGGGTCCCTGGAATGGAAGTTAATGTGCTGGGAACTGAACACTTGACTTTCTGTGCAAGAGCAATGAATGTCATTAAAGACACCTCCCCAGCATCCTGTTTTTTGACTAATGATCGATGTCAGAGGGCCCAGTCCACTCTGAATGGTGCCCCTCCTGAGCAACTGGTCCTGGGTTGTATAATAAAGCAAGCAGAGGAAGCCATGGGATGTAAGCTGTAAGTAGCACTCCTCCATGAACTCTGCCTCAGTTCCTACTTCTGGATTCTTCTCTTCTTCCTGCCCTGATTTTGCCTGATGACAGACTGTAAACAGTCAGCCAAATAAACCTTTTACTCTCACAGAAATAGACAACAATTTAGGACATAACTAAAAGCCAAACCTCTACCACCAATAACGAGCCCCATCCTACCAAACATCTCAAAAACAAAACAAGGTCAGGGGGTATAGGATATGACAAGCTGACATAAGTGGAAACCAAACAAGATGCTGACAGAGAAGATGGAGAAGAGAGGAAATAGAAGCTGGCAGGGTTGTGATGGGAGTCAGAATCCAGGCAAGAAATTTGTTAGGAGTTAAAGAGTATGAGAAAAACAAAACAAAACAAAACAAACAAACAAACAAACAAACAGAACAACAAAGCAACCAACCAACCCCAAAAGTTCTGAGTTCAAACCACCCAGAGACAGAGACGATTATCTCTCTGTGCGTGGTGAAGATGAAGCGATTTATGACTAATGCAAAGGCCTCTCACTTTAGGTCTCTGCAGTATGTCACACAAGCTTATGCTGAATGCATAACTGCACGGATGTATGCATGAGGAGGAGGAAGACTGGGCAATCGCAGATCAAATGTTCAGAGGCCACCTCTGAGAAGCAGAAGGGACATTTCATCATTTCATTTCCCGTTTCCTTTTGCTAGCACACTTTTAAAATTGGCTGCCATGAATATGTGTTGTTATTTTGAGAACAGTATTAACAATGTTCCTGGATGAACCCGATTGAAATGAACTGCTGTGTCTTCACAGACAATTTGAAAAATTGGTATTTTATTTAATGACTGGGTGACTATTCCTGTCTAGATGGGACACAGATGTAAAACCAAATTATTGCTGGACACAACAGATTCTCCCGGACCTCATAAATTTCCACATTCAATATACTGCCTTTCATCTTATGGAATTTTTTTTTTTTTGAGAGAAAAGACATTTTCTTCCAAAAATAATCATGTAGGGTGGGTCTCTCTAGGACAAAATAAAAGAATATTTGAAAGTGATTGAGCCGAGGTGATTAATTGCAAGGGTTTCAACAGAATAAATTATGCTGGACCCCATTCCACGCAGCCAGCTGGATACTTTTTATTGGCTGCTTGAGCCCATAATAGGATTATGGAACAAGAATCTTGAGTTTTGTTTGCAGTTCATTTTGCAAATGAGAAAAGCCTTGGGCAAAATTCCTTTTGTTCTTCATGCCAAAATACTTTGTCATCACCCCAGCACAGAATGTATTAGGTAACAATATTTAAACAAACTCCCTGACCCCACCAAGAAACTTCACAGCGCTTAAAAATATTTCCCATCCCTAAAGTTTTCACTAAATTCCTATGCTACAAATGGGGTAAAATATGTCAGTAACAAAAAGATAAAGAGATTCTATAATCAGTGAATTTGTCTATTCGTATTTGAGAATTGGGTCATACATTATATGAAGAAAATTGGCTATTTAAGTTATGTGCATGCACATGTCTCTGTCATGGTTCTCTGGTTGAACTGCAGAGGTGGTTTGAATGGCAGGATACTAAGCTATCCTTGTTTGTGTGCCCTTTCAGAATTTTGGGAGGCCACCAGGTGCATTAGGCCAAGGTGTGCTTATGCACTTGCATATTAAATAATGTAAATGATAGTCCTTTAATTGAAGGCCAATCATGTTTAACATGGATAGCAAATGCGAATAATGATGGTAAATGGACCCTAACTGTGGTATTCCTCACCTGAGCAGCAATTGAGATCATTGAGTGAATTTTTGTCAGAACTCTGCTAATTAGAAGTTCTCCCAGGTCTTTGCTGGACGGAAGTAATGTACCTCAGTTAATATCATTAGTGTCGTGTGAACTCTATCTCCACACACAGTCATAGTGATGGACTGGGCTCTAGGTGTGTGTCCCTAGGTTCAGCTTTCTGTCACTTCCAGCCTTTGAATTAGACGGATAGATTTAGGTTATTTAGGAGGCCACGTCTGGACCAATGAAAGCAAAGCATTAGCTTTCCTCCCTCATTTTCTCCATCCCTTGTACTGTTTACCATCAGTCCCTGGGCATAGAAATGACATACTCTTTTGCTTGGCCTCACCAATTAATTGCCATTCTGTACATATCACCACAGTCTTTCTAGCTTCTAGGTGACAACTGTGAGCTTGTCCCACCTCTCTTGTATGGATGGGTATTTGTGTACATACTGTCTTACTACCCCTGCTTGATGGACAGTGCAGGATGAATTTAGTCTTCTCCTCAGCAGCAATGGGATCAGCCACTCAAGGACTGAACCTGGAAGCCTCCTAGGTGCTCCCTTTATTGTCGCACTAAAGACATTTAGCAAGTCAATTTCCTGAATACCAAACTTCCTATCGGATCTAGGGGTTATCTTGAAAGACCTAAGCAATTCTCTACCTTAGAGACTTCCTGGTTTGGTCTCTAGACTAAACTATTCAAAAGCTCTGAGAATCCTTCAAAAGAAAAACCCCATAAAATCTCAGATAACAATCACTGATGAAAGGCTACTTCGAAGCTGAGGTGCCGCCACTCTGGAATTCATGCCAGATACAGCAGTTCTGCTAAAATTTTGCTCCATCTACTCAAGTAGTCTTGGTGTGTTTCTGTATCATGTCATTGCTTTGTTGATGCTGGACAATGTTTTATATACCTGGATGGGAACTTGACCCCTTGGGATGCCATCCTTAAAAGTTACATTTCAAATGGGGTACCCTTGTTCTCTCTCCCTCTCCCCCTCCTCCTTCCCCTTCCCCTCCCTCTCCCCCTCCCCCTCTCCTTCTCCCTCTCCCCCTCTCCCCTCCCTCTCTCTCTCCCTCTCCTTCCCCCCCCCTTTCTCCCCTCTCCCCACCCCTTTTTTCCTGTTTTTCTCCCCTTCTCACTGGCTCCATCCTGACTTCCCCCCTCTTTCCTTTCTTCCCTTTCTCTTCGTCTCCGTTGGGCAATAGGGTCCTGCTGTGTAGCTATGTTGGCTTGGGATTTGTGATTCTCTGGCTTCAGTTTCCTAGTATTAGGATTATAGGCCTGTGTCATCATTGTTTTCATTTTTCTTTTTTTAAATAAACTTCTCAGGTCTAGGTTTCAGGCTATGTGGAATTCAACCATAGCCCTTGACAAGTTTTGTGTGAAATACATCTATCTATCTATCTATCTATCTATCTATCTATCTATCTATCTATCTATCTATCTACTTATTTATTTTCACTGTAAGCAAGAGTAATTGGTGGAACATAACAAGCTTTACTCTCCAGGTAGCCTAGGGTTTGCACAGATTGTCTCTTTTCTCTTGGATAAGTTGCAGGTCTTGAGAATAACTATAGAATGCAGTTCAGACTTGGGAGGGAACAGCACAAAACAGCCTTGGCCTGTTCCTGTCCCTTTTGGGGAATGCAACATCTGGAGAACTTTCTGGGATTTTTCCCATTTTTCTCCAGTAGAGCAATGTCCTTCAGAGACTTACCCTAGTGAGTCATGTCACCCAGGAGGGGCTGCCTCTCAGTGTCTCCAGGGATGGTACAAATGGGGCATTTCAAGTTTTTGGCTGCTTTTCTGCAACTTGGGGGACTGGTTCACAATGGGCCTTAGGTTCTTGCCCCTTGCTGCCAACCTGAGATTCAACTGCTGCATATTACCTGTTGGGTGCATTCTCTGCAGCCCTGGATACAGACAAGCTGATAACTAGTGTACAGCAAGTCCCTGTGCCTTCCTCATCCTCTGCTATATCTGGCGGTTTTCTCCTAATCACAATAATTAAATAAGGAAATTCAGTGGAGTCAACAGGGCAGGGCACACCTTGCTGAATGTACTAGAAATAGAACTAAACCTCGCAGCTGAATAGATCTTTGCTAATCCTAAGGGAGCTCATTATGTGAGAGAAGCCCTTGGGGGAAGTTTAGCAAAGCAAGGAGTCCTGTTCTCTTCCTCTATATAAACCGTGGCTTTAGATTCATCTGATTCATAAATTTATATTTTGTTTGTATTTTCTTTAATGTAATTATGTCTATAGTAGCTACAGATAGAATAGAGGCCATATACAATTCTTTTAACTTTTTAATTGTCTTTCTACCTTTTGGAGGAGGGACTGACTGGTTTCTTCGGCGGGTTTCCCAGGTCCCAAGGAGTCACCTGCAAGGATGTATCTCCAGCTCTTCTATATTTTATGAACTTGTTCAGGCTTCTTTGAGTGGATACAGGATGATGCGGGAGTTTGCTTCACACTTTGAGCCTTAGATGAGCATGATTTGCATGGTCAGCAAGCCTGTCCTGGACTCTAGGTTTTCTAAACCCTGGAACAAGCAGAGGAGGTTTATAAGATCAGTAAATTTTCACCTGGCAGTACAATTTTAAAAAACAAACAAAAACTCAAGAGTCCATCTTTGAAAACTACCAAATCATGAATTTCCTTATTCATATTCTTACTTACTTACTGCTAAAGACCACATGTGTCCTTTCGTGAACTAAAAATAAATGGCTCAGAGCTTTGGGGAAACATATATTTAATGCTGCTAAGTGATTCATGTCCAACCCTGACAAACTGCATTCCTGTGTAATGGTGGAATATATTTTCTCAGGTGGTCGCTCAGACTCATTCTACTGAGGCCTGATTAAGGTCTACTGTCTGTAGTCAGGAGAAATTCTTCAGAGTAAGATCATGGAAGAAAGAAGTGCCAGAAGACAAGGCCAGTCTTTGGTATTGGAGACATAATCTGTTTTAGCTGGGTTGGATGATGATGATGATGATGATGATGATGATGACGATGATTGCTGGTATGGATTACTAAGTCTGAAGGAAATTTGGGACTCTGGTAGATGGAACTACGAAAGCTCCAGTGGTCATGGTCACAAGCTCAGAGATCTCCCTGCTTCTGCTGGGATGATAGGCAGGTGCCACGACCTCCCGGCATAATTTGGGTTCTCATTCATCAGGTCTCTGTAAAGAAACCATAAAGACTCTAGGAGTACAGTGGGCTTCAGATGGGGCTAAGGGACAAGGTAGAACACATTTGTGACTGTGGTTTCTCATGACCCCCCCCTCCATGTGCCAGACTTTGATGCTGGAGAGAGAATAGTGTGATCAAGCCTGAGTGGTGGGTTTCCAAAGCTCAGCATGTGTGGAGCCACATCCATGCTTGTTTTATTGAAGGAGGAGGAAGGCGGGGGAGCAGGCTCAGAGTTCATTCTGTACATGTTGGTTGCTGATGTTTTAAGGGCACCTACTATAGGCTTTTGCGCTGGCTAAGCTTTGTCAACCTCCTCAGCGTTGACCATCTAACATACTAAAATGAAACTGAATGTGTCCTATGGAATGTGCTCAGATTCATACGGTTCACAGGTCTGCAAAGTCAGACCATCTACTTTCCTTATTTTTTTTTTTTAAACCTTAATTTTTGTAGTGTAATTTGGATGATCTGACATACCACTAGAGTGATAGATAAATTTTCTTGATACCATTCTGTGTTTTTTTTATTGCTTATGTAAGGAAAAATAGACAAAAGGTATTTGTAAGGTGTCTTTCCATGAGTCTAAGACACAGCCTCATGCATATAACCTCCTCAGAATGGTGGTGTCTCAATTCCTGCCCATGACATTCCTATTCATTCGGTTTATGTGCCAGCAGAGAACAAACCTGCTGCTCTCTCTTCCCACCTCCTTACCTAACGCCTGTTGCTGCAACCTTTCATTAACCCTTTAGAAATCAATGGAGCATGTAATTATCACACCATGTAGAAACGGTGGGGGCATTCAAATGGCATTGTGCAAAAGGTGGAATTTATAGAGGGAAGTCATTCAGAAAAACATGAAAGGAATGTCCAATTTATTTTAAATTTCTCAATACGTTCGGTCAGCTTTTCCCTTTTCAATTGTGTACACTAAATTCTTTAGGCAAGAAGAAAAGTGATTAAGTGCGTGCTTCTCTAAGGACCCCACAGAAGTTGTGGCAAAAATTAAAATGTTCCAATTTAAGTGATAATGGGAAATCAGCAGAGTCTCAGACATTTACTTCCTTGGTTCAAATGTTTGACTATACCTAGAGTGATGGCGATTTTATCTGTCAGTAGCACAGATTACCTCTGGCTGATCTTAGAAAGGTGCAAAGGTGAGCCCTTAGCTTGGCAGCTCTTCGGCATTGTGCACAAGTGCATGTGTGCTTGCGTGTGCACACCCACGGCAGTGGAAGGAGTAATAAGTTGTTGCTGCTAATTTTGTCTGAAAACTCAACCAAAAGGACATAGAACTCTAGCGGTAGAAAAGGGTATGTGTTTACACAAGCAGGATTATCACATGTATGCATGTGATATGTGTGTGCCATATGTATGTGTGCTAAGATTAACTTGTCTTCCTTTAAGGGTTTCCTCTTTTATATTTGGGGGTGTTGAGGATCGAACCTAGGGCCCTACACATGCTAGGCATCTGCTTTCCCACAGAATTTCACTTTTAAAAAAGTAGGTGTATGCAAATCTTGTAAATTTAAGAATAGTATTTTTACATGTTTAATTTCAAAATATGCAGAGCAAGCTGGTCGTAGTGACACTTGAGAATGATGCCCCAGCTATTTGGGAGACTGATGTGGGAGGGTTACCTGAGCCCTGGGGTTTGACAATATAGTAGGATCCTGTTCCAAACAAAACTGAAATAAACAGATGTAGAGTATGGTACTACAAAGAGCATTGGTTTGGAGAGTTTACTAGAAGGTTTGGTTATATGTCTTCCACTAACTCTTCATTCTGATCTATAGATGTCCACATCTTTAATTCAGAGGTCTCAACAATAGATTCAAAAGAATCAATGAGTGAGCCTCAAAACAGTTGTCATGTCCAGACTCCATCACTGGATGAGCTGACTTAACGGAGCTGGGAGTGGCACTAGGCGATGGTAATTTCTCAGAGATCCCTCGGTGAGTCTAATGTGCAGTCAGGGCTGACAGCCACTCAACCAGCCTATGTTGAAACACAATCATGGTCCATGACAAACAACATCCACATCTTGATCTGGAATTTGCTGATGTCTTTCTTGCCTCTTCATGATCGTTGCTGGAACCTAGAGATGCCCCAGCCTTTGGAGATGGATTCAGAAGGTCCTGAAGTCAGGTGACTTGATCAAGCCTAGAAATCTAACTAAATCATATTGATAACATGTGGACTAGTGAGGAGGGCTCTAGAGGTAGACTTGACCTTGAGGGTTCCCTCATGAACTGGCTGATTGAGTGATGATGGACATATTAATTATGTGTGAACCTGGTAAAGACATAACCCCTTAGTTCTTGAGCCAATTATGTTGAAGGAGGATTTAGTCTTATGTGGTAGGTCTTGGCTACCTAACCTCTCTTGGCCAAAATTTCTATACATATAAAATAGGCATAGAATTGTTATGCCTTCTTTATAGGTTAAGATGTTGAGCAGATTAACTGAATTAATATATATATATATATATATATATATATATATAGCCACTTATGATAATTCCTAGTGTATAACATTTCCCAAATATTTTAATATTTATTCAAAGGCTAACTTCTTCAATTTACTCAGACTGTGTGTGAACCTCAGTGTGATCTTCTAGTTATGAGATATGGGACCTTTTGCTCATGGGACCTAGAGAGTAAGTTAGATTCTTTATATTGCCAACTTATCTGAAGAATGAAGTCCACATTCATTGCCTTCGATAACAGTACCTTGGGTAACTTCAGTGTTTGCTGCCTGCCCGCTTTCTTTTCCTTCCTTCCTTCCTTCCTTCCTTCCTTCCTTCCTTCCTTCCTTCCTTCCTTCCTTCCTTTTCCTTCCTTCCTTCCTTCCTTCCTTCCTTTTCT
>NC_034592.1:38490494-38503385 GCF_900095145.1 Mus pahari | reverse complement strand
TTTCTTTCTTTCTTTCTTTCTTTCTTTCTTTCTTTCTTTCTTTCTTTCTTTCTTTCTTTCTTCCCCTCTTCTCTTCTCTTCTCTTCTCTTCTCTTCTCTTCTCTTCTCTTCTCTTCTCTTCTCTTCTTTTCTTTCCATTTATTTGTTTGTCTTTTGAGACAGAGTTCCTTTGTGTAGGCTCTGGCTGTCCTGAAACTCATTCTGTGGACTAGCCTGGTGTCATACTCAGAGATCTGCCTGCCAATGTCTCCTGAGTGCTAGGACTAACTATCCACTATCACCTGACTCAGTGCCTTTTCTTATAAGGCAACTATAGATGCAGAAAACAAATATTTCATTGTTTATTCTTATAAATAAAATGAGATAGATATAAATCGATCCACAAACACACGTTAGAAATGAAACACAAATGAGCCTAGTAGGAGAGGAATGGGCCCAGGACAGAGCATCAGGAAGTGAAGACATTCAAATGCATTATATACATGTGTGAAATTGTCATCACAAAACTCATTATGTATATTTAATATACACTATATTAGTCAGAGATTTTTTTATAATAACAGAACTTATAGAATGAATCTATATATAAAAGAAATTTATTGAAATGACTTACAGGTTATGGTCCAGCTAATCTGACAGTGGCTGACAGTGAATGGAACATCAAAGAATTCGTAGTTGCTCATTCCACAAGGCTGGATGTCTTAGCAGGTCTTTAGTGTATATCAGAATTCTGAAGAAGTAGGCTTTAATACCAGTGAAGGAATGGAGATGCTACCAAGGTGAGGGCAAGCAGGCAAAGAGAAAGAGTTTCCTTCTTCCATGTCTTTATACAGATTTGCAGCCCAGATTAAAGGTTCTTCTCACCTCAAGATCTGGATCAAAGGGTTCTGTCTTCCTGTCTCAAAGGTTTGGACTAGAAGTGGATTCACCCACTTCAGTCCAAGCCAAAAAAAAAAATCTCTCACAGGTGTGCCCTCCATTTCTGGATTGTAGTTCATTACAGATGTAGTCAAATTGGGCAACCACTAATAGCTCTCACACATGCTAATAAAAACATGAAAAAAAGAATGAAACTCTAGATGTAATAATAGGAATAATATAAAATATCACATTAACTCTGTTCCATGTATAATCTTAGGTGTTTTACATAAAACACTGAAATGCTCTGCTGTGAATATTATAGAAGTAATTATTTATGTATATTATATAAAACTTGTTGACAGTTTTATCTTTACCCCCGCATCCTTGCTGCCTTGACATCATAAAAATTTTGACTACGTAGATGATTGTGCATCTCAAAAACATAAAGACTTTTTTAAAAGTGCTAACTGTATCATTGTTATACACAGATGCAATTCGTATTAAAGCCTTAATTGTCCCCCTTTCATGGACGAAACTGCGGCATAGAGCAGTTAAGTACCATTCCCAAGTTCATATGGCCAGTGTCTTAGTTGGGGTTTTTATTGCTGTGACAGGAAACTATGACCAACATTATTCTGCTTATACTTCCATTCCACAGTTCATCATCAAATGTAGTCAGGGCAGGAACTCCCACAGAATGGGACCCTGGAGGCAGGAGCTGATGCAGAGGCCATGGAGGAGTGCTCCATTTGATCTTGCTCCTTCCTGGCTTGCTCAGCTTTCTTATAGCACCCAGGGCCACCTGCCAGGAACCAGACCCTCCCACATCAATCACTAATTTAAAGAATGCACAATGGACTTGCCTATAGACAAACCTCATAAAGCCATGTTTTTTCCAGTTGAGTCTCTCTTTCTAAATAACTATCTCATATCGAGTTGACACAAAACTAGCCTGTACAGCCAGCCAGTGGAGTTTAAAGCCAGGTAGATTATTGATTGGTCTGGTTCTTCACTGCTTTGACTCATTAGATCCCCAAGTGAACAGACAATATTGATACGTAAGAATGTCTTCTCTGTGGATGGAAAGGTTCGGGCTTTCATGTTGTTAATGTCTTTACCAGGTGAGTGTCCTGCTGAGAACCTTTATCTAATTTGCCACTTTCAATAGTGTGAACTTGAGCTTCCAAAAGAGCTGAGTTTGAGTTCATGTAACTTTGTACTACTTATTATCTATGAACTATAATTACTTTGCTATATGATGATGTACGTCCCCTGGGGAGTTATAGCAAGGACTGACTGAGTTGATGTACCCAGAAAACTCTGTCCCATGTTTTCTATATATTGAATGGAATATGTTAAAAAGTATGGGGTACTTAAAATTAGGCAGCTAATCAATTAGGAAGAGAACTGTGTATTTCCCAGAATTTGTAAATCTAAAGATCACTAATATAGGGGAATTCTTTTATATCATTAAAAGGATATAGTCTACTTGATTAGCCAGGCAGTAGTCTTTTGAATAACCAGGAACTGACAAACTAAGGATTCAGTGTAATGGATTTAAAAATGCCTTCTAATGTACAGGAGAGGAATGGTCAGTTTGTTAAATCCGAACAGCAACACCACCTATGCTAGGCTCAGTAAAGGAGCGTCATCTGCAGGGAGAGGCATTCTCCATCTGAACTCCCTTAACATAATTTTCAACACCGTTTGAAAGTGCAGTGCGAATTCTCATGGGCTATGCATGCACATTCTTTGCAGCTTGACTTCTTTGAGTCCATCCTTCATCTGGAATTCATATTGTGAGCAATAGGCTGGGTGTGAAAAAACGTTAAGGCCAAGGGAATGTAAAAGATTGTGTGTGTGTGTGTGTGTGTGTGTGTGTGTGTGTGTGCAGCTGCCCTCTAACATTAATTATAAAAATTTGTTTTTACCCCAGGAGAGGCCCAGGCAGGCCCAGATCCAGCTTGTTGGGTCGGTCTACTCCAACATCTATTCCGTCTATAATTGCTGAAACGCACGGAGGAGCTGGTCTGCCAGAACCAAATGTTATAGGGAGTAGGGCTGGTTCTAGACCCGGTGGCCGGCCCCTAGCATGGAGCTGCTACAGATGCAGCCTGCACTGATTTCTCCACAAGGAGATAGAGAATATGGGGCAGAGGTGCTGCCCAGAGGCTACAAGCACGAAGGTCAAGCTCATGGAACCTCAGGGTAGCAGATACTGAAGACGAAGTGTACAGCAGCCTGGAACTCAGGCAAGGATGCTGCTCCTGACACCCTGCTTAGCTACAAGATCACCCTGACTCTGGATAACCACAGGATAACCAAGACAAGTCTCTGTGATGGTCCAGTATTTACAGTGTGCCCCAAACCAGAAACCTTTAACCAGATCAATGACTCTTTGCCATGAATATCTGCATGCAAAGCTGCTTGGGTATTCTGTGTGACAACTTTGGCAGTTTCCAAAGCCACCGTGACGAGTGAATGAATATGAGATGGAGAGGTGAGAAAGAGAGAGGAACAGAGTGGTGCATGCAGGGTAGAGAAAGGCAGAATTAGAGACTTTGGAGACACATGCGAGAGAAGGCTGCAGGAGACAGGGAACAAGACATTGCGGAGTAGGGTTGGCAGGGTAATGCGCAGCAGCTGACTGGAGCCTACGCAGTCAGTTTGGAACACGCTTCCCAGCAGCAGGATAGCCCTGGCTCCCAGCAATGACAGGATATGTGTAATAAAGATTGGTGCACACTCACTGATAAGCGGATATTAGCCCAGAAACTTAGAATACCCAAGATACATTATGCAAAACTCAAGAAAACCAAGAAGGATGACCACTAGGTGGATACTTCATTCCTCCTTAGAATAAGGAACAAAATACTCATGAAAGGATACAGGTACAGAGACAAAATTTAGAGCTAAGATGAAAGGATGGACTATNCAGAGACTACCCCATCTGGGAATCCATCCCATCATCAGCCACCAAACCCAGATACTAATGCACCTGCCAGCAAGATTCTGCTGAAGGGACCCTGATAAGGCGGCCACTTGTGAGGCTATGCCAGTGCCTGGCAAACACTGAAGTGGATGCTCACAGCCAGCTATTTGATGGAACACAGGGCCCCCAATGGAGGAGCTAGAGAAAGTACCCAAGGAGCTGAAGGGGGCTGCAACCCTGTAGGTGGAACAACAATATGAACTAACCAGTACCCCCTGAGCTCGAGTCTCTAGCTGCATTTGTAGCAGAAGATGGCCTAATCGGCCATCACTGGGAAGAGAGGCCCCTTGGTCTTGCAAACTTTATATGACCCAGCACAGGGGAAGGCCAGGGCCAAGTAGTGGGAGTGGGTGGGTAGGGTAGCAGGGCCAGGGGTGGGGTATAGGGAACTTTCGGGATAGCATTTGAAATGTAAATAAATAAAAATAAAAGAGTGGTGCACAGCACTCGGGAGGCAGAGGCAGGCAGATTTCTGAGTTCGAGGCCAGCCTGGTCTACAAAGTGAGTTCCAGGACAGCCAGGCCTATACAGAGAAACCCTGTCTCGGAAAAAAAAAAAAAAAAAAAAAAGAGTGGTGCAATTTCTTGGCTTGGACCCCCTCAAAAGAACTCTGTGGTCCATGCTGCTCCTGGAGGCCATGTTGGTATCTGTGGTCTGCTGTCCCAGGTTGCGTTGAAGCTTGAGGTTTTGGTCTGGGCTTCCAGAAGGGACCGTGTAGAAGTCCACCATAGTCTGTGCTACCGCAGGAGGCTGTATTAGTGTCTGTGGTCGGGGTTGCTGCTGGGGCCAGACCGATGTGAATAGTCTGTACCGCTGCCTAAGACCATGTTGGAGTCCTTTGTGCTGCTGCGGTCAGGGGCCCCTGTGGCCATCCAAGACGTGCAGATATCCTTGGTCTGTACTGCGACCTGAAGCCACGCTCATATCCATGGGCAGGTCTGCCACCAGGGACCGTATTGGTGTCTTTGGTCCATGTTGCCCCAGAGACCATATTGATGTCTTTAGCCTGTGCTGCTGCCAAGAGCTATAACGGTGACCGTGGCCCAGGCTTTCGATGAGGGCGGCACTCGTATACATGGTGGACTACTACCAATAGAGACCACGCTGAGGTCCGTGGCACATGCTGAGGCTGGAGACCTTTGTGGATGTCTGTCGTCCATTCTGTCACTGACTATAAAGGGCAAGGAAACAACTTTTGAGGTTGTATCCATGACTGGAGACTCACAGTTGAGAAAGAGGGGCATAAAAGACTCCCCTCTCCCCACTCTCCACAAATGATGGCTTCTGGAGGGCGAGCTAGTGGGAAAGGACTTAGTTTTCTTTAAAGGGCTGGCCACTGGGAGTTCGAATATGCTCCAGTGACTATGGGCAACACAAATTGAACATATTTTTTTTTTGTGTTGTTCTTTTTTGGGGAGTGGACCTGGGAAGTGAGCATGATTGGTGTACACAATGTGAAATTCCCAAATAATCAACAAAAATATCATGTTGGCAAAAAATGTTTCTAGATTCCCTAATTTGGAATTTATATCCCATTCTTATATACCACTAATTTGGGTAACTGAGGCTAGACCACATACAGAGTGTTTCATAGCGTGGATTGTTTGCTTCATAGCATCTAATATTCAGAGCATGGACTTCATTCCAGACTGGATTTTATTTTCTTGTTCGCATCAGTTCTTCTCAGTGTTTATACTGAGCAATTTACCCTTGTCAAGGAAAATGCAAGCTTTTCCAATATTCTATTTAATTGGTATCTTGCCACTTCTAAGGTTTGTGATTGACATAGCGTACACACTTGGACAACAATAGTGTTCTTCTTAGTATTCCCACCAGGTAGAAATGACATCCTGTAACAACCTTGTTTTCTCCTTCCTCTCGTCTTTGTTAGGTGATTTTGATTTACAAGCAGAGGCTGAGCCTGACTCTCACCTTGTAGACATCCTTCCTCAATGATGAAAACAAACATTTAAGAAACCCTATGAACACAGAATTTAAGTTTTTCCCCCTATGTCTTTTATATAATCCTTTTAGCCCAAGGCTTCTTGCTACCCCTGGGTTTGGGATTTCTTCAAACCCAACACATCTGCATCATTTTCCATGACAGCTAAGAGAGACTCATAGAGGATGCTGTTTTTGTTTTTGTTTTTGTTTTTGTTTTTAAATTCTCCCTGGAAAACCAAGCCTCCAGCTGTGTGAGTACTGGGGAGGGGGTGGGGAGGGTCAGACTGCTTGCTTTTCCTGTGGCCACGTCAAAGTAATAATTTGTGCTGTGTGATTAAACTCTTTGCAGGTCTTAGACGACATGCCAATCCTTTAGAATTTTGCATCCACAATCTCTGAATGAAACAAAACCTCCAAATTATATTCAGTTTAGTTAATTTAATCCTAGATGTAAAATTAGAAAAATAGGGATATTTGTGGGCCATGTGGATTCGTTAGGCTTTGTGGGGGACAGTTGCTTCTTTTATCTGTTTGTCTCTGCTCCCTATACTTACCTTTTTATAATTAATGTCTTGAAATATACTTTTAATTCAATAAAAGTCTATCAATTATAAGTATGGAGTTTGTTGAGTCTTGACATTTGTGTATGTTTAGGTAATCACTACCCCAAACAACACACAGAAATGCTACCTTCAACCTTTCTTGGTGACCCTTTCAAAGTGGTAAGGAAAAAGAACACTTATTAGAATCTGTCATTCTTAGAAGAAAACACATCTTCAAACCTATTTATAACTTCCCGGCTTTTCTTTAACAAAAGCAACATTTGCTGTAATGACTTGATTATAGGCAGAAACATGCAGGCAGTAAAAGTGCTCCTACAATGACTGACAGCTCAAAGTGGGGTGGGGGGAGGGAGGGAGGAGGTGACGTGCGCTGATGGTGGGCAACATTTTATTACAACAGCAATCAGCTTGCGAGGCTCTAACAGGCTTCAGAGGGACCTGGTTTCCTGTGGCCTTAGCAAAAGGGATAAATTATAGTTGACATCTTCAATGAAAGACAGCAAGGTGACCTGGGGGTGGGGTGGGGGGTAGGGCACAAAACAACAGATGTGGTAGAAGTTAGAGATCCTTGTTGAACTGTTATTCAACCATCGCAGATTTGTTTGCAAAGATCAAAGAGGCAAAGGGTGTAAGGTACATGTTCAAATAAGAAACAGCAGACAAGGTGCACCAAACATTGGCCAACTTATCGGCCCTGCATTAAATCAAGCAGAACCACGGGCCAAATGCATAGGGAAGAGTTCAGAGTCATTGGTATAGTGGCTTCGTGGCCGAGAGGCTGAGACCCAGGCAAGGAAGTCGTTGGGCCCAATTAAACAGGCATTCTTTCTGATGAGGTAGTTCTGAGTTCTTTTTCCACCTCTCTGTGGGTGTTTGATATTGTTCAGACAGTTCGATTGTAGGATTTTGATGCCTTTGGTGTCTCAATCAATCACTCGTAGGAGGGTTTGGATGCTTGAGTATGGTATATGCTGAGGACAAGAGCAGTGGCTCTTTCATTATGAGAAAAATGGGGCTGCAGCTGAGGAAACACTCAGGCTACTATAGATCGAAATTGTCCGTCTGCAATTAGATCTGAAAAGAATAACGTGGGAGGCAGAGTAAGATAAAAGCCTCAGTTTTTCTCATATGCCAGGCCGTATTTAATTTTATTGTTCTATTTATGCAACATCATTTAAACCAAAGCAGTGTCCAGAAGACACTGAATGAATGAGAACTATGTGGAGTGGGTTGAGCCTGACTACCACAGAGTCATGAAAGGAGGCAGAGAAGAAGGGATGCAGTTACTGTGGTTGAGCATCACAGTCAAGCCAGAGTCTCTCGCTGATGTCAGGACACTGGGCAGATGATGATGGTACCACTAACGCTAGTCTTCTATTGGTATTCTCTGCCATCTTGCCAGCTGTCTAGCTGATGGTAGCAGGCTCTCCATCGGGTGTCTAAATCCCTCATGGAGATGGCTGTATTTTCTTTCACTGTGATTTTTTTCCACTGTGATTTAATTCACTCAGTTTTATGATGGAATTGCTTCCATCTCAGGAGTAGAGAAGAATGTACCTTTTCCAGTGTGTGAAGGCATTTTCTTGCCATATGGTACATATAATCCTTATACACGCAGGCAGTCTTTGCAGACATGGGCTTGAATTACCAATGATTTGTTGTGGATTCTGTCAATATGCAGCAAGGCAGCAAGCCTGTCTGATGGCTTTATTTCTCCTGTGACAAAAGTTTGTTATAGTGCTACAAGTACATGCTAATTCTTTTTCGTGCCTTCACCCCCTCTCTTTGAATAGAGTAAGAAAATCTTGGATTTATCAGGATCAGAACATAGTGCTGTCCAGGACATTTTAATTATGAAACGAAACCAACCACATTCTATTCTGATTAAGCAAAAATCACGTAAGCCTTTCCCTCTAATTCTCCAAATTGTCTTTAAAATGTAATGTCTCTAACCTTCAGATACTATTCTCTCTCAATTTTCTGTTTGCATCCTTTGAATGTATCTGGTTAACAATGATTTTACCTTTCCACCTTACAGCTATTCAGGACCTTGACCTGCTGGCCCTAATAAAAGAGTTATGAACCATGCCCTGCTGAAATGACTCCACTCCCCTCCCCCCTTTCCCCCTCTTCCCACTAAATTCCCTTGGTGGGCGATAAAGCTTTGCATCGAAATGGACGCATTTGGTCTCTGTTAAAGCCATTTATGGTGATTTTTCTGCCACAAGCATTATTCTTGGGGCAGACAGATGCTCCTCGTTCAGGGCCCATTTCATAACATATTCTTTCAGGATTCCATAAAGTCCTTTGGGGCCAGCAAATTATCCCTTGCAGCAAATGTGGTCACACAGGGCATCTCCATCTAGGGAGTCAGTACGGATGGGGAGGAGAAAGAATACACAATGGGAACTTACCTTTAATTCTTTTAAAAGAAGGGATCTAAAACAGCTTTTGATTTCCCTTTGTCCTTGTCTTCCTGCTCCTCTGTTTCCCCCCTCCTCTCCTGCTCTCTCCTCCTTCCTTCTAAAGATACGGTTTCATATAGCCCAGCTTGGTCTTGACATTCATATGTTGTTGAGGCTGGCATGACTGCCCTAGGTCCCTGGACCCATTTTCTGAGTGTTGAGAATACATGTGTATGTTATCACACCCGCCACCATATTTTCGGCTTCTTACGAGTGATGGACTAGCAGTTGTTTAGAGAGAAGGGTAGTTCTGTTTTCTGCTCTCTTGTTACTGAAAGGTCCCAAAGCAGATGAGCATGCTAACAGGCACAGGTAAACAGGCACTCATGCTCTGTGTCTGATTCTGGGGCCACGGATTTTCAGTTGCTCGAATCAATTTATCACACCTTTCCTGTTTATCATCTTGATTTTTACATGAATTTAAGAAATTGAAGATGAAAAGCGGGGTTGGGTTGGGCTGAGGGAATAGCTCTGTGGGTAAAGTGCTTACTGTGGAAGTATGAGGGCCTGAGTTTGGATCCTAATACCCAGGTGAGAAGTCAGGCGCAGTGGCACATGCCAGTCACTGCTGGGGAGGCTGGGACAAGAGGTATCCATGGGGCTTGCTGAGCAACCTGCCTTCCTAGGTCAGAGAGAAGCAGGTCCATGGAAAGATCCTGTCTCAAAAAAAAAAAAAAAAAGAAAAGTAAAGAAAAGAAAAAAATGGAGTTGAGAGGAGGACATGAAGGCATTTTCAACTTCTACCCCTGATCTCTATATCCTTGAGTGGTCATACTCACATGTGCATGAGTGCACAGGCGTGCACACCTCACATATATACACATACCAAAAAGAAAGGAGTAGAAGAGAAGAAGAAAAGGAGGAGGGAAGAAAGAAAGAAAGAAGGAAAGAAAGAAAGAGGGAAGGAAAGAAAGAAAGAAAGAAAGAAAGAAAGAAAGAAAGAAAGAAAGAAAGAAAGAGGGAAGGAAAGAAAGAGAGGGAGGGAGGGCGAGAGAGGAAACTCTTGGCCCCATCCCAGTTTTCTCCAAGAACATTAGGCTTTGAAGCTGCTGTGACTACTTAAGTATATGTTTAAAGAACACATTCATGAAAATTATTGTATTTTTAAAATAGACTTAGGTTTTTATTGCAATTTTAGGTTCATAGCAAAACTGGCTGGAAAGAACAGATTTCTCTCACATTTTATGTAGTGTCTTCCTTCCCTAACCCCAGCCCCCATCCCTGCCACAATACATAACAAAACATCCTCCACTATCCACTTGCCTGATGGGGAGGTCCAGTTGTTACAACTGAGGAATGGGGACCGGCACACTCTTACCATCCCAGTGCATTGTTTAAATCAGGTTCACTCTCCTTCGTTTTTTTTTTTTCCCAAAATGATGCCGAGAGTCAGAACTCCAAGATCACTACTGAACTCCCATTTAACGTATGAAAGCAAGGAGAGCTTCCATATCAGGTTGTGGACAAGATCATCTTAATAACTCTACTTGTGAGCCAGTTGGGAGCCCAGTAAGGACAGGCTTGGTGCGGAGGGCCAGGTCACCGTCTCCCTCCTTGTCACTTCCTGTTACCATGTCTGCAGTGCTACAAGCAGACTGCACGGTCACGGGCTCCTCAAGACAACATGCCCAAACAGATGATCCAATTTCACTGAGGCCAGATCCCTCTCTTCTACTGTTTGCAGAAAATAATTTCCATCTGTGAGCTCCGGGGAAGTGAGTTCCGAATGTTCCATGGCAACTTTCTTCTCCAAAGCTGTGAAAAGTTGAGGCTGTGGAAGGAGGGTTGGAAGGGAACATCTGTTTCTGTTTGTCAGAGGGGAAAAGTCAGTGTGAAGATTGGATGGTGTTCTGTGCCCCCGAGCCACCTGGAGTCACTAGCACAAAGTCTGGCACAATGGAAGCAGTCACATATTTCCTAAATTAAAATTTCTGTGCTAAAATAATTTATGAGCCAAAAGAATAAAAATGGCATTTTTAAATATCAAGTTCCTCTAGGAGTTGTGTTAGAAAGAAGACAAACGATTCAGGTTAATGGGTACAAATGTCTACAGGGTGTTAACAAAATGATTATGTAAAGTTAGCATCTCTTCCTTTTATGCCGTGATTGGATGGGGTTTCCTTTTTCTATGAGTTGTTCTTTGACTGTTTCCCATTGCTCACTTTGGAACTGGCTCTCACATTTCCGGTGTGAAATTAAAAAATCATGTTTAAAAATTGGTTTGGAAGCTCTGATGTTATTTTTCAGAATCACTTTTCTAAAGTTTGATACATATTTGAGAGGAACTCCAAAACAAAAAGGAATACTCCCTCGGCAAAAATCCTCCTGGGATGTGTAGGAGTATCTATGTGTGGGTGGAGACATAATTCAAACGAGGCCATTATATTTGTCAAATTAAGTTCAGAAAAACAGGGAACAACCTGAACCTCTAGTATTATGGAAAAGAAATACCAAGTTTTGTGAGAATGTTCTTTTTGAAAATAAGAATTTGATTTGAAGTGATTTTACTTAAGTCCACTCAGTAGACATTTTCTTTGCCCTTGGACACTCTCTAGAAGACCACACAGCATGGATGATGGAAGTGCCACTTTTTTTTTTTTTTTAGACCAGGCTGACCTCGAACTCAGAAATCTGCCTGCCTCTATCTCCCAAGTGCTGGGATCAAAGGCATGCGCCACCACGCCCGGCTGCCACTTCTTTTCTTCAGCAGCTCAGGGACTGGCGGGAAGAATGAATAATCCTATCGATTGTCACCTCAGCACGATAACCTTTTGTTAGCTGGCTCCTATCTGATGTGACCAGACCTATAAGGGGGTGAGAAAGTCAACTGAGTGACAGAAATGGCTGCCTAATGACTTACACAGGTTATCAAATGCCTTATAAAATGTGAATGAGCAGCCATTCAATATCATGATGTAGGGTTGGGCATGTTCTAAGTGTTGTTTTGCTAATTGGATACATTTCTTTCTTTCTGGCATAAAACATGTTTATACTGCATCTTCCATAACTTCCAATGTAGGTGCCTTTAAATAGAGAATTGAAAGATTTAGACTGAGAATCTGAATTGAGAATTTAAGCAGAATTGAACGTGAGTTCCAAGTCTTCCTTTGTATCTATGACATTTGCAATGCCATTGTGTAAAACCTCTTGACTCCCCACCAACTCATTTTAAGTTAGGGTTGCCTCTATTCAATCTTTTTGAACTAATAAATTCCCTTTATCAACCAATGAACAGAAACTGCTGACCCCTGTGGTTGAATTAGGGAAAAGCTGGAAGAAGCTCAGGAGGAGGATGACCCTGTAGGAGGACCAGCAGTCTCAACTAATCTGGATTCCTGAGGTCTCTCAGACACTGGGCCACCAACAAGGCAGCATACACCAGCTGATATTAGGCCCCCAACACATATACAGCAGAGGACTGCCGGTTCTGGACTCAGTCAGAGAAGATGTACCTAACCCTCAAGAGAATGGAGGCCCCAGGGAGTGGGGAGGTCTGGTGGTGTGGGGGTTGGAGAGGTGGGAGCATCCTTGTGGAGACAGGGGTGATGGTGGGAGGTGGTATGGGATGTGGAACAGTCAGAGGGTTGAAAAGGAGGGGGATAAAATCTGGACTGTAAAAAAAGATTGAATAAAATTAAAAAAAAGATATTTCTCTCCTAAAAAAACAAATTCCCTTTATGTTTTATTAAGTCACATTGATTTGAAGTGACAGATACATTGGTCAAAAATGCCTTCCAGAGCAAATACAACTGATTCTTGGTTAGACTTCAACTCTGTGGGAGGGAGGAGAGATGCAGATTCACACTGCAGAGTAGCCAATTAGCCACACATGGAAATGGTATTACAGTTTTGTTAGGGTTTTGTCACGGGTGGCCTGCTAAGCTGTGGTGTTATTAATGATCTATATTGTGTGACAACAAGAAATGACACATAAGGCTTTCATTGGGTAAGGAAGTACAGCTCATACTTTTAACATTAATATTACTTTTTTAAAACTTATTTTATTAGATATTTTCTTCATTTATATTTCAAATGCTATCCCGAATGTCCCCTATACCCTCCCCCC
>NC_034592.1:38487850-38489839 GCF_900095145.1 Mus pahari | reverse complement strand
AGAATCTCATAAATTCATTGTATTTAATAGCTGACTAGTACTCCATTGTGTAAATGTACCACATTTTCTGTATCCATTCCTCTGTTGAGGGACATCTGAGTTCTTTCCAGCTTCTGGCTATTATAAATAAGGCTGCTATGAACATAGTGGAGCATGTGTCCTTATTACCAGTTTCAACAAATGGTGCTGCACAACTGATTGTTAGCATGCAGAAGAATACGAATTGATCCATTCTTATCTCCTTGTACAAAGCTCAAGTCTAAGTGGATCAAAGAACTCCACATAAAACCAGAGACAATGAATTATATTAATATTACTTTTAAACTTACTCTAAGAGAATGTAAAATACAGCACTGGAGCCGGGTTGACAACACAGAGGGATTTGTTTCTTGGTGCTTAGAGTAACAGTTTAGAGTAAGGCTGCTTGGTCTTTAGCAAGAAGACCTGGACCTATGACTCTGTTCTGCCTCTCCATCACTGGGTGCCCTAGGGTTTCAGTACCCTCTATGTGCCCCTCAGAGGTCTGATGGCTGTGCCCTGGACATCAATTCAGACTCAATAGGAAGCAAGCAGCAGTGTTAGGACCTTTGAAGAAAAGCCTCACCTGTGTAAGGACTTCACACACTGGACACTGATCTTCATTGTGATAGACATTATCTGCATGACTAAGCGAAAAGTTGGCCCAGTGTTAGTTGGGAGTAGCTTAGTGAATCTTTGGGGAGGCTTGCAGTATGGAACCAGAGGGTAGGTAAGCTGCCAGAATGACTGTTTCCAGCCTGCGACAGAGCCAGTCCTCAGCTGCAGTCCAGACAGATGCAAATATTTGTATCACCCCAGTACTAGAAAGGCATTTTAACCTAACCCATGTTGATAGTATACCATAGGCTCCTGCTATCATTGTGCCTGCTGGTAGCATCCTACTGTTACCAGGAACCAGAGCCAGACAGGGAACTGACTTCATGTTCTTTCCCGTCATTATCCGGTCTATCCTGAATTAAGTCCAGACTAGATGACTTCTGCGGCAGCCTTGTTATCAGAAGTGCTAAGACAGTAAGTTTCTGTCATTTTTAGCATTCATAGCAAGCACTCTAGACACAAATGCATCAAACAGAGAAAATCTGAGCAGTATCAAAGGTTTGTGTGTGAGCTACAACGCAGCCATGTTGAAACTGCCAGCAAGGGTCTTCCTGGAAAGATGTGTGCCTGTGCCCCTAGGAAGTGTTCAGGAAAGGGTCCAGAAACCTGTCTTTGCTTTTGAAGGAGACAATCCATGGAATCCAAGCCTGTCAGGAATTCTCTCATGATAGCTGGGAACTGCTGCTTTATGCTTCTTCTCAAGGTAAGGCAAAACATGGAGATGAATATGCAGGCCTTCACATAGCACCTTCAAGAGTGATGGATGAGTGCTTCCATGTGCCTGCTGGAATGGACACAGGAATAGATGTATTCCTAATGGGATAATGGGACAGTGACAGTGCTGCAGTGCTTTCAGTCCCCAATTTGAGGAGGGTTTGGGCAGCTGTGATTGACTTGACAAATCAAGGAGAGGATGGTCTGAAGGGATCCAAACAGCTGCGCCAATCTGGCATGCCACTCCCAGCATCCTTGAGGGCCTCATCAGACAATGACTTGGCTCCATTCTTGGTATAGAGTCTCTGTCAGCATTCCAAGCATAGGTCCCAAGGATGCTGGATGTTAAAATCAGGGCCAAGATTTTCTTGGCTATGGTCCTTCGTATGCCCAGGGAGGCTGTCTGTAATCCTGATTCTGGAACAGGGTGTAGTGGGGAAGATTGCATTGACAGATAATCAGCCAGCAGTTATTAGACCCAAGGTGGCCTTTGGATTATGAGCCATTTATATATTTAGCAAATATTTGTTGAACACCTACAGTGCTCAAAACACAGGGCCAGGTACCTTGATGGACACAGATGTATGCATGTATATGTATATGCATATATATATATATATATATATATATATATATATA
>NC_034592.1:38485911-38487700 GCF_900095145.1 Mus pahari | reverse complement strand
GAGAGAGAGAGAGAGAGAGAGAGAGAGAGAGAGAGAGAGAGAGAGAAGGGACACAAATCACAGATCTGAGTGGACTCAGAAAGATTAAAGGAAGGGACTAACATGTGACACTGGCTGGGAGAGACTTTTTTTTTACATGATAGTATAAAAAAATGTGTACACTTTCATCTTGGGCTCTGTTGGGCTGAGATCTCTTTGGGGAGTTGGTTATGTCTGTACATGACAGGATGGGTGCTACACTCAGTTGGGACTGGTTAGTCATGGTGAAAGACCGTCCCAAGGCATAACACAGCCTTCTGGAAGTCACTGCTGCCAAATCCCAGGTGTGTGTGTGTGTGTGTGTGTGTGTGTGTGTGTGTGTGTTTGTGTGTGTGTGTGTGTATGTGTGTGTGTATATGTGTGTTTGTGTGTGTGTGTGTGTGTGTGTGTGATGTATGAGTGCCAGGTACAGAAGGCAACCTGATTGGGAGCCTTTCCATCAGCAGTTTAAGGTTGAAATAATATTCTTCATGTTTCAACTTCAGCCAGATGAACTCCTTTGTGGCTAACTTTGCCGACTGTAGGCACACGGTGGAGTAAGCTTGGTGGTCGGGAAGATGCCAATGAAGTCAGGCTCTACTTCAGTTGCTGTGTATTTGAGACTCAGACTCTCCCCTACAGAGAAGAGCTGTTTTCCCGGGGTCCTGCCAACTCTTTTATTGTAAAAGCAAGAAAGCTTTTTCCTCAGCTTCTGTCAAAGACCAGCTGCATACTGGGACTGATCTGAAGTACGGGATTTGGGATGAGAAACGGTCTTTCTTCAAAGACAGATCCTCAAGGAGAAATGTTGCAGGCTTTGATGAAGAAGGTCCAAGTATATTACCCGAGGTAGAGGATGAGTAACAGGAGGTGATGTCTGATGGAACTCATGACTCGGACATGCCTGCTTTAAGTGGTGGCTGACACTCTCCTGCTTGCTGTCCAGGGTAGTCAAAGCGTGTGCATGTGCTGGAATCAGAAACCAGTTCTACAAGGCTGGTGACTCTCCTCACCACTCTCCCATCTCACTGAAAAGACAGGACACAGAGGAGGCATCACTTTAGTTTCCCCGCCATGATGTGATGGGTAAGGAGGCAGCTTTCTCTTGAGAGGAGGGAGACAGTGAATCACTGCTGCCATGGTCAGGAACTCCATGCCATTGTGGCCTCGTCATAACACCTTTGCTTCTACACATTTCCCGAATGTGGTAAATGAAGATAGGATAAGGAAAAGCGGGCCACATCTTTCCTTCCTTTTCTAGTCAGCCTCATGGTATATAGGGAGGGAAGTCAATGGACTTCCCTTGTTGGAGCCCTCCCTGCCTGAGGCAAGGCTTTAGGAATATTTGATGGTTATGATGTTTTTCTTCTGTGAACAGCTGTGTTCACAATTCTTTAGTTTTTGATGATCACATACTAATGACTTGGTGAGATTCAAGTTCTTGCAGAAGAAGCAAAGAGTACTTGCATGCTTTCTTGGACTTTAGGTCCAGTTGTGATTGATAAGGCTGAACACTCCCAGGACCATTCTGATGATCTTTTACTACAGGAACTGAAGTCTGTGTTGGGCCATTCAAGCTTTCCGCTGAAGTACATGCTGGAAATGAGTTTCCTGCTCCATCTTCTGTAATAGAATACCAGTTTTGGGCAAAAACGGTCGGTTGCACTCATGCCTAAAACCTGTCCATCCTTTTGATTGTTAGAAATGGTTGTTTTGTTTTGTTTTTGTTTTTGTGTGTGTGTGTGTGTGTGTGTGTGTGAGTGTGTGCGTG
>NC_034592.1:38470183-38485881 GCF_900095145.1 Mus pahari | reverse complement strand
GAGAGAGAGAGAGAGAGAGAGAGACAGAGAGAGAGAGAGAGACAGAGACAGAGACAGAGACAGAGACAGAGAGAGAGAGAGAGCGCCAGGGAGATTTACACTGAGAGCCTTATGGCAAGCTCTTGATTTCTGATGCTGGTACTGTTTCCTCCTCCTAGTTTTGTGGCTCTTTCTGACTATGAAGGTGAGGAGGGTCAGGGCACTACAGCGTCCTCCTTCCTACAGTGAAGCAATGAGCAAGTGGACTAAATTCAGTGACAGTCACTGAAGGACCGAGTAGGAAGCAAATTCAAGATCTTGGCCTTCAGGTTATAAAGTTGCAGTAACTCTGGAATGATTTAGGTCAGGTTTCTTGTGAAGACTATGCACATGGAAGAGAACTTCTGGAGGTAAAGGGTTTCTTTTTTGTTGTTGCCGACTATAAACAAACTTGATTTTTACCCTTCGAGGGGGCATTTCCAAACTCAGAAATTAACAAAAGGCTGAAGATGGGGGTAGAAGCTGACAATACTTACTGTTCAATGTGTGGAAATAACAAAAATAAATATGCACCCGAGCCATACAGTTAGGAGATTGATTGGAACCCGTGTTCATAGTGAGACAGTAACATTTCAAACACTTTTGCTAGAGAAGTGTAACCTAAAGCATACACAGTGCATGGCGAGTTTTTGAGAATTATGCCAGCAGGTAAAACTGTCCCCAGTTGACTCATGAAGAATTCTTACTGGGAAAGTAAAGTTTGTGAATCCAGTTCTTCGGGAAAATGGATTCAGTTCTACATACCAACGCTAATTTATGCAGAGAAGAATGTCTGTTTCTGGATTAGTGTGATTCATACAGTTCCCTGGACTGTGGGCCTGAGACCCAAAGCTTACACCTCACTTGGGGATTTGTAAAAGTATCGGGTCTTGGACACAATTACAGACCCACCGATTAGGAAATGCTAGGGGTGGCTTTAGATATCTGTCTTAACAAGTCCCTGGGTATGTCCGAGGTAGCTTAATGATGGAGAATCGCCTCTGTAGACTAATTTCCGTCTGTTAGGCGAACCGAAAGCACACCCCCTCCCCCAAATCTGAGGCAATCAGCATCTCCCTGATTTGTGACTTGTCTCCTGGTGATCATTTCCAGAGAGACTGTCCTGCAGTGGTAAATTAAGAAGTTCACATTCTGCTTTTCGAATCAATCTGTCATCTAAGATGTAGTCCCTTCCTCCCAGGAGCCTGAGGTGAACCACTAATATTACATTTCTAAATCTGAGTTAATCTGTTTTATGGACGGGAGCCTCAGTCTGAAACGACCAACCTCCCTTTATTCATTTTCACTACACAACGAGCTCACCAACTCATTCTTTCGAATATATATATATATATATATATATATATATATATATATATATATCTTAAAAGGACTTTTCAAAGTTAAAAATGAGGAATTGCCACTAGTAATCCAGAATGTAAATAACCAGCATCAGATAAGTACATAAGAGGAAAAACACAGAAAACAGAAAATAGATCTTTCTAGCAGGTTGATTTTCTAGCTTAAACATTTTATAGGAGTTGAATTTTACACCTAAACCTACCACACATTCAAAAAGGCATATATATATATATACTATATAGACTTTGTTTATCTATTTATACTAAAAGCTATCAAAATTAATGACCTATTTTCCCCCTCATAAAAAGGTCTTTAAAATGAAATGTACCTCCCTTTAAATTAAGTCTAATATGATTTTTTTTCCTGCCAGAGAAAGTCTTATATCTTCTCTGCTTCATGACTACGTTTATAATTCTGTCCCAGAGGATGGAAGCGGGTATCTGCTGAAGGAGAATTTGATGGTAGTGCAGTTTCCACTAGAGAATAATTATTACCTGAGCGATAGCATGCACAGTAGGGCTTGGTTAACCTTTTGTTTAAAATATTTGACTTTTAGAAATGAAATTATCCTATTTTGTCATATGATTTTTTTTCTGGGGTATGTTTGTGGCTATACCTTGGTGTGGTCAGGTGTGGGGATCCTGTAGCTTAGTTAAAAAAAACAAAACAGGGTGGTAAGCTGTAAATAAATTTATATTGATTCTTTGTGATATATTATTATTGATTTTACATTTATTTATTTATGTGTTTGATTGTGCACCATGGCACATGTGTGGAAGGTAGAGATAATCTGCTGGAGTTGGTTCTCTTCTTTCACCATATGGGTTCCAGGCCAGGGCTCAAACATAAGTAATGAGACTTGACCCACTGAGCCAGCCCTGTGGTCTCTTTTAAGAACATATTTAAGTCTACCTGGATCTTTCCCATGTGGCATAACCATAAGTATGTCATTAAACTTGAAAAAATAAAAAGGAGGATGGGAGAGATAGAGTCAGTGGGCATGCGTGCTTATACAATCATTAGAAACTGAATTCAGATCTTAGCATCTATGTAAAAACCCAGGGTTGGCTGCACGGTTTCTGTAACTACAGTAGCAGTGTGGTGGTGGTGGTGGTAAAGTAACGGGGAGGATGGAGCATTACTGGGACTTGGTGGCTGCCAGTCTAATTCCTGGCTCAATGACAGACCTAGTCTCAAAGGAGTAAAGTAGAGAATAATAGGACAGAACACCCATGAATGTCCCATGACTTTCATATGTATGCATACCAGTGCATGTACCTGCAGTTACGTGCACACATACACATAGTTCACATGCACCACATACATATACACTCATACACATAAAAAACCAAGTACACAGAGTTTAGTAATGGTAACTTTGATGGTGGGAGGAAGAGGAGGATGTAGGTTACACAAGACTAAGTGGGAGATGGGTAGGATGATCTGATTCATAAATCCAATGCACAGTACCAGAGCTGAACTCACTTACTCTGCTGGGAAATTTTGCTATAAATAGTTTTTCAGTGCTTTTCACACACACACACACAGACACACACACACACACACACACACACATACACATGTATACGGTAGTTCAGTTAGATGTTCTTTTTTATACTATAATAACCTTTTATAAACTATGTGTACATCGAAACATGCAGTGTCACCTCCTGTAGAGTTTAAGTAGTATTATGGAAGAGAGAGCAGAACAATGTAAAGCAGAAGATAGAGAGGAGGGCTGCTGCAAAATGTCATCTTCTGGGCAAGACAAAATCATTGCAATCATGAACTCACAGCAACTAAGGATGCCTGAACTGGATCTGTAGGAGAATAGGTCCATCAACAACCAAGCATGGACAAAGGAGGACCCAAGGGGCCTTGCCCCTCCCTGCTAAAATAAGTGCTATGAGTAGATTCAGGGCAAGGGGCAGCCATTGCCTTCAGTTGTATACCCAATGATGATGATGACAATAGGCTATAAGGAATAGTTTTAATCTGATGGCCACAGAGATGACCCTAGTGAAACTCGATGTTTCACAAACCTAACCCCAAAAGGCATGAATCTAGTAAAAGGATTATAGGGATGGGGCATGGTCTTGATAGAATTGGGAAGGAGATACAAGAGAGTGTGTGGGAGAGAAAAATGAGGAAATAGTATATACATACATGAAGTTGTCAACTAATCAATAAAAAAATAGAGTTTAACAAAAACACATGACATATATAATAAAAGTTTAAACACATGCATTTTTACCTCTTTATCAGAATCTGGATTGCTATTACTATTATATTTAAAGAATTTATGTCAAAGGTTGTAGAAATGCATGTAAAGAGAAACAGACTGATATTCAGGTGGGAGGTACCAGAAGGACCATGGGTTCTCATTCTATTCCTGCTTTTAAGTGTTTTAACTGATAATCCTGAAGCAATATCGTTTAAATCTTGTTAGCTGAAAAAAATGGCTAAGAATTGAGTGAGGGTGACTATTCTAGTTTTATGTTGGAGACCTGATAATAATTAAAAAATAATATTTGAGGTAAGGAGGAAAGAAATACATTAAGTGGAGACAATGGGTAGAGGTAAACTAAAGCTATAGCTTTTTAAACATTAGGGAAAACATAGGGAAGCGGGTCTGTTTGGGGTAATCAGTCCCACATGGGCAACTCTATTTTCCCCATCTGTGGGGCCAGATGTGCTACCTACATATATAATTGTCTTTCTTCATTGATGTGCTTCCTTTTTATAGAGACCTTCTGTTGGTTAGTGATATAAGGTCTTAAATCTAAACATCAAATCATGTAGTTGTAAAAGCATTTATGCCATGGGACCCAGTTCCAAGCAGGATAATTTTGAAGCCAAGACAAAAAGGTACATCTGGTCTACCTTCCTTTCACCTTAAGAAAATAAATAAATAGAAAAAAAATCCAAGAATAGTAATGGACTTGAGCTCTGTAGACTTGTACATAGAATGAAGGCCAAATATGAAGATACACTAATTTGCTGACTGACCAAGAAAATACCATGTAGTATTAACCTTATGTCACTCTTTAAACTGTCATGAATTATGCTCATAGTTCATATTTTATCATCTCCTATAATTCGAGGATCAAAATAAAGCCTGTCCTCTTATCTTCCTAGGGTTTAGTCAATGTACCACAAGTTTATATTTTCTCTTCTGGATGAAAAATGAAGGATTGATGATAGACTTATAGTTATCCAGTGGTTTTCAAACTACAGCCTGCAGGGCTCCTTCAGGAACTGCAGTAGGCAAGTCAAGAATCAGGACCTAAAGGTTTGGTCCTGACATTACATTTTCTAGAACTTGTCAGTAATGTGACTTACAATTCAATTTTAAGTACGATTTTGTTTGGTCACAGTTCCCTTTTCCTGTACTAAAAATTAAAGTGTGAAGATCTTGATGATGTTTTTGAAAAATTCGTTTGTTTTAAATGTAAATCCCTACTCTTCCAACTATATTACTGCTTTATAGAGTCTGTCTTTGGTGGCTAGGCATCTCATCTCATTTTTCTGTCCATAAGTTTTTCTTTAGTGGCCCTGCTCCAGATGGAGAGATCCACCCACTTTGTCAACCTAGATCCCTCCTCCAAGGTTGATCTGTTAAACTGCATTCTCTACATTTTCGATAAGAGATTTAGGGTTCTATGTACATCCTAGAGAGTGTGCCAGTACATCTCATTCCTTAGTTATGCATCCTAAGCCTTAACTCCCACTCTATTCACACACACACACACACACACACACACACACACACACACACACACACACACACTTGTGCACAAACACATGCACACTCACAGACTGTCATTCGCATACACACAGTAAATATTCACTTCTTTAGGTCTTTCCCTCTATCACGTTTGTCTGTTTGTAGCTCTTAACCTCTTTGCATGGCATGGGAACCACTTCACTTTTGATCACTTGCTGCCATGGGCCCAGGTAGGAACAGTGATGCTGTAATTCCACAAGTGTCTACAAGCTGGTGTTATCTATTTCTACACCTGAATTTCAATGTTAGAAAACACAACTTCTGCTCTCCCAGGGTTTATCTTAATTGTTACAACAGGGCCTCCCAATCCTGATGTTACCCTCAACTAGCTGCAGAGCTCTAGAAAAATGTCAAGGCCTAGTTTCCTACCTCTAGGATCCTGGTTTATCTTGTCCTGTGGCATGATTGTTGATCTTCATTGTCAGCTTGACTAGATTTAGAACCATCTAGAAGACACACCTCTGGGCAAGACTGTGAGGGCATTTTCAGAGAGATTTAGTGAAAGATAGAAGATCCATTTAGAATAAAAGTAAAATGTCTGAAGAATACATGCATTCATTTCTGTCTGCTTCATGAGTGTAGATGCAATGTAACCATCTGCCTCATGTTTCTGCCTCTATGTTTTCCCCACCACAAAGGGTCAATCCCCTCAAATCATAAGTCTAAGTATTTCCTCCCTTAAGTTGCCTCTAGCAGGCGTTTCTCACAGCAATTAAAAAGGAACGAATATGGACAATTGTTGCTCAGTTAATTACAGTGGTGTCTAGTATTGAGAACCCCCACCTTGGGTAAAGGCTCTAAGTGATAAGTGCCCAAGTAATAGCAATAGAGTCTCCTCACATTTCCATATATCACCAGGGATGTTGTCAGAGCTTCTGCCCATTTCGGATTTAGGTTAAGGTTTAAGAATCCGGCCAGTCCTCCTCACCATTCCTGTGGGCTAGATGACACTTAAGGAGCCTCCTGGATTACCACATAGACTCTGGGTCTATTGTTCTCACAGAACCCCTTAAGTCCTTGCAGCTGACTGCCACAGCACCTGGGCCTTGATGGGAATTCGCTATGCTTGGAATCATCTGCTCACAAAACCCATAGCTGACATGTAGACTTTACTGATGATTCATGGAGGGTGGAGGGAGGTATTTATATCACCCCACCCCCCAGAGAACAAGTTCACAGTCATTTATTAAGAAAATCTTTGTATCTTGAAAGGATGGACTATCCAGACTACCCCATCTGGGAATCCATCCCATCATCAGCCACCAAACCTAGATACTAAAGCACATGCCAGCAAGATTCTGCTGAAGGGACCCTGATATAGCGGCCTCTTGTGAGGCTATCCCAGAGCCTGGCAAACACTGAAGTGGATGCTCACAGCCAGCTATTGGATGGAACACAGGGTCCCCAATGGAGGAGCTAGAGAAAGTACCCAAGGAGCTGAAGGNGGCTGCTANCCTGTAGGTGGAACAACAATATGAACTAACCAGTACCCCCTGAGCTTGTGTCTCTAGCTGCATATGTAGCAGAAGATGGCCTAATCGGCCATCACTGGGAAGAGAGGCCCCTTGGTCTTGCAAACTTTATATGACCCAGCACAAGGGAACGCCTGGGCCAAATAGTGGGAGTGGGTGGGTAGGGGAGCAGGGGTGGGGAAGGTATAGGGAACTTTCGGGATAGCATTCGAAATGTAAATAAAGAAAATAATAATAAAAAAAATAATGAAAAAAAGAAAATCTTTGTATCTTGCCTACCCTCAATTTCTGGGGACAGTTTCCTCTGGTACCACTCAGCACTCAGCTTCTTTGCTTCTTATCACTGTAGCAACAGAATTCCACTTTCCTGTGCTAGTCGCCCATCTCCTCCAACTTGTTAACTTGCATTAATAAACCCAAGAAGGCACTGGTTGATCAAAACCCACCTTTTACTTGGTTTATCCTGTTAGAAAACACTTATTGATCACACTCCTTTTTCCCATCCACCCCCCACTTTACAAGCCAAAGCCAGGCGGGTTTCGACAGATTCCATTCTCATAGCTCTAGAGAATGTTAAATGTAACTGTGGAGATTTTCTTGTTTCAACCCGACCTCCTTCCCCCACAAAAAAGAAAAAAAAATTGGATGTTCCCTTTGCCTTCCTAAATCTCCAAGCCATCTATTTTCCTTCTTTGTAGACAATGGAGTTCCTTGGGTTGGATGGGGGAGGGCTCCAGGCAGGCAACACCTTTTTTTTTTTTTTTTTTTTTTTTTTTTTTTTTTTTTTCATGTTTGGCTTTTTTTTTTTTTTTTTTTTTTTTTTTCTTTTGTCAGCATCCAAAAGGATGAGTTTGGTCTCCTTCATTTCCAAGTGGGTGATAAGAGAAACATTGTACTTCAAATTTAATAAAGATGGGAAGTTTTCTTCAGGGAAATTCATCTTTCAAATGTCAATGGACAACTTGAAATTTGTGTTAAGACTCCTCTAGAAATAAGAACTGCTGGTGATTAAAGAAGCTTGGGAGTGATATTTTGATGCATCCAAAATAAGGAAGTTTTTCCTTTACTTGACAAGGAAATTAAAGACAGTGAATAGATTATTCAGTGGACTGCTGATGTGGCCTAACATCCTCCAGGCAGGCGCAAGGTGCTCAAATATACATGATAATGCTTCAGATGTAAATAAGGTTAATGAATTTTAATATTCCTCAGGATCTTGTATGCATGCTCCCATTTGCATAGTGACTTATTTCGCAAGTCCCTTTGTAAATATTGCAATGAAATAAACATAAGAGAAGAACACAAAGAAGTGCATACAATTAACTCAGCAGACAGCCCTCCATGATTGGATCATATCACAGGATCACAGGCATCAGGGGTGGAAGAGTCCCCTAAGCAGGCCAGCTGATCCTTCTTTATAGCTGGAATTATTTTTTTTTTTAGGGGCTTTCAAAAAATTAGCTTGGTTTAAATCAATGTGCTTCAGGTGACAGGGTTTGCCTTCAAAAGGACATTTGCAGAGTCTCCATTTGAAGAACTGTGGTCTGGAAGATGGGGTGTAAGGGATGAAAAAGGGAGGCCTCTACCAAACCCTCTGGGCATGCACATACACTATGAATGGGGTAGCTCCTGGCTGGGAATCCTCACCAGTCCTTGCAGTTATTCTAGAAAGCATCATAGCACAAATACTATCGAGAGAGAGAGAGAGAGAGAGAGAGAGAGAGAGAGAGAGAGAGAGAGAGAGAGAGAGAGAGAGAGAGAAATGTGTGCCTGTGTGTCTGTGTGCGTTGAGGTGTTCTTTCAGACTTGTTCACTTGGAATCTTTAGGGTTCCCCATGTGTCATGTGTCAGTGGCTAGGTACAGAGAGAACATTAAAACCATTTGGTACAGTTAATTTCAGTGGAATGTATACACTAAGGTTTTCATTTTTTATGTATTTTTTTTATCCTATGTGCTACTATAAGATTGGCTTGTAGGCAAGTTGCTGGGGGCATTTCCTTGATTTGTGATTGATGAGGAAGCACTCAGTCCACTGTGGACGGTGTCAGTCCTGGTTAGCAAGCTGAGCAAGCCATGGAGGACAAGCCATTAAGCAGCTTTCCTCTATGGCTTCTGCTTCCGTTTCTGTCCTCTTTTCTCTTCATAGAGAACCATAATCCTTAAGATGCCTTTCTTCCCTGAGTCATGATGATATTGCTTTTGTTGCGGCATTTATCACAGCAATAGAGAGCAAACTAGGACAGCGTATAAAAGGGTAGACCACACAGTTTCTAAATATTGCTTTGAAAGCAAGTCTGTTCGGTCGGCAGAGGGAGCTCCAATCAGGAAACTCGAACGAGGAAAAGACATGAAGCCTGTACTTCAGAGGATGCAGCAATCCAGCAGGGGTCAGGAGTTCAGTCAGAGTTTTCTGAAGGAAAAACAAAATGAAAGCGAGAGAAAGGAAAGAGATCAGAAAATTGCTGCAAGAGTAATAATAATAAATTTAAAATGGGAGGGAATTAGAAGGCATGATTAGCAGCTGTCACTACCTCGATCAGAAAAGCTGGTTAATTGCCCATGTAATACAGGCACATAATTTCCTACCCATACTTCACCGGGGACTCACAAATGAATTACATGCCTTTTCCATTAGGTTGCTGAGGACCTAAGTCCAAGCCATACCTGTGATTTAGAAGGAACTACAGTGATTAAAAAACTAGCTTCATAAATGCATACAGAAGTGCTGTGTGTGTGCATGTATGCATGTGTTTCCAAGGCCTTGTGTGTGTGTGTGTGTGTGTATGCATGTGTTTCCAAGGCCTTGTATGTGTGTGTGTGTGTGTATGTATACATGTGTTTCCAAGGCCTTGTGTGTGTGTGCATGTGTTTCCAAGGCCTTGTGTGTGTGCATGTATGTGTGTGTATGCATGTGTTTCCAAGGCCTTGGGTTGAAGGTAGGGATTATGATTTGCTTCTTTGGTACAGCGATTTGAGAAGAAGGCCTGAAGAGTTAAACTGCTTTGTCCTCATTTGATGGGCATCACAACACAAGCACCGTGAAATTCATTATTCGATTTCTTGCCTTATGCCAGCTAAGTATCCCACAGAAGATCCGAGAGTTTCTACAAGCACCCCACTCCTACTTGCCCAGTTTTCTTTCCCTCCCTAACTCTGGCCTCTGACACTTGGTGATAGGCAAAGGTCCCCACAGAGATTCTGACGCTGTGGGAAAGAGTCCAAGTGGAAAAAAGAAACTTGTAGGGATTTATTGATCTCCTTATTTTGCTTATCATTCTTTAATGCCTGTTGGATGTCAAATGCAAACAACCTCAGTGACTACAAAACATGTTCTCTCTCTCTATTAAGGCTAAGCATACTCAGCTATTTCCTTTAAAATATTATAGTCCCCAAAACTGGGCAGTACCTTCTGTCATACTTCAAGCATTCAGAAGTACCCCTCATTGTGGTGCTTGAAGGAGGTGGACCCTCTTTCCCCATGTATGAATTTTTTTAAGTTGAAATTTGTTTTCTTCATATAATGTATTTTGATTATTTCCCCTCCCCAAACCTTCCCAGATACCCACCCAACTTTATGCTCTTTCTCTCTATTTCAACAAACAAAAAATAAATAAAAAATTAGAAACAAAAATATAAATAAAACAAAACCCAAAAACTATACACAACCCTTCCCACAAAATCAAATATCAAAACAAAGGCCAATAAGAAACAAATAAAGGCCAAAACAAGCCCTAATGAAAGAGAGTTCTCAAAAAATACAACTTTATTTTTTCTGTGCTGGCCAACTATACTTGGGCATGGGGACTGCCCTAAAGTGTGGTTAATATACCAAAGATACTCCTTTAGAGAAAATCTACTTTTCCCTTTGCCAGCAGATATCAATTGTCAACAGATTTTTGGTTAGGGTGGGACACTATGTCCACTTCTAAGTCTCAGAGCTGAGACCCCATTTGGCTTGAACGTGTGCAGGTCTGTGGATGCTCCCATGGCCTCTGTGAGATCATGTGTGCATCAGTCCTGTTGTGTCAGGAAAATGTTTCCTTGCAGTCATTTATCCCCTATGGCTCTCATAATCTTTCTGCTTCCTCTCCCACATAGATCCGTGAGCCTTGAGGAGAGGAGTTTGATGAAGACATTCTGTTTATTACAGAGTACTTCAAGATCTCTCATTCTCTGCATAGCATCAAGTTGTGAGATGCTGTTTTATTTCCCATGTACTTCCTCTCTGATGAAGGCCGAGAAAAGCACTAACCTATAGGTATGTCTTTAGCAGTCATTTCATTGCTATGGTTTTTTTTTAGCAGACTGATAATGTAGGTTTCCCTTTAGGCCCATGATCTATCTGCTGTAAGGTTCCTTTCTACTTTAGCAGCATCTGGTATGTGTGCCATCTCATAGAGTGGGCCTTAAATCCAATAAATAAATGGATGGTTACTCCTATACCATTTGTCTTACTATTATACCAGTCCGCCTGTCAGGCAGGTAGCTGCTGAAGGTCACAGGGTTTGTCACCAGGTGATATTGCTGATTATGTTTCCCTTCTAGTAGTTGCAGAATACCTTCTAGCACCATCAATGCTAGTCAGTAGGGATAAAGCTTCTACTTAGGCACTAGCTTGACTTCTCTATGTTTGGGACATGTAAGTGTTTTCTTAAGCAATAGGGCCTTACCATTAGGCTGTGGGGAGCAACTAAGAGCTTTAGCAATAGCCTGTGATGTTTGGTGGTGGTGGTGTTGTGTATAAGACCCCTTTAGACAATGACTCAACAAGATGTCACTCATCCCTGGCATTGGGGCTTTTACTTTGAGGCATAAGATGTCTAATTTTGTATCTGAGGGCACCTGTATGAATGTTGTGTACAAACAGACCCAGAGATACACGTGTACACATAATAAAAAAGAAATTTAAGTTCTAACTCCCTAACCCTACATATGTTAAAGCTAGTCAGAAGGCTCAGTGAATGGGATACTTATTGCAAAAGCATGCAGATCTGAGTCCACATCCTGCCTTCAATGAGAGACCTGTACAAACAATAAAAACAAAATCAAAACAAGCAAAAAGGTGAAGAGTGAGGAAGACGCTCTGCATAGCCTTCTAGCTGTGCATGTCCATACACCCTGCAGGCCTCCCCCTCAAAGGTATTTTTCTTGGTCATAGCTCACATATTTATTTTAGCACAAAGAGGTTTCAGTTGTGGAAACCTGAGCTTATCTATTTGTATGAAAATAATTATTGTGACACTTCTGTGCTTTCTAACTTGGATTTCTTTTTTTTTTTTTTTTAAAAAGATTTATTTATTTATTATATGTAAGTACACTGTAGCTGTCTTCAGACACCCCAGAAGAGGGAGTCAGATCTTGTTAAGGATGGTTGTGAGCCACCATGTGGTTGCTGGGATTTGAACTCTGCACCTTTGGAAGAGCAGTCGGGTGCTCTTACCCGCTGAGCCATCTCACCAGCCCCTAACTTGGATTTCTTATGACCATCTGAAAAATTTATTTTTCCCCCCTTGGGTGCTGAAGTGATTGGAAAGTCTTAGAAGCACTTAAGGCCTCATATGTACCAAATTGTTTACTTTTGCAAATACACTGTAGGCCTAGATTTCTCCAAACCTACTTGACTAAGGGTCCTTACATGCTTCATCCTCCTTTCTAACCTACCAGCCAAAGGTAGGGAAGAAAGATGGAGAATAGGACAAGGGGAATGTGGACCTGTTTGGAAGTAGTTCTTTGGGGATGATTCCAATCTAGCAGGATATCAAGAGTCCAGTCCGAAACATCACTAGTGGCAATCTAGTCCAATCAGCAAACACCAAAAATGAATCAGTAGTACTGCTTTAATCCAGAAGAAACTCCGAGGGTCTGCCAAATTAGCACAAGTCGGCTTGAAGCAGCAGGAAGCAGCCAGAATACCATGAGAGCCATGAGAAGAAGTTCTTTGGTGCTTTACTCTCTGTGAAGTCACAACGAATGAAGATCAGAGTTGCAAGACAAACCCATGAAAGAGCACTGTTCCTTATCTGTTGGGTTCCAGTAATATACTTTCCAAACATAACAGGTCGTCTCAAGTGTCTGCCTCAGCAAAACATCCTCTCATATGTCTGCTTCAACAAAACATCCACTCAAAAGACAGATTCCTGAAAGGCCTCGCATGACACAACTGAATCTCTAAAGAAACCAGGGATTTCCACTTCACTACATCTATCATAAATGAGGACAGAATAAAGGGATGCCTCTTTCTTTAGTCAGAATTGTACTGATAGTGGGTAGACCACCCACCAGCAGCAACATGAGAATTCATAGAGGATTGGATTTAGAGCCTCAGTGGTTGATGATGGCTGATTTCCTTAGTTCTCTTGAACACAAACCTTTGATAATTACTCAATGTTATTGTTTCCTTTATGATAAATCATCCCCCCTTTAAGACATCAAAGATCCTTTGATGGCTTTTAAAAGCCTCCCTAAGAACATTTTATACCACACACTGTGAGCTTCAGGTAGGCAATAACAGTTGACCTTTGTCCTTTAAAGAATTGGAATTTAAAGTTTGCAGTGATTTCTTTTGGATCTCCAAATCCACAATATGTGTCTCACTGTGTCTCTGAAAGGTGTGAATGGGAGGTAACAGATGGGAGGCAGAAATTCAACACTTGTTTTTCAGTGAGCCTGGAGAGTTACACAGCAACTACATGTCAATATGCATTGAGAGCTTTACTCTTCTTGACTAATTTCAAACTACACTCACAATATACATTTTGTGTATTATAAAAACACTACAGTACTGAGGTATGGCTTTAGTAATGGGGGATAGTTCTAGAAAATGTGGGTTTTTAGATGAAAAACAGTCTGAAAGAGAACTAAGTTCTCTGCCAAAATTTTGGGAATTTATGAAGGTCTGGGACATTTACCTATGAATGTAAGGAGATACTTTTTAGATGCATTTTGAAAAAAAAATCTAGAAGTTATACAACAGTAAAGATTTTTCATTTCCCTGTAGAATTCTCCACAGTTTCAATGCTCCATCTCTCGGCTCCATGCCAAACGACTCTTATCAAGCTTATCTTGATAAGCTTGTTCGTTTGCATACACTCATGGTAATAGATACTGCAAACCCTTTCTTTCTTTGCACATGTTTTGAGGTACCATACAAAATTTACAGAGAAATTTCAGTTGGTGCCTGCAAATAGGAATTTATGTTACTGTGTTCAGAAGGAAGAATAAGTTTCAAAACTTGTTTAAATTTCACACATCACTTTTGAGAAGTCTGTTGGTTCATACATCCCAGCTACATTACTATACCTACATGTGTCACAGGCTTACTGGCTGAATAGCTGAGCTGTGTGGAGAGGAGAGCTCTCTGAAGACAGTTATTCATGGGGCCTGGCAGTAAAGCATTAGAGATGTCATGAGCTCTCCCCAGTGTCCTTTGGCTTACAGAATAATGTCTAGAGTATCATGCTGGCTTGCCATGATTGGCGAATTGGTGTGGACCCAAGACCCAAGAGGGAAGAGGGATTAAATATCAATACCGAGGAGAGCTGACTCAGTGGGTTTAGCAGAAAATCTATTAGCTCACAAATAATTTCCGTCACAGCAGAGATGTAGAAAATTCCTACTGTGAAGTTCCAGTGTTGACATCACAGGGTAACGGCTTATCAGGAGTAGGGGACTGTGGTCAGCTTAACAATACCTTGGTGGCTTGATCTTTTATTTACTTGATATATAGGTCAGTCAAAAGTTTACTGGCACACAAGCATGCAGAGTATTTATGACTGGGAGGAGACCATAAAGGGAGGGCAGAAGAATCAATTTTTATAGATCTTCCATGAAAGCAAAGAAGCTTAAGCAACAGTCGTAGAAAGCCCACAGGGCTTTTGTTTGCTTGTTTGTTCTATAATGTATATTTATCTTTGATGCTAAGTCTACAATTCCTTTGGGTCATTTAATTATGAAAAGTTGAAAAGTGTCATTATTTGTTGCTAACTCGAGTGTAGGAATGTGCACATGAGTGTAGGTGCTGGGGGAGGCAAAAAGCAGTGGGGACTCCCTGGAGCTGGAGTTATAGGCAGTTGTGAGCCCCTTGACAGGCTTGCTGGGAACAGCAGCACACTCTCTAACCACTGAGCAACCTCTCCAGCCCCCATTTTGTGTCTTTTCAAGTCATATATTCTTTGGTATTACAAGCCATCTGATTTCTTTGAGTTGTTGTACCACTTAGTAAAGGCTTTAGAAGTAATTTGTCTTCAGCAATTGTGTATTTATGCTAGAATTCTTGCTAGAATATAAAGTTGTATTCATACCATTCTCACATCAGAGTAAGAGGCGTACATAAATGTATTGGAAACAAGAACTTAAAATACCAAGGTGTTGAATTATGTTAAGATGACAGAATGACAGATAAGTTTGTTATTATTTCATTTTATTGTATTTTCATTTGTGTTATAATTTTGAGCCACTTACCAGGGAAAGGGAATGTATGAGGATAACGTAATTATGCACCTGACCACAGTGGAAAGCTGTGTCATCAGCTCCATTACTTTACTTGAAGCTATGACAGAACAGGCCAGACCTGAAGATGGGGATGGGGCTGCAGAGTGGGACTCGTCTGTCACACACAGGTCATTCTGCTGCATCTCTGCTGTAGGTTTGTGGCTGCTCTTTGAGCAGGCTTGAGAAACTAGACAAAAGGTGGTGGCTGCTGGAAAGAACAACGGAACTATGCCATTTGCAGGGAAACAGATGGAACTGGCAATCATTATGATCAAAGAAAAGAGATTCGGACAAATGTTGTTCCTCTCATAAGCAGAAGAGAGATTAAAAAATCATAGCACCAAAAAAAAAAAAAATCATAGCACCAAAAAAAGAAAAAAAATCATAGCACCAAAAAAAAAAAAAATCATAGCACGGGGGCTGCAGATAACTCAGCAGATAACCGTGAGAACTCATCTTCCAGACAACCTGAGTTCAGTTCCCTGCACCTACCTTAGGCAGCTCACAACCACCTGTGACCTACACACACACACACACACACACACACACACACACACACACACACACA
>NC_034592.1:38464366-38470155 GCF_900095145.1 Mus pahari | reverse complement strand
ACACACACACACACACACACACACACACACAGAGAGAGAGAGAGAGAGAGAGAGAGAGAGAGAGAGAGAGAGAAGAGGGGACAATAAGCAAGGGAAGAAAAGCAGGTCTCATGTTCTTTCCTGTAGAATCCTACATTTAAATCTATGCATGTGTAGATTTTAATATGTGTGGATGTAACACAAAATCAGTAGTGGGATTATGTCAGGGGAGGAAGGGACCCATGGGAGAGTAGAAAAGTGGGGGGGGGGGGAGAAGGGAGTGCTAAGGGAAAAATACGAGGAAAGTATAATGGCAGGACTACATGTGTGAAAATTCGGTGAAGATGGCCATTATTAAACTTAAATAGTGGTGAGTAGGTGTTTTCAGCTTTCTCCTGCAGCCCAGCAAATATATACGCCCTGACTACAGACATACTCATAGACATGCTCAGGGGTGAACATGCTCCTGTGTAGAGCTCAGAGATTGACGTCAGGTGTTTTCCCCTCTTACACTTCACAGGAGACAGGGTATCTTGATACACCTAGTGCTAATCAATGTGTCTAGAACGCTCAAGGGCCCATTTTCAACTCCTCAGTGCTGGGGATTTAGACACGAGCCTATCGACCGAGCTATGGGCACTGGAGATGCAAACTCAAGTCTTTATGCATGTGCACAGCAGTGGCTTTGCCAAATGAGCCTTATGTCCAGCCTCTGAGCCTATGATACGTTTCATAGGAATAGAGAGTCAGCCAGACATAGACTCTCTGCCCCCTTTCCAACACTACAACCCCTTTCCTGGAGGCATGCTTGGCTAGGACATGGCTCCAGAACCCCAGCTCCTGCTGGGATTTACCTTTGATCTGACTGTGTTTACAATGAAAATTACTCTTGGGCATAAACAAATAAGCAGGCATATCCTGTTATAATTTTTTATTTTAAAATATAGTAATTAAGTGCTAACTGGCATGCCAGGACATAGAACCCCATGGATAAAAAAAAAATCAAGAGAAAATTATTAAAAATATCCATGGGTGATGCTGGATTTGGAGCCATCAGTCACAAATTCTCAAAGACAATGATTAAGACCTATAAGAGAGCTGGCAAGACAGAAAATTTGTGTAAAAAGGAATCACATGAAAAGCAAAATACATTTTAGACTAGGAGTTTCCATGGATCTTCCCAAGTATCTTGTCACACTCACCTCTTTTTCTGTTTGCTTGTTGGTGGCATCCATCCTGGACCATTGTCTTCCTGTGGAACTCATCCACCTTATTTGAAAGAGTCTCCCTGTGTTGAAGAGGATTCTCTGAAGGCTAGCCCCTCTCCTGGGTTTGGGAAGGAACCTGGCAGGTTTAAGAATAGTGAATTCCACCTCACAGCTTATAGGCAACTTTCTTCATCCTTGGGAAGTCACAATGCTCTACAACACAGCCAACACTGGACTGGTGTGACTCAAGTTTCCATTTGTTCCAGGGTCATCCTTCTGAGTCCAGATGTTGCCTTAGAATCTCCCTAAATATCACATTCAAGGTCATTATTGCCAAATGATTGCTGCTGTTATGTTTTTTTTTTTTTTTGTTTTGTTTTTTTTTAAAAAGGCATCTTCTGGCCTGGATTACCTCTAAAAGCTTTTGGCTCAAGAAGTCTTACTTGCTAGTTTTCGGTGTATTGATTGGTAGTGAGTATGAAGGTTATTGGCAGTAGCAAGCATGAACTAGTTACAGGTTTTGATGCAATCAGGTTATTTAAAATTTTGGCTGCACCTTTCCTTCTAATCTGCTACAAGTTGGGCATCTGAGAGGAAGGCTCAGCTCTGATGCATGTCTGCTCCCAGATCCTTTCAAGTCTAGTGCCTTCTGGACACAGTCAAATCTACTCTCCCTCCTCCTTAAGCTGTTCCAGCTGTGGCTTTTCCTCTGCTGCTGCAGTCTGCTCTGAAAGGCCAATGGACCTGCACTTGATCCCTGGAGCTGCTTGTCTGAGTTCTACATTGCCACAAGGTCTGGCAGACTCTAGAATCCACACTGCTTTCAAAAAAAAAAAAAAAAAAAAAAAAAAAAAAAAAACCCCTCCTTAATTTTTTTTTTTTTTTTTTTTTTTTTTTTTTGGTTTTTCGAGACAGTGTTTCTCTGTGTATCCCTGGCTGTCCTGGATCTCACTTTGTGGACCAGGCTGGCCTCGAATTCAGAAATCCGCCTGCCTCTGCCTCCCGAGTGCTGGGATTAAAGGCGTGCGCCACCACGCCCAGTTCTGTTCAATTCTTTTTGATGTATACACAGAACTGGAGTTTTTGGAGCATATAATGGTTCTGCTTTTGATATTTTGAGGAATCAATGTATTGTTTTCAAAGTAGGTTTCATTTGACATCTCTACAGCAGTGCCAGAATCTCAATTTCTATGTGCCCTCGCCAACACATTATTGTCTACTTACTCAATAAATAGTCAAGACTGTTTATTGGTGACTAATACCCTATTACTTAATCAATGTCTTATGGCACTTAGAAATCACTTTCTTGCAGTTGCCTCTAAAAGACGTGTATGGTAGATATCAGGTACAATTGGATCCATCTCACTGCTAGCACCAGACACAAGCCCTGTTCATTTGTGATAGTGTATGTCGGAAGCCTCGTCTGTTATGTGATAACTGGCAGAACTGGCCCTTAAATGATGCCTGGGATGATGATTTCTGCCTTTACTCGATGAGCTGGGGAATGCTGTCTGCTGATGGATTGTAGAACAGAGTGAAAGCAGTAAGCCCTGTCAGTTCAATGGATTGTTTTTAACGATGGGACAGTGCTAGAGTATAAAAGTCCCGCCTGCTTCATAAGAAGCAGAACCAATCTTCCTATGGCTAGAACCTTCTCCCAGCTCCTGAGTGCAGGCCATATTCTGACTAGATCGTGCAGCACACCACCAATGTCATTATCAGGCAACCAGGCAGACAAGACATCTTGTGGAAAACTGTGCCTCTTTTGAGTTTCGAGGAGTGTTATCTAAAGAGGGAGCCGCAAAACTCAGCCCTGACTTTCATTTGTTTTGAGCCTATTTCAGGAACCCAAACTTTTCGTTGTTGTTGTTTCAATGCAAAAATCTATCATTCCTGGAAAAAGGACTTGAGCTATTCTAGGAGTTGTAGATTGGCTGTGTTTTGGAGAGATGAGTTACGGGAGAGGACAGGATTGCCACAGCTGGGTCTGCAATCAGGCCTATTGTCCCTGGCGAGGTGTCAGGAGGAGGCTGTGCTAACCAACACAGTCACAGTGTACACCCTCACTGTCACCTCTGTGGGGAGTGGCCCCTTCTTCTGTCCCCAGGAGTCAATGATGCACAGCTGTCCCCCCCAAACGTGGTGTCCTTTAGGGTTCAGCCTCATACTGTCATGACTTCCTCATGGGTTGACCCCTCCTAGGGAGGAATGGAGTATAGCTGTCAGAGTTTTAATTTCTGGTGTCTGCCCTTTCCAAGGAACTCTCACAAATTTAAATGTGGATGCTTTAAATGTTTAAAAGGAACATAGCAGATATCAAGCAGTCTGTAGGCTGCCAGGGAAAGGCTTCTTTCTCCCTATTTTTCAGTTCAAATTGGAAAACAACTTCTCTGTATGGTAGCATATTCCAAACTCATACAACAGAAGCAGGTGAATATGTGAATATCTGTGTACCAAGAGCCACACGTCCCATCAAAACAGACCCCTCTCACTCCCCACCTCCACTCAGTGATAAGCAGAGAAAATGGACACAGGTTTAGGGTAGGTGAAACCTTGGTTCAATAAAGCATTGATGGCTGGTGCTCTGGTGGAGAAGATAAAGTCTGATCTATATTTGATCACAATACTTATCTAAAACCATGTGGAAACAAACTGTTAATACATCTTATCAGGTGAGGTTTAAAAATCAATCAATTAACCTCCAAGTGGCAGCCAGTCCTCCCTTCCTCCCTTCATTCACTAGGGGAAGCTTCATCTATTCCAAGCAGTCCTCTGGGCACCAGGAAAGCCACACTGAGCACACCTGACAGGAATTCTTGCCTTAATGGTGTTTATATCCTGGAGGATGGAAGGCTACTGGGAGCAAGGGCAGGGGGAGGAGTTGAAACCGCAAGTATTCAGAAGTACCCAAGCAGGAGTGAAGATTGCTAAGGTTCTGGTCAGGGGGGTGGGAGGAGATTTGCTTGCCCCAAGGACCTCAGGAAAGACAGGCAGGTGGGGAGACAGGAGGCAAGGAGATGGGAGACACTGAGAGGAGTGCTGATGGATTGATTATGGACGTGTGGAGACTTACATTTCGACCAAGAAGCCGAGTCTTACCAAGGGCATATACTTGGCCCATGGCGAGGAACAGAGAAAGTCTAATGGGGCTGAGAAACGCAGCTGAATAGAGGATTCTCCCACCAGCTAACTTTTGTGAAGTAAATGGAAAATATAACTATTTTGTTGCTCAAACCTCAGGAATACAGATGCACCAGACACACATCTTTTCTCCACATTGATTCACTTGAGTATTCTTGTCTACGTGTTTCTTAATTTTCTTCTTTTTATTTTATGTATATAAGTATTTTACTTGCCATGTTTCTGCAGTGCCTGTGAAGGCCAGAGGACTGTAGTCACCATGTGGTGCTGACAATCGAACCCGGATCCCTTGTAGGAGCAGCCAATGCTCTCAACCATCTCTCTAGCCCCCTAACTGTGCTGTTTTTAATATTCTCTTCAAGGTCTGCTAGACTGAACTTCCCATGAACCTCCAGATTTCCTGATGCAAACCTAATTCCCAATCCTGCTTCTTATTAATGGGTCATATTTGCATTGATAACTAGTTATTTAGCATGTCAGTTCTCTCAGGGAGCGCTGAGACATTATCTGCTTCTGCAAATGAGCGCCTGATTGAGTCATGAGATTGAGTTATGAGATCGCATGTTTCTGTGTTGCTTTGTTCATTGCACGGCTTTGTCCTACTTAAAACCAATCTGTATAATCTTCTTTATTTTATCACTTTTTGAAAAAAAAACATATTTGAAAACTGTTATCTTGCTTCTGGTCAAATTACAGTGGAAAAAAAATATTGATTGCTGTGGCTGCGTGTGTGGTAGTTCAATATTGTCTTGAGGCTAACGCCTGCCCTTTCAGGTAACAGTACATGAAGCCTCACAAAGAGGCATGCGGAACATATGACAGCAAAGAGACAATTTGTAGACAGCTTGCGCCAAACATGCGTTTCAGGCTTGATAGGCTTGTTTTGAAGATTGCTTATTTGCATACAAACCTCAGTTTGACCTGTGTTGTGAAGCCATGCCTGTGCTGTGTGCTGGAAGAGACAAAGGAATTTAAATATAAGATATGGTCCTCGCCTGTGGAATTTAGAGCAATGAGAGACACCTCGCCTGTGCTTGCAGGTGCTTTTGGGCATCTGTGTGGCCAGAAACTACATAGTGAGGGATGAAACTCCTTCATAAGAGACATCTGCACCTCCCTTCAAATCAACTGTCTCCTTGCTCAGAGAGTCCAAAGCAAACAGTAGGATGATGGTTTCTTAGTAATAACCTCTTTTAGGGGATAATTTTCAAAACAAGAAAAGAAAGCCAGTCAGATATCTTTGTTCTGGTTTTATAATTAATATTTGGGGGGGGGGGCCCAGTCAGATGACTCAGTGGTGTAATTGTGCTTGCTGAGGAAGCCTGATGTCCCAAGTTCTTTTCCTGCAACCAACAACATGCCCACCACCCAAAAAACCCCCAAACCAAACATGATGTGTTTTATAAAAAGATAAGGAGAGAAGGAATATGTTTGGTGGAGGTGTGGTAAGGTGTGGGGGAA
>NC_034592.1:38461659-38464151 GCF_900095145.1 Mus pahari | reverse complement strand
AAGAGAGAGAGAGAGAGAGAGAGAGAGAGAGAGAGAGAGAGAGAGAGAGAGAGAGAGAGCGAGCAGCCCTGCGCACCTGGAGAGAGAGAAGAGTGGGGAATGGGGAGAGGGAGGAAGAGGTGGAGGGGGCAAGCAGCCCCTTTTATAGTGGGTCAGGCACACCTGGCTGTTGCCAGGTAACTGTGGAGTGGCACCTAGACAAAATGCTAACAAAACAAAAACAAAACTCCCAAAAGAGCTAGATGCAGTGGCTTGCATCTCTAATCTTAGCATCAAGAGAAGCAGAGGCAAGAAAATTGCCCAGAATGTGGAGGGCCAACTAGCATGGCTTATGAAGAGGCGACAGGAAGAGAGACCGAGACAAGATGGAAAGAACGAGCAACCTCTGAAAGTTGTCTTCTGCGCGGCTTTCAGTGAGCTGTGCCCCATACGTCTCAGACACTTGAATACTCACTCTCCAGTTGGTGGCTGTTTTGGGGAGGATTACAAAGTGTTGTTTTACTGAGGGAAATCCGTCATGGGATGGGGGGGGGGGGGGCTGAAGTTTCAGAAGATGCTAGTTCTTTCTGCTTCCTGTTGGTGGATGGAGATATGAACTCTCAGCTGCTGCACTACAGCCATGATGGTGATGGACTCTTGTCTCTCTGGAATTGTGAGCCCCAAATGAGATTCCTTCTGTAGGGTGCCTTATTCATGGTGTTTAATCATAGCAATGGGCAAAGTAACCAATACATTCTCTGACCACCATACATAAACTATGTACCACTGCATGTGTGTGTACACACTTACACACACACACACACACACACACACACATCCTCCTTTTAAAATTCACTAATTTTAATTTTTAAAATTTTATTTTTCACAGGAAAACAAAAGTTCCAAACAAGCAAACAGACAAATGACATAAAAGTAGGGAGGGTCTGTGGGGAAGAAGAGCGGCTCAGCAGAGGAGGGATGGGGCAAGAGAGGTGTGAAGACGACCAAAACACATTATATACACATATGACTGTAAAAGAATAATAAAACAATTTTAAAAAGTATACTTGGAGATAAAAATAAGAACATCAAGGTAAATAGGACATTTAAGGAAGATGTGTTATAGTCCTAAAATGGCAAAATCAGCCCAAGAATTAATGGAGATATCTGAAACCCAATTGTCATGGTTACCATTGCTGTGGTGAAACGCTATGACCAGAAGCAAATTGTGAGGAAAAGGTTTACTGGGCTTTGACTTCCACAGTACTGTTCATCATAAGAAGAAGTCAGGACAGGAACTTAAACAGGGCCGGAACCTGGAGGCAGGAACCGATGCAGAGGCCATGGAGGAGTGCTGCTCGCTGGCTTGCTCCTCACGGCTTGCTCAGCCTGCTTTCTTATAGAACTCAGAGCTGCCAGCTCAGGAGTGTGTCCACACACAATGTGCTGGGCTTTCTGATATCAATCTGTAATTAAGGAAATGCCTACAGGCTTGTGTACATATCAAGGAAGCATTTTCTCAATCGAGGCTCCCTCCTCTCCGATAATTACAGTTTGTGTCAAGTTGACATCAAATTAGCCTGCATAACATTCATGTATTAACACATCCTGGTTCGGGTATATATTTTTAAGCCCTATGGGGAATCTTTTTAATTGTGGAAGCGAAGCAAGCCTAAAATAAACAATGCTAAAATATTCAAAGCAGGAACTTTAAAAAATGATTAAATGATTAAAAATGATTCTTGAGGCCAACAAGCCCAATGAAAGTGTCCATAGAAGATGTCCAGGCTGAGATCCAAGACAAGGGAGGTGTCCCCACTGACCAGCAGAGGCTGATAGTTATTGGCAAGCAATTGGAGGATGGGGGTTCCCTGTTTGACTTAAACATCCAGAAGAAGTTCACTTTCATCTGGTCCTGCGTAAGTACCGGTTGGACCTTATGAACAGTCCTCTGAGGGGTGTGTGTGAGGATGACTATAGGAAAAACCAGGAGGGCTGTCCAGAAAAAACTGCCATAGCTTCGAGTTTAATTCTCTGTTCTTTCCATCAAGGTCAATAGAATCTTCACCTCCTCTTATCATTCCACTCCTCTGCCAACAGGCCCCGACCTGCCTTGACTCTGCCTGGCAGGCCGACTTTTTCCTCTCCTTGTTTTCTCTTGTTTCAGAGAAGTGGCAAAACGGCTCCCAACAGTCCTGACCACGCGTGGTGGCATCGCTGAGCCATCCCTTCGACAGCTTGTCCAGAAGGACAACTGTGACAAGATGATCTGCCTCAAGTGCTACACATGCCTACACCCTGCCCAACCCCTACACACACAACCCCTATGCAGTCCATTGCCACAAGAACTGTGGCCACACCAACAACCTGTGGCCCCCAAAAGAAGATCAAATAAAGCTGGGGCCACAGCTGGTCCATGACCCCTGGGCCAAATAAAGTCCCCATCGACTGGAGCAGAAAAAAACAAAAATGAAAACCCAAACCCAAAGGTCTCCATCTCCTCCCTCCCCTCC
>NC_034592.1:38426109-38461599 GCF_900095145.1 Mus pahari | reverse complement strand
TCCCCTCCCCTCCCCCTCTCCTACCTCTCTCAATGGTTACATGTGGCTAAGGTGGTCTCCTTGATAACACTTAGTTTTAAAAAGAGATTTAGGTTTTAAATCCCATGTTTCCCAGTAGAGGGTGTTGGATTTCCTGGAACAGGATTTACAGATGTTGTAAGGGGGTGGGGTGGGAAGGGTTGGAGGACAGGGTGGGGCTATGTGGGTGCTGAGACCAGGTCCTGCGGAAGACCAGCCAGTGCTCTTACTGTTGAGCCATTTCTCTAAGCCATCTCTTCAGCCCCTAACACTTAGTTTTCCTTCCTCTTTTTAATATCCATACAAGCTTATTTATTTCTTATTAAAAAACAAAACAAAACAAAAGCCTTGTATACCCGGTGACTCTTGGCTGACCCATCAGTGCCCCTGCCCCTAGTGTCCTGTGAAGAGCTGTAAAACCTTCTGTCTGTCCACCATCAGACCAGGAGCAAAGACGGCTGTAGGCAGCAGCACAGATGCAATGGAGGGACTTGCAGAGCTGAAGGTTTTAGTGTGTGTGTGTGTGCGCACATGTGTGTGAGTGTGTGGTGTGTGTAAGGATGAATGTTGTTGCAGATTTGCTGATAAATTGAAGAATGTATTCAACCTCCTGGTTTAGTCCACTCAGCCAACACTGCCTTTGAATGCCAGCCTGCATAGAATAATAAAGATGCTTACAGAGACAGTTGCAGGCCCCTCATTAGAAGTGAAAAACCCAGCACAGGGACATTACAGTACTATATTTAGCGGATGTGTGTGTGTGTGTGTGTGTGTGTGTGTGTGTGTGTGTGAGAGAGAGAGAGAGAGAGAGAGAGACAGAGAGAGACTTTCCTACTCTCCTTCCTTCTTTAAGCCTGTCCTCACTTAACTTTTACTGTGATTATCCTGTGAGCCAAACACTGCCATCTTGGGGAGTTCAGCTGTGGCCCCCTTGCAAAGAATTATCCCAGCTGGTCTTGTTAGCTGTTTCTATCCTCTCATGGGTATGTGTGTGTCATAAGACCCTCACCTGAGTGTTCCTTACCACCTATTGTAATGTAAGCAAGTTTGCTTTAATTAGACAAAGCCTTGGGGGAGGGCTAGAATACATAGACCAGGGGGAAACAGAGGTGTGTGTGTGTGTGTGTGTGTGTGTGTGTGTGTGTGTGTGTGTGTGTGATTCCATCTATGTAGCTATGGGGAATCCTCATCCCTACTTGGGAAAAGATTTTCAGCTGTGGGTTTATTATGGGAGAATCACCCACACCCCACACTCTGGTAGTAATCCATTACCTCTGTTCTATAAAGAAGCTCAGTAAACACATTGGTTCTCCAGGGTGACCTTCGGAATTTTTACAACCATTCTCCACTCACCATTCTGCCATGGTTTGTTGTTGGGACATTACAAGAAGAGGAGACATGGCTACTATCTTCCCCTGGGAAGGAATTTTGCCAGCAACTTTTTACAGAGGGCTTTCTGCTTGCGTTATTTAAAGATAAAAGTTATAAGTTTTTTCTTGACAAAAGTAATACATGCTATTTTTATTAAAAAGATTTTTCTTTTTAAAAAATTTCACTTCGTCTTATTTCTTTGTGTGGTTGTTTTGCCTGCATGTATGTCATTGTATTATGTTCATGCTTGGTGCCCAGAGAGGCTGAAAGAGGACATTGGAGTCCCTGGAAATGGAGTTACAGATGGTTACGAGATGTTATGTGGATGGTAGAAATTGAACCCCATCCTCTAGAAGAGCAGCCAGTGTTCTTAACCACTGGGCCACCTCTCCAGCCCCATATTCTTTATAGACAAATACTGTTTGCACCCATGAGAGGAAAACCACTTCACGTGCTTCTCAGTTACAAGTAGAGCTTGAACTTAGGACATCTGACCACAGTTCATTTGCACTGCTGGGGGAGCCTCACTTTAAGCAGTTATAGCCCTCTGGAAAGATTAGTTTATTTACTCAGGCTATTATTAGGTTACTTCCTCATTATTTATTGTGAACAATCCCTAAAACACCATCCTTGTACCCAGTATTCTCTCCCTGTTGGTCTGGAGTTCTGGATAGTGGCTGTTTTTCAAAGTATTGTCTTGATTTGTACTTCTACCTCAAATGTGAGAGAGGCTGTCTTGGTTACTTTGTTGTTGTTGTTGTTGTTGTAAAGAGACACCACCACCAAGGAAACTTACAGAAGAAAGAGTTTATTGGGGCTTACAGTTCAGAGGTGAGTCTATGATCATCATGTCAGGGAACACGGCAGCAGGCAGGCTGGCCTACTGCTGAAGCAGTATCTGAGAGCTTATATCCTGACCCACAAGCACAAGGCAGAGAGATATCTAATTAGGAATGGTGTGAGGTTTTGAAACCTCACCCCTATTAGCACACATCCCCTACACAACCCCACACCTCCTAAATCTTCCCCAAAATTTTCATCAACTGGGGATTAATCATTCAAATATATGAGCATATGGGGAGGGGAACATTCTCATTCAAACCACCACAGTAACCATTGTATAGATGTAATGTATACATTGTATACATGGAAGATACACATCGCATACATTGTATACAATGTTGACATTGTAGTTTTTAATCTGCTTCTGACTGGGTTTGAGAAGTCTGTGGGAGGCAGGGTAGAAAGACAGGGGAAGATATAGGGGTATGGGAAGGGAAAAAGGTCTCTCATTCCACAATCCATGTGAATACTTTCTGTGGCTGAAAGCAAGAATTCTCACTATAGAATCTTGTCAGGTAAGATGTGTTCACTAATGTAATGGTGTCATGGCTATTGGGGGGGGGGGCGGGTAACCAACTGCTTTCTGTATTTGAGATCTTCTGTAGAGAGGGGAATTCACACCTGATACCGTAAATCTGGTCAAAAGCCCAGAGCTCAGGAAGTGAGAACGCTATTATTGTCTCACTAAATGATCATATTGTCAAGCTGTCATCTAAATGTTTGTATGTATAGCTGTAGATCTCTTCTGTTCTCAGCCGTGGGCAGAGTAACTTCTTTCTGCAGTGGCAGCAATTAGTACAGACTCAGAATTAGTCAAAGTGCTGAACATAAATGACTGTGAACATTTAGTCATAGATGGGTAAGCTGAATCAACTTCTTCCCACCTGAATGTCAAGGAACATGGCAGAAGAGGTGACTGGAATAATGTAAGAGTCATAGGATGAGGGCGGGCAGGAGTTCTGAGAAATGTGTTCTGGCCATAACATGGTCATTGCATTCATGAACTCATAAAAGCTCTGCATAAGATCAGTCCAATCAAAATCCAGTACGGATGGGGGAGGGCCTTTATGGTTCCCGACCCCTAGCTGAGGAGGATGGGTGCTTGAAGAAGGAGAATTTTGGGGGGGGGGGACTGTGGCCTCTGGCAGTTTGCTGATGCCCTGGGGAATGGACTCACACACCCTTGCCCCTTGCTCACCCAGGCAACATTCACTGGGCTCAGCAGGTTATAAAAAAGAAGAGGTCGCTGGGGAGAGGGCTGGGTTGGAGGCAGCTAGGGGACTATGTGGGAAGAGTTGGGGTAAGATATGAGCAGTGCATTGTACACATGTAAGGTGTGCATTGTATGCATGTAAGGTATACGTTGTATACATTTAAGATATACATTGTATACATGTAAGGTATATGTTGTATACATGTAAGGTATACATTGTATACATGTAAGGTATATGTTGTATGCATGTAAGGTATAAAATTTCAAAGAATAGATGAACATAACAACAAAAATAAGGTGAGCTGCCAGAATTTGGGGTATGTGAAGGAGATCAATAAAGAGAATACAGGGCATTCAAGACAGGAAAAATTTTCTATCTGGCTCTTTAATGCTGGGTACATGTCATCACACATTCATTCAAATACATAGAACATTCAACACAAAGAATGAACCTCAATGTTAACTGCAAGCGAAGCCAAGGAAGTGGACCGGTCTTGACTCATGGATGATAAATGCTGCACACTAACTAACTAGGAAACTGTTAGACTGGAGGTTTTGGGACAAAGGCCAAGAAGTCTCCATCCTTTTCCTCTGACCAGAAGCCTGCACTTGCAAACACCATGTAGAGCACTGGACAAGCCTTTAATCCCAGCACTCAGGAGGCAGAGGCAGGTAGATTTCTGAGTTTGAGGCCAGCCTGGTCTACAGAGTGAGTTCCAGAACAGCCAGGGCTATACTGTCTCGAAAAATAACAATAAAAACAACAACAAAACAAAACAAAAAACCCACTGGACAAATCTGACACCTAGTTCCAGATTCCAAAGTGACCACTGGCCTAGCCTGTAGGTTCTAAACTCACTGAGTAAGGCTATAACCCCAGTAACTCACCACCCTTCCCTCCTCCCTCCTCCCAGTCAGAAGCCCCTATTTCAGCTCAAAGAGCACAGTTCCCTTGACCTCCTCCTGCGAGATCAGTGAACCTGTCCAAGAGCTGCTCCCAATAAATCTACTTTATACTTATAATCTGGCTCAATTTGGTTCATTGTGTCAGTGGATAAGCCATTCAGGGACTTTCTGCTCATCTTCTCTGTAAACTTAGAAACCATTTCTAAAAACATAGTCCACCAATTTTTTACAAATCATGTGAGACTGATGCTTTTACCCCCCCATCACTTACTCAAGGTCAACTTAAAAATGTGAACCCAGGAACTGGAGAGACAGCTCAGCAGTTAAGAGCATTTACTGCATTTCCAGAGGTCCTAGTTTCCATGCCCAGCATCCATATGGCAGTTCACCACCTGCCATTCAAGTTTCAAGGGAACCCATACCCTCTATGCACTTACTAAGTTGATACACGGTATACATACATACATACATGAAAACACACACATGAAATAAAAATAAATCTTAATTTTTTAAAAAAAGGGGATCTGAATCTAAGCCCATAGTTATGCCTCAGTTTTTCGATTCACTGAAAATTGATTAAAAAACTCAAACCTAAAGGGAAAACAAAACCCACCAAGCAAACACACAAAACACCCTACCACAGAAATGTTTGTTAAAAGGCAGCCATTTCTCCCAGGGCCAGAGTGGCCTCAGGCTAACAAAAGAACTAATGGGACATTAACTCTGTTATTGCTCCCAGGCCCCCTGTGTCCTGCAATAGTAAGACACTTCATTAATCTAGCAATATCTTGAACAGTCTTAGACATTTCCACAAAGACTTGCTTCTCCAGTGAGAACATCATACAAGCCAGAAAATTAAAAAAAAAAAAAAAAAAAAAATAGACCAAAGACCAAACAAGCCCCGAACAGGAACCCACAGCTTACAACACTGGTAACTCTCAAACTTGAAAGGCTCAGAATATTCGTTTACTTTTTTAAACACTAGAAAGTCAATTAGACACTGGGGTGGGGGTGGGGGGTGGGCGGGGCTAGCCTCATTAACAATTACTGTGCTGTGTTTCTCAATTCTTACTGCCTGTAGGTGGGAATCAGAGGACCACTGGCTGTAGATTCTGTCATTCAGGCTGGCCAGGACTTGGAATAAGGACACAGCCCGACAAAGAGATTGCCTCCAGGGGAGAGAAGTAGCCACCGCAGGGTAAGAAATCTGAAGGTCAGAACTCTCTAGGAGGTACCAATCTGATTACTTGAAAAGTAAGCCTCAACATTTTCCAATCATTTTGTAATGGTACTGAGGCGGGCAAACACACAGGGAAGAGCTCAGCATCCTGGGACTCTGCTTGGTTTGGGTTGTGGACACACCTCTCTTGGCCACCTAGCTCCTTTACCTGCATGCACACATACCCCTATCCAAACAATGCACCTAGCAACCTCAGAACCCCTTCATCAGGCTATACCTATTCTCCCTTTTGAACAATATTATTTCTCCATCCCTAATAACAATCAAATGTAGACAGTTTCTATTCAAATTTACCCCCCAATGTATCCAGCCTGGTTTGGGGTGTCTAGTCAGTAAGACAAACTATACCTGGCAAGTGGATATTTAGGGAGACTTCCCTGCTGATCACTTAATGCTTGTGAATAATTGGGCTGCATACGATTAAAAGCAGTCCATTATGGGAAGGTACATGTGGGAAAATGATTACATGACTAATCTATCAATCAAAATATAAAACTACCTAAACAATGCTCATTAGAGACAAACTCCTCTGTCCATTAAACACCATATAAAGAGATCCCAGCTTGTAACCTGGGGCTGTGAATACTCTCATTCATGTGACCTACTGTCTGCCTTGATTGATACTGTTACCCCTCTCTAATCTGTACTGTCAGTTTGCTTTGAGTCTTGATACTTTTGCAAATGTGTGAGCCACATTTTCAGTTATTTGGGTAAGAGGACAACAACCTGGAAATGTCTAAGCCCAAACCTAACTAACCATGGGTAACATTATGGGTCCATATAGATGGAAACATAAATGAGAATATCATACCTCTTTGTAGGGAGCAGAGGAAATCTCCGAGTGAGTGTGTATTGTTGATACAGACACAGCCATGACAAAGACCAACCCATGGGAAACTGGTGATATTGTTCCCCTTGGGGGCCAGACTTCACATGGGCAAACCCCTCTCCTCTGGTCCAAGTTTGAGTGTTTGTGGGCAATTGATCAGCATGGACAAAACCTAGTGGGGCTTTCTTCTTCTAGATCTTAACAGCCTTAGACTGTTTACCTACAGAGACCTTATATAGAGACTAGCTAACTGCCCCACACGATCCCCTGGTGCTATATACATAATATGGTGGGGTTCTGGGTTGCTTGCAGTAGTACTGGCCTATCTATCCATCAGAGTGGACACAATCCATCTGACCCCAGTCTTTCTGTAGGTATGCTCGTCATTTCTTCAATCCCTTGCAAACCCTACTCAGGATTCTATGATCCAAGCTGCATGGAAACTCTTTTCCTAAAAAGAGTTTCAAAAGGTTGGGTGTCCACTGGAGTCTTGTCTCAAAGCCTAAGAGTCCCATAGAATCTACTATTCTTTCTCTTGGCTTATTGAGCATTTGCCATGTGCCAATGACTGTTTTCAGCTGTGGGACTCGAAGCCAAGAGTTCTCTGTACCCATGGGGTTTCTAAATCATCTTTGGTTAGAAATTTTCCTATCTAAAATTTTGCTACAGACTTACAAGCGGGAATAGGCAAAGAGGAAAAGAAGGAAGAGGTTGCTAAGTTACAAGTAATGCAGATGTGTGAGAAACACTTGGAAGGTGAGGTTGAAAGGGTCACACATCCAGAGGCCCAGCAAAGGTTTATGCCTTGAGGGAGTAGCCCAGTGGAACAGCCATTGCTTTACCATGTGTGGGGCCTTGAGTTTCATTTCCAGCAGTAACCACACACACAAAGGAAGAGGAAAGGGAGAAGAAAAAGAGGAGAGGAATGGAGGGAAGGAGAGTGAAGGACTCTAAACCTTGACTTCACTGTCTAAACACACAACAAGCCTTTTGACTATATGGCTGGACATTTCCCTCATTTTGAGAATAAATCGAGTGCTCTGTTACTTGAGATGCAAAGACTCTATAGCTTGCTCTTAGAACTTCTACTTTATTTTATTTTATTACATAAAAGGTTTAATGAAGAATAGACACAGTGTATGGAAACACAGAGGCTGATTCTTAAAGACAGAGAACCACATCCCAGCAGGAGTGGGGCACTTGTAACACAGTTAAGAGAAGATATCTGGCCTTACTGTATTTTGCATTTTGTGTACTTTTTGAGCTCACTATTTGTTAAGCAGTAACTCATGTAACAGCATTTGAGCTCCATGAGGCTGGACATTTGTGGTGCAGACTCTTTAAGATCTAGTTCTTTATTAAGTGTCACAGTCCACTCTGCTGGGCTCTGAAAAGCAAGGGATTTTGTTTTTCATTTTTTTAATTAGATATTTTATTTATTTACATTTCAAATGTTATCCCCTCTCCTAGTTTCCCCTCTGAAAATCCCCTATCCCCTTTCCCCTCCTCCCATTCCCCAACCCTCCCACTCCCATTCCTGGTTTTAGCATTCCCCTATACTGGGGCATAGAACTCACAGGACCTAGGGCCTCTCCTCCCATTGATGATTAAGCTATCCTCTGCTACATATATAGCTAGAGCCACTATAGCTGTCTCCTGAGGGGCTCTGCCAGTTCCTGGCAAATACAGAAGTGGATGCTCACAATCATCCATTAGATGGAACACATGGTCCCCAATGAAGGAGCTAGAGAAAGTACCCAAGGAGCTGAAGGGGTTTGAAACCCCATAGGAGGAACATCAATATGAACTAATCAGTACTCCCAGAGCTCCTTGGAACTAAACCACCGATCAAAGAAAACACATGGTGGAATTTGTGGCTCTGGAATTTCTATTTTTAAAAGAAGTTTGTTTTTTAAACCATTAGTTTAAAAACCAAACCATTAGTTTAAAAACAATGAGACATATTAAGACATATGTCTTAATTTATTTTCCTGTGATTATGATTGAATACTCTGACCCAAGCAACCTGAGAAAACATTTGTTTGAGAACATGGTTCAAGGTACAGTTCATCATGGAGGGCAAGTCAAGCAGGCAAGAACCTGCAACTGGTCACACTGCATCTGTAACCTGCACCAGACCTTAGCATAACTGATGCCATGTTAGAGGCACCATTCAGATCATAAAACCAAGCATGTAGGCTCTGCCAAAATGGAAACAAAAACCTGGTCCATCGTTCCAGGAAAATTCCTGGGTAATAAGTCCCTAAATATACCCTGCTGTTATGAGTCTCAGCTAAGGTCACCCCCATAGACTCCCAGGAGCCTCCCCTACCCCATCCCAGGTCTTCAACTCATCCCAGAGATACCCCTTCCTACTCTCTTCCAGCCCTCTCACCCCTGCTTCCCACACCTGACACCCCCCCCCCCACGTCCCATTCTCCTCCCCATCTCCTCTCTGGACCAGTTCCCTACATCTACCTTCGATGAATATCTAGTTTGTTTCCCTTCCTGTAGTCAGGCAGGACTTCTGGGGCAGGAAGGGAGACACCAACCCACTCATAAAGCTGTCAGCTCAAGATTTGTCCTGTCTACAAGATGCGCAGGGGAAAAGATGGAGCAGAGATTGAGGGGATAGAAAACTAAAGACGGGCCTAACTTGAGACCTATCCCACGGGTGAGAGCCAGCCCCTGACACTGGTAATGATCCTCTGCTATGCTTGCAGACAGGAGCCTAGCATAACTGTCATCCTAGAGGCTTCATTCAGCAGCTGATGGAAACAGGTGCGGAGACGCCCAGCCAAACATTAGGTGGAGGGGGAGTCTTGTGGAAGAAGGGAGGAAGGAGGGTCACGGGCACGACAAGAAGACCTACAGAGCCAACTAACCTGGTACTATGGAGGTTCACAGAGACTGAACCACCAACGAAAGAGCATGCAGGGGCTGGACCCAGGCCTCCAACACATATGTAGCAGATGTGTAGCATAGTGGATCCCCTAACAATTGTGGAGATCTGACACTGACTCTGTTGCCTACCTTTGGGTTCCTTTCTCCTAGCTGCGTTGCCATGTCTGGCCTCAGTGGGAGAGGAGGCACCTAGCTCTGTTGTAACTTGATGTGCCAGGGTGGGTTGGTACCCACGGCTGAAGGGGACTTCTCTTCTGAGAAGGGGAGAGTGGACCGGGGGCACATAAATGTGAGACTGGGAGGAGAGGAGGAAGGGCAGCTACAATCAGGATGTAAAGTGAATAACTAAATGAATTAAGAAGAAAACAAAAAAACCAAAACAACAACCACAACAAGAAGCCCCTAAATATACCGTGGTGGTTTGAAAAGGTTTGGTCCCCATAGATTCATGTGTTTGACTACTTGGCCCCCAGGGAGTCGCACTATTAGGAGGTATGGCCATATTGGAGGTGTGGCTTTTTTGGAGGTAGGTGGGCTTTGAGGCCTCATATGCTCAGGTTCTGCCCACTGTGGAATCGGAGTCTTCTCTTGGCTCCTCCAGCACCATCTCGGCCGGCATGCTGCCATGCTTCCTGTTATGATGATAGTGGACACAACCTCTGAAACCATAAGTCAGCTCTAATTAAATGTTTGCCTGTATAAGAGTTGCCTTGGTCATGGTGTCTCTTCACAGCAATAAAACCCAAATTAAGACATATACTAACCTTGCTTTTGAGTTTCTGTGGTTCTGCTTCTTGCGATCAGAAGCATGACAATGAGGATGTGTTTTTGTGCATATAAGATAGAGATCTGTAATGTTTGGGGCTTTGTGATTTGTAGAAATCTCCCATGCAGCCAGTGGCTGCTGATAAAGACTTTGTTTTCTGTTTTAAGACTGTAATATGATGGACTCTGGTGGGCTTACCTCACAAGACAGATTTAGTCAAGAATCAGGGAAGGATGGAATGCATGCTGTGGCTTAGTTCCCTTGTTGTGTATATAGTCCAGGATCCCACCCAGGGAATGCTACTACCCACAGTGTGTTGATATTTGGTCTGTTGGTTGCTATGTGTTGTAGTGATAAACACTGACCTCCAAGGTTGGTTGCCCCCAGGGTGCTCTCACATATACCAAGTGATGCTATGTAACTTTGCTCCTTAATTTTAAACTATTGATTGAATAAAGATGCCTATAACCTGTAGCTGGGCAGAAGAAAGATCGGTAGAGCTTCAGTTCCTGGGCTTGGGATTTGAGGCTGGACCAGGAGGAGAAGAGAGAGGGGAGAGGGGAGAGGGGAGAGGGGAGAGGGGAGAGAGAAGATGACACCATGGGGTGGGTAAATCATGAAAACATGGCCCTGAGGGCTGGCCAGTTGGAGTAAGAGTGGCCCAGGTAGAACATGGCAAGTTATATTATGGTTACTGATAGGAAAGCAGACAAAATAGCATAGAGGGTTGATATCTACATAGTTCTATTGCTTTAAGGTTTACTAGAAATATAAAGAGTTTGTGTCTTTTATTTGGGAACTGAATGATCTAAGGTGAGTTAGAAACTCATTATTACCACAACAACAGTGGGTGATTTTTCCACCTTATGTAAGGTGTACTCAGATTCTCATCTTCCAGATGATTCCAGATTCTGTCAAGTTGACAGTTAACTAAAGCTGTCTCCTGTTTGGCTCTGATCCATACAGCCAGCACTCTGAGGCTGGATAAACACTGATATTGAATTTGCTTTCCTCTTATGCAAAGTACAGCTTAGAAAGTTCTGACTCATTTGTGTAATGAAGCCCACCTGACTGATGACCAGATAGTCATAAACATGTGTTGAAAGCTAGATTAAAGACGAGTTCTCTTTCAGTCAAATAATCCACAAGTTAAGAATTAAACACATAAAAAACAAACAAAACATTATCAGGTCCAGCTTGATGGCTTGGTGGGTAAAGGTGCTTACTCTCAAGCTGAGAGCCTGGGTTTGATCCCTGGAAGCCAAATGCTGAAGGACAAGAGCTGGTGACTTCATAAAGCCTGTCCTCCACATGTTCAGTTCAGTGTGTTTGTCTTCCCTTCCCCCAATAAAATTAATCAGTGTGCAGAAAGAAAACAACGCCATTAAGAATGTCTTTTCCTTGCTTTTTAACAGATAGGTATTTCCATAAATCAACTATAAATAAATAGATTAACTTGAGGGGCTCTTTTTCCGGCCATAATCACCTCACTTAACATTTTGTTTTATGTGATTATAAATGCTAAATAAAATGTCAAGTGCATTTTGGAAATCAACATAAAATAGGCAGCTGGTGACATTATATTCTTAATTTGGCAGAGTGGACTTTGTGTGTGTGTGTGTGTGTGTGTGTGTCCGTCCGTGTGTGCTCGAGCGGACCCCTTTTATTCCTTTCTTGTCTCTTCTCTACATTCTTTCTAGAGTTAAGACTAGAGGTGACTTAGGTCAACAGGAAATTAGCTGAGCGGTCGTTAGAATGACGGAGTCCATCACGATCGACAGATAGATCGGCTGTGGTGGCAAATGTCCTCGAGAGCTAGCTGCATGTCTCACTGCTCCACAGGTCTCTGCAGAGTGTGTCTCCCACCACCCAGACGACGGTCTAGGTTTTCTTCCCTGTAGTGAAGGAGCAGCCACTAACTGGACAGAAGTGACGCAAACCAAAGAGCAAAGCAATGGACGCACCAATCAATTCTCAAACCTCGCCTGGGACACAGTGTAACAATTTCAATCACGTTTGATTGGATGAAGCAAGTCACGTGACAGCCAACAGTATAGAAGAATACAATTCCTCCTTACAAGGAACAGATCCTCACCTGAGTCTAAGTTTAATTACAACCCTATCAAATGTTTCCTTTGCCGATTACTATGGAAAGCTTTACTGCCCTCTGGTTGCTACACTGTAATAATGTAGTAGTGTCGTCTTTTTTTTTTTTTTTCCCATCTGGGAAGAGGTAAGCTTAATTGAGAAACTGACACACTAGACTAGCATTCGAACAAGACCTTGGGACACTTTTCAGACATTGTGCTAGTCTCAGCCCACAGTAGGCTGTCCTGCCTCTTCTGGTGTGTGTGTTTGCTCTGGCTCTTATAATCCTGCCTTCAGAGGGTTGCCTGAACTCTGCCTAATGTTTGGCTATGGGTCTGCATCTACTCCTTTTAGTTACTGGATGAAGCCTCTGTGATTGCAGTTTTGCTACACTCTGGTCTATGAGTATAGCAGAATATCATTGAGAATCATGCCACTGACTTTTTTGGTGTTTTTCTGATTCAGTAGTGTTTGGTACTATCCCAGGTGTCTGGGGCTATCCAACTTCTGGTTCCTGGTCCTCAAGGCTGTGTCAGGGTGGGCTCCCCATCTTGGCATGGGTCTTTAGCTGCACCAGTCACTGGTTGGTCACTCCCACAATTTCTGGGCCACTTTTACCCCAGCATGTCTTGTATGCAGGACAAATTGTATGTTAAAGATTTTGAGGGTAGATTGATGTCCCAATGGCTCCACTGGAAGTCCTTCATGGTTACAAGAGATGGCCACTTCAGGCTCAGTATCTATCTCCCACTACTAGGAGTCTTATCCAGAGTCACTGTCTTAATTTGGGTTTCATTGCTGTGGAAAGACACCGTGACCGTGGCAACTCATATAAAAGAAAACATTTAATTGGGGCTGACTTACAGTTTCAGAGACTTAGTCCATTGTCATCATGGGGGTGGGGCGGGAAGCATGGCAGTGTGCAGGCAGATGTATTGCTGGAAAAAGAGCTGAGAGTTCTACATTTCATCCACAGGCAGTAACAATAACAGTGATTTTTTTTTTTTAATTTCAAATTTGAGGAAATGTATCCTTTTTAAAAAAAAATTAGACATTTTCTTTATTTACATTTCAAATGTTATCCCTTTTCTTAGTTTCCTCTCTGAAAATTGCCTATCCCCTCCCCCGTCCTCCTGCTCTCCAACCCACCCACTCCTACTTCCTGGCCCTGGCATTCCCCTATACTGGGGCATAGAACCTTCACAAGAACAAGGGTCTCTTCTCCCATTGATGGCAGACTAGGCCATCCTCTGCTACATATGCAATTAGAGACATGAGTCCCATCATGTGGGTTTTTTTTTTTTTTTTGATTGGTGGTTTAGTCCCAGGGAGCTCTGGGGGTACTGGTTAGTTCATGTTGTTGGTCCTCCTATAGGGCTGCAAACCCCTTCAGCTCCTTGGGTAACAGTAACAGTGTTCCTGGAGGTAGTTTGAGCATCTGAGGCCTCAAAGCCTGTCCCCAGTGACACACTTCCTCCGACAAGGCCACGCCTATTCCAACAAGGCCATACCTCCTAATAGTTCCATTGCCCATGGGCCAAGCATTCAAGCAACATATGGGTCTATGTGGGGCATACCTATTCAAACCACCAGTCACCCTCATAGATTCTGGGGAGTTTCCATTGCACTAGGTTTCTACCAAACCCCTGAATTGTCTTCCAGTTCCAGTTGTCTCTTCAGTTTTCTCTCCCTCCACTGATGTGGAAACTTAAGTGTTCTTTGGAAAGCCAATTGTGTTGGATGGTGTTTTGCTGAGGCAAACACATAAGGAGTCTTTTCCTGAGTCAGACACAGGTGAAAGGATGTTTCCTAAGGCAGACTTGTGAAGAAACCATTTGCTGAAGCAGACATAGGTGACAGGATGTTCTGCTAAAGCAAGCTGGTGAAAGGACATGTGATGAAGGCTTCTTAGCTAACAACATGAATGTATTGGTCTGCCTTACACTGCTTAGTTGAGCTCCATTTGTTGGGACTCCATAGAGGGAAACACACACATACACATAGACAAACCAAACAAACAAACCAACCAACAAACAAAACCTTCTGGTTTTATACTTTGGCTTCTTGTCATTTCTGAGGACTCTGGCTAATTAGCAGAGTAATGTCACCTGATATAGACTCCTGTGGAGTTTTGCTAAGTCAGACTCATGCTGAGGTAAGACCTGTGGAGGCCATGTGATGTTTGGAGAGAGTATAAATAGGATTCAACGGACCATGAAGGAGGCTTGGCAGAGCTTGCTTGTAGAGCTAGCTGGGCAATGCTTCTTGGTCTCGAGTCTTTGGTGGCCTTCCTTCATTGAGAGAGGCACAGCTGAGAACTCCTCCTGGCATCCCTAGTGATCCTGGTTCCTCCTGCTTGCTGACTTGTGCCAATTCGGCTGAGGTTTAGTTGTTCCTGCCAGATTACACTACAGCTGCTGATTCGTGTTTGCTTTCACAACTCTACCGAACTGGACTGCTGGTGTATCCGTGAAGTATTTGCAAGTGCACTGAGCTGCCCCTGCTAACCTATGGGCTGAACTGCTGATTTCCTAACAGCACAGATGCAATTTGATCCAAAGACCAACTTCTAGACAGGTCCACTTCCCTGTATCCTTTCTTTTCCACTACCTCTGGTGGGTGGTGGGCTAGAAGAGAGGTTAAAGCATTTAAGAACCATCATTAAAAGTAGGTTTTGAAAAAATTAAAGTTACACTCCACCTTGTCCCCACCTGGTCCCTTCTGTTTCTGTTCTCATCTGCTCCTGGTCCACCCATGAAATCTATTCTAATTCCTCTTCCCAGGAAGATTCATGTGTCCCCCTTGAGTCATTCTTGTTACTTAGCCTCTGTGGGTCTGTGGTTTGTAGCATGACTATCCTTTACTTTACAGCTAATATCTACTTATAAGTGAATACATAACATCTTTGTTTGGGTTATACCATTTAGGATTTTTTTTTCTTTCTAGTTTCATCCATTTGCCTGCAAATTTCATGATTTTTTAAACAGTTGAATAATACTCCATTGTGCAAATGTTCCACAATTTCTTTAATGATTCAACTATGTTTATAATAGCTTTATTTGTAATAGTCAGAAACTGGAAATAACCTAGATGTACCTCAGCAGTGGGATATTTTCTTTATTAATAAATCATGTTGGAAAGTTCAGTGCATTGTGGGCTATGTTGTCTTTGTGTATGTATAGTTGTTTTGTATAAGTAATCAGGCCAAGAGGACCAAACCAGTAAGCAGCATTTCTCTATAGCTTCTGCTTGTCATCAGGTTTTTGGCCTTGAGTATCTTCCTTGACTTCCTTTAGTGATGAAATGTCAACTGTAAACCAAATAAACTCTTTCCTCTCCAAGTTGCTTTTGTTTATGGTGTTTTATCATAGCAATATAAATTCTAACTAGGGCAGACAATGAGTACATGCAGGAAGGTCTGGATTCTCCTAGGTATCGCTGTGTCATATAGGAAAGCATGAACTAGCAAAAATGGTCAGAAGGCATTAGGAAGAAAAAAAAAAGATTTAGGCACCTGGAAAGAAAGCATCCTTAGGGGGCTAAAGTGATGGCTTAGCAGTAAAGAGCACTGATTCCCCTTCCAGAGGACCCAGCTTCAGTTCCCAGCAACCACATGGCAGCTCACAACTGTCTGTAACTCTTAAGATCTGATACCCTCACACAGACATACATGCAAGCAAAAGACCAGTGCACATAAAATAAAAAATGCCTTCAAAGCATGAACCCTGCCAAAATGTCAAGCTTTCTCCTTCTGTCACAGTTAACCCTTCAGCAGAGCATGTGGCCGTTCACACAGTGACATTCTAAGCAGTTGGTGTGGCCATATGACTAAACTCTGGTCAGGACATTCAGAGCTAAACCATAAAATCCTCTGGCTTTTGCTTTAAGAGAAGGTAGACTGCCTCTGTGTCATCCTCTGCCTTTCTACCTTCTGTGGCTGTTTTCCTGCTGGACCTGGGGCATAGGTGCTCTAGTCTGTGGTGAGGTCGTGGCAGCATGGGGCAGGGGTCAGAAGATAATAACAGGGATAATGTTCCTGCTGTGTGATATGAACTGCTAAAGTGTTTGTGTATTGAGCATATATATTTGATTCTAAAATATTTAAGTTAAAATATTTTGATAAGAGTAACCGAGGAATTATCCTTAAATACGGTTAAATTTGGATGGAATATTAAGTAATTCATGTAATTTAGATAAATGGAGTTAAGAGTACAAGGGTGGAAAGAAGGCCAGTGAACACTGAGAAGCATCTCCTAATGACTTGCCATCTCTCTTCCATGCACATTATTCTATTTGAGTCTACACCAGCACAGAATGCTAACATCCCTACTGCCATTTTAGATGGAAAATACTCTAAATAACCTGCCAGGCCACATTTTACTGCTGTTTTGGGGCAGGAGCTGAAGATAGGGTTCAATGGTTAAGAGCACTGGTTGTTCTTCCAGAGGGCCAGAGTATGATACCCAGCTTCCATGTGGCAGCTCACAACTGTCTATAACTACAGTTCCAGGAGATCTGATGCCCTCTTCTGGTCTCAGACATCCGTGCGAAAAAAACTGAGACACATACAATAATAAAATAAAAAAATTAAAAAGCTCTTTTCTGTATAAAAGATAAAAAAAAAAAGATATTCAGGGAGAAGAGTGTACCCCTCTCCTCCCTCCTCCTCAACGCCTCCCTTTTCTCGTTCCTTGAAACGTGATGGACCAGAACCAATTTTATTTAGATAAATACTAAAACTGTCAATGCTAAATACTCTCTGAACTAAAACTAAAATTATTATTGGTTTTAAAATGGTTTTATAATTGGTTTTAAAATTGCAATGGGGCTAGAAAGATGGCTCAGGGGTTAAGAGCGTTTGTTGCTCTTGCAGGGGACCTGGGTTCAGTTCCTATCCCCCACGTGGTAGCTCACGATTGTCTGGAACTCTGCTTCCAGGAGATCTGTTGCCCATGTTCTAAGATTGTTGGGCACCAGGCATGCCCATGATACATAGACACACAACACACAGACACATACAATAACCTAAAAAAATGAAAGAGAACATTATCAGGATCTATTTGTAACTAAACTCAAAGCCCCAGTAAGCATCACTCTCTAAAGTCAAGAGAAATATTTAGATGAAGTGCATTTAACTTTTCATGCTACTATTTTCCTTCCTCTAGGTAGAAAATTGAAGCCTGCCTTTATCTTGGGGGGGAGTACACAGTGCTTTCATCCCAAACACATATTTTCTCTCATCTCCAATTAGCCGTCCGAATTATCTTCTTTCCCATTGGAAAACACCTGTGTTTGCAATACACTTTGCAAACAACCCGTTACTCCAGCCTACATCCAGTTAGCAGCCTGTCTTAGTCAGGGTTTCTATTCCTGCACAAACATCATGACCAAGAAGCAAGTTGGGGAGGAAAGGGTTTATTCAGCTTACATTTTCCACATTGCTGTTTATCACCAAAGGAAGTCAGGACTGGAACTCAAGCAGGTCAGAAAGCAGGAGCTGATGCAGAGGCCATGGAGGTATGTTCTTTACTGGCTTGCTTCCACTGGCTTGCTCAGCCTGCTCTCTTATAGAACCAAGACTACCAGCCCAGAGATGGCACCACCCACGAGGGGCCCTCCCCATTTGATCACTAATTGAGAAAATGCCTTACAGCTGGATCTCATGGAGGCATTTCCCCAACTAAAGCTCCTTTCTCTGTGATAACTCCAGCCTGTGTCAAGTTGACACAAAATTAGCCAGTACACAGCCCAATAGAAATATTAAAGCATTTAGGAAACAATCTAGTTTGGGCTCATGTGACAGTGTGGATACTAACTTGCATTTTCGAAATATTCATCAGTGGTAAAATGATGGCTGAATTTGTCAGTGCTCAGACGTCTGTTTGAGTAAGCAAGGATAATTTTGTGTGACATCCCAAATACAATATACATTATCTGCTCCTTTAGGGAACTGTAATTATAGAATCTCTGCTTATGATAAGTAACCTCACAATTGCCCGGCACCGAGATGCTTCAGTGAATAGAACAGCTGATTGAAACGAACATTCTTGTTTCTCCTTTTCCAGCCACATGTCTCCCCCCGCCCCCCCATGTCCCCACAGGGTCAGCATCTCCCTTGATGCACACAAAACTGTAAGGAACATTGTGTCGTGTCTGCATCTGAGCTCCGCATCTGCAACAATGCCTAAAGCCAGAAGGTGCCATTGGAAATGATCCATTGTTGACAAAGGTTATAACCTACAGCTGTCTAATGCCAAGTCCTAGGGCAGAGAAAGCAACACAGACGGCAAAACACCGCCTTAAAAAAAAACATACCCCACAGGAAACTTTCATAGTCTTTTACTTTGGTTCTTATCTAAACCAACACTTTGCATAAAGGTAAATAGCGTCTCCATCTAATTCCAAATGTGTTACTACTTGGAGTTCATAACCTCCCTGCTGTAAGTCTTTGAAAGTAAACTTAAAACGCAGCGAAGCCTTCTCAGATGAAGTGGGACAAGATCACACACAGCCCAGTTTTCTTTTCTGTTTAATTTGAGACAAGTTCTCTCTACATAGTCTTGGTTATCCTGAAACTCACTAGGTAGACCAGGCTGGCCTTGAACTCACAAACATTTACCTGCCTGCCTCTCTGCCTTCCAAGTGCTGGGATTAACAGTGTGCACTGCCACACCCAGCATTCATTCTTGATTTGAAAACAGCAGAAATACTCTTTGAAGGAATCTATAATTTTTTTTTTCAATCTCTGCCAGAGCTCTAATGCTATTCTTGACATAATGTTTTTCAAGGATCAAATTTGTGTGGAACTACAAAAGATCCCAAGGAGTTAGAATAGTCTGAGTGAAAAGAAAAAAGATGGAATCACAGTGATCAAAATCACTGGTCTGCAAGATGACTTACCGGGTTGCAGGTCTTGCAGTGCACACCCAATGGCCTCAGTTTGGTCTCTAGATCCCACATAAAGGTAAAAGGAGAGAACCTTGATCATTATATATGCTATGCCGCTGAGTACCGTCTCACACATATTCTATACATAATCATACTGCATAATTACATAATTATAATAAGTTAATTTTGAAAAAAGCTTGGTGCTGGCATAAAATCTGACATACAAACCAATCAGCAGGGTGGCACATGTCCTTAATCTCAACATTCAGGGGGCAGAGGCAGGGCTCTTTGAGACTAGTCTGGTCTACAAAATGAACTTTATGCCAACTAAAGGTACATAGTCAGACTCCATCTCAAGCAAGTGAACACACAATCCAACCACCACCCAACAAATGGCAAAAGAACCAATGAGAGATGTCTGGCAATAAATCACCCGACTTATAGACAAATGCTTTTTGACAAAGGCATTAAAGCATACATTGGAGAAAGAATAGCATCTCCAATAAATGTTTCAGGAGTCGGTGGCAGAACCCAACTAATGATGAATCAAAGGCAAAGTATATGATCAAAAAATTACAAAACTACCAGGAAGAATCATGCAAGACCTGACTTGCCTTGGGATGGGACCTCTGGCTGCTGGGGTCAGTGACAAGGAGGTCCTCACAGTGTCCCAGGGCTGTGCAGGTGTCAATGGAGGTTAAAAGTAAAGGCAGGAGACATTCAGAGACCTGCTGATGACCATGCCGCACAGTGCAGACAGATTCCCACAGATCCGCCCTCAGAGCATGGTATGGCAGGGCAATAGACACAGAGTTCTACCTGTCACCATGCCACAAAGCGCTGGCAGGAAAGATGCCCAGAGATGCCGCAGACGGGCTTCACTTGGGTCCTCGATCCACGGGCAAAACTCGGGTTCAGTTACAGGCAAAGAGTTGGCGAAAGTGGGGTGACAAACAGATGCGACACAAGGGAGTGTGGATCTGAATGTAACTTGTCAAATTGAGCATCAAACTTTTTATACAGAAGAAAATAGGGAAGTTAAACAAAACAGAGGAATGCAAACACAGAAGGACTGGCAGGAACCAACTGGGATAAAATTCAATGTTAACAGCTGGGATCAAAAACAGCTCCACCTAAAGTCAGTTTAAACTTAGAAGCCAGGGGCAAGGGCTTCATGCCCTTGCCATAGTTCCTATAGTCCACCTTCCCCCTAGGCCATTGTAAATACTTGTGTATGGGTGTAACTCAGCTATCTATAGTTCTAAGTATCTACTCTGGTTCCTCCTTAGATCACAAACTTCCTTCTTCCTAGAGAATGGTAAATTCCTGGGTAGGGCAGTAATTTAGCTATCCATGCCCAGGGTCGGATCAAGGACTGCCTAGAATCTAACTTAGCTATATGTCAAAAAATTCAATCCTTAGGAGCACTTATAATAAAGCAATATTAAGGAAAAGCAGACAGATCCATTTACTAACTAAAGCAAGGACATCGGAGCATTCGTTATACAGGATGCCATGGTTCCAGGAGACTAAGTTTCGGTGAACGTTTTGCCTTGGGACAGCGCCCAGGTTTTTGGGGCCTGTCACGCATGTCACTACTGGAGTGGATATAGCACAGAGACCTGCCTGCTGTTGCGTGTCTCAGCTGGGTCATAGACACACAGAAGCCCACCTGCAGCCATATCACATGGTGTGGGAGGAGTAGGATGCTCTTAGTCCTGCCCACGGCCATGCCACAGGTAAGGCACTAGAGACCCACTTGGCAGATAGAGAAGGTCACCCAGAGGCCTACCAGCCAGCCATGGGACCTGTTTGCAGCCACAGCCACTACAATGTGCAAGTGTGTGGTAGACAGCTGGGAAAGAGAGAGAACACTTTAAACTGAAAAAGTGAAACATAAAAACATAAATTCTAGGCCTTTAGGCCCAAGCTTGAGAATGTGACCTTTGTGACTCAATGTCCCAAGGCATGCTAATCATAAAACAGAGAGCAACATTCCTCCACCCACCTACTCCCTGAGTACCGGGAGTGTTCGTTTAAAGAAAGTCACCCTGACCCACCCTGACCACTCCTGGAACCCACTATGCAAATGTGCTTGTCCTTGTGACTTTGCACCCTCTTGAGTTGTAGTTTCTTCCTTTAAATACCCCCCTCAAACGGCTACTCAGGGCGGCCCATGATCCTCTACCCCTGCGTAGAGTGCTCTCGGAATAAAAATCCTCAGGCAGTTTACATCAAGACTGTTTCTCGTGAGTGATTTGGGGTGTCGGCTCTCCTAAGTCAGAACGTGGGGGAATCCTGGGAGTCCTCACGTTGTGGGTTTTTCAAAACCTTGCGAAGGGAGATGGATCTGGAGACACAGAGGAGAGGAATAACTTGTGAGTACCCAGCCTTGCCACCTGAGACCTTGGTGAAGTCCAGGCCCGAGCTGCTGTTGAGAGCCATGTCGGGATCCATGGCTAAGCAGCAGCGGCAGTTGGGGGGGGGGGGGGGGGGAGTAGCGATGTCTGTGCCTCACATTACTACCAGAAACCATGGAGACATCCCTGATCTGGGCAGCTGCCTGGGTCCACGAGGATGTATGTCCAGGGGCTGTGCAGAATGGGCCCCGCCCCTCACTGGCTGTGAGCTCTGGAGAGCTGGCCCTCCACCCTGCCTTGACAGGCACATGAGGTAGTGCAGAGCAGAGAGCCATATTTAGGGCAAGAGCAAGGGAGTGCTGGCCCACCACTCCTCTGCCCTGAGGAGGTGGTGCTTGGGGGTGGGGGTGCGGGTGGAGAGAGAGAGAGAGAGAGAGAGAGAGAGAGAGAGAGAGAGAGAGAGAGCACTGAAGGGGAACAGGCCTTGAACCTCACAGTAGAGCGGTCCCTAGTGGTAGGACAGGGTGTGAGCCAGGACAGAGTGTGTGAGAGTGAACTGGCCCAGTCCCTGAAGTTCTTGCGAGTGGGCTCAGAGCCTAGACTGGACATCACAGTAGAGCTGGCTCTGGAGGCAGGGGTGCAGGTGAGCCAGCCCCAAGGGCGTGAGAACAGGAGAGCTAACCCTGGCTCTTACTGATGGCAGTCTTGGATGCCCTAGCTGGAGCAGTGCTGGAGAGCATGCCCTGGTTGACCAGCTCAGCTACTGCTCAGGCCCAGATTCAGGGCTTTGAGTTGGCTTACCACAAAATCTCCATCATCTGTGAATTGTTGGGGTGTCTTAGTTAGGGTTTTTACCTCTGTGAACGGATACTACGACCAAGGCAAGTCTTATAAAGCACAACATTTAATTGGGGCTGGCTTACTGGTTCAGAGGTTCAGTCCATTATCATCAAGGTGGGAGCATGGTAGCATCTAGACAGGCATGGTGCAGGAGGAGCTGAGAGTTCTACATCCTCATCTGAAGGTTGTTAGTGGAAGACTGAATTCCAGGCAGCTAGGATAGGTGTCTTAAGCCCACACTCACAGTGTCACACCTACTCTAACAAGGCCACACCTCCTAGTAGTGCCACTCCCTGGGCCAAGCATATTCAAACCATGACATGGGGCACATGACAGGGCTGGTCCTGCTGATCCGAAGAGCAGATTCTCCACAATGCAGGGCAACAGCAAGATAACTGACAGGGGTCCGGCAAGGATCCATAATCGATGGTGTCACAGAAGCCAGAGACCTCAAACGAGACCAATAGTCATTGTAATGAGCATTTGCAAGTGAAGATGTGTGGACAGGGGGGTATGGTGTGGGACACACTGTGACATACTACAGTTTCCTCGGTGAGATGTTTTCTATTCTTTGTTTTGTTTATTTTTACTTGTGTGGGTTTTTGGAGGGTGGGTTTGCAAGGGTGGGGGGCAGATATGAGGGAAGGGGGAGATGAGTGGGACTGGGGTGCACGATGTGAAACTCACAAAGAATCAATAAAAATTTTTTTTTTAAAAGAGACATACAAGAAACATATAAGGACATAACTCCGTGTCCGGAAAATTTTCCTGCAACTCCCAAACACAGGTGACAGAAGCTCAAGTTGATCGATGGAACCGCAGCAAACTGAAACGCTTCTCCACAGAGAAGCAGCAAGTGAGGGGGATTCCTAGGGATAGGGGGGAGCCATGAAAGCTATGCCCCTCACAAGGGTCTGAGGACACGGGTAAAGAAGAAACTCAGAGTACAATAACAAAACAAACAACAAACAAACAAGCAAACAGAGTTTAAGATGGGGAAATGATCTAAATAAATACATACAAGATGAAGAAATTATCTAAAAAGACATTTCTCAAAAGGCAATATACAAAAGGACGCAATTACTTGAAAGTATTCCACATCACTCATTAAAATCAGCAGCGAGATGCCATCCCACCAGAGAGAGGGAATGTGGAATGCCTATTGCTTAAAGGACAAAAAAAAAAAAAAAAAATGTTGTCAAAGATGTGGTACATGGAGATTGTTAGTGGAAAACCGTATATTCCTTCCTGGACAGATCACGCCAAGCCAGCACTGTTCTCACAAGAATGGTCCTTTCGTGAAAGAGAAGCAGCGAGGGAGAGAAGAAGAGCTATGGTTTGAGAGGCTCCTGTCTTTTACCAGGAGCCTGTAGGTAACGCAGGTGGTGAGATGCACAGTGATACAGGTGAGGCATGCGCAGGGGGGGTGTGTGGTGGTTGCCATGGCAGCAGACACAGGATGGTCCTTGTCCCCTAGGGATGGCATCATTGCTGGATTCAGAGGCTGGCTGTAAACAGTTTCTGATGCTAACAGAGATGTCTCGCATTCTGTCTGAATGTGAATTATGACAGTCACTACGGAAACCAGTGTGAGGGCTCTTCCAAACAGTAGAATCTGTATGATAGGATGATTCTGCTACCCAAGAGAAAAAGAAACCAGCATGTCAGAGATATGGGGGCCAGCCCACTACACTGTAGTGCAGCTCACAAGGTCACGGCATGGAGTCTACTTCAATGTGCGACAATAGGTATGAAATGTGAGAAGTGTATGTTTGGTTTCAGACCCCTGGACAAGGGACTGAGGTGCATATTTTACATACGAAAGCAAACCTGGCCTCTAGGTTCTCCCAGCACCCCTCAGTCCCTACCTGGCACACTCCGCCCCAACCCTGAATTTTCCAGCCCCAGCGGCTGGGCTGCCCTCAGAGGCTGCCCTCAGAAGTTCTTCCCTATATAATCCAGACATTTTCTCTGTCTTCTTCTCTCTCTCTGCACACATTTGTTTCTTCCTTCCTTCCTTCCTTCCTTTCTTTCTCTCTCTCTCTCTCTCTCTCTCTCTCTCTCTCTCTCTCTCTCTCTTCTTTCTTTCTTTCTTTCTTTCTTTCTTTCTTTCTTTCTTTCTTTCTTTCTTTCTTTCTTTCTTTCCCGCTTCCCTCCTCTTTCTCTTCACCTAGTAACTTCCTTTGTCTCCTTCTTTGGGGTCAGGGAACTCACCTGACAGAAGCTTGCTAATAAACCTGGATTTAACGTAATCTAATCTGGCTTGAATTGGTTCATTTCACCAGTAGAGAAATAACTTATCAGTACATATGAGTACACACATACACACACACACACACACACACACACACACACACACACACTCATCCTTAATAACTAAGTTTGATAGTGGAACAACATGCACAAATCTGAAAGATTCTTTATTAGTGAAATAAGTCAGGGGCACGGAAAGAAAATACCATAGGTCCTGGCTTATGTGTGGATGTGAAATTATTGATATTATAGAGGTCTAGGAGAATAGTGGAAGTCAGAAGCTGTGGAGGAAGAAGAATTGGGAAAGAGGACATTTAATGGGAGAAATTATCTGTGTTGTTCTATATAGCAAGCAAGACCACAATTGTTTACAACAGTAAACAATTAACTGTGTATTTCAAAACAGCCACTAGAGGCCATTTTGAGAGTTCTCAACACCGAGATAGTCTCAGCCCTGGATATGTCAGTGACCCTGACCTAGTCACTGAACTTTGCCGGCATGTATTTCGGTGTACACTGTAGACACATGAACAATTACATATCAGTTTAAAATAGATTCTGAGTCTCACGCTGGAGGACCTCCCATGCCTAACATCCATTCTGCTTTTGTTTCCCACGGGCTGAGGTTACAGGTGTGCACCGGTATGCCCGACTTAAAGGTAAACTCAACGGAAAGCTGAAGGGGCTGGTGAGGTTGCTCAGTGGTTAAGGCACTTGCTGCTAAAGACTGATGAGCATGGGTTCTGTTCCTAGGATCCACAGGGTGGGAGAGAGAACTGCCATATACAAGCTGTTCTCTTGTTTCCACATGTGTGTCGTAGCACATACACACACACACTAAATAAATATAACAATAATCTTAAAAAGAAGAACAGCAAGGAGCCCGTTCAGTATATATATTATATAATCTGCTATTTCTTACTGTGCCCAACATCCCCAAAGGATCCCACTGAATGAGTTAAAGGAATAAGACATCATCTGCTTTTGGATTAATGAAAACATGCACACTTCCTTCTCTGGATGCATTTAGTGCATTCCCAGGGAAAGCAGAATTTGTGCATTATCCTAGGGGCTGCTCAGATCTATGAAACCCTCCTGGTCCATGAATTTGAAAAGTATTTGGAAATTTCCTGACACTCAAGAAAATGATGAAAATCTGAAGAGGTTTTTAGCTTTCCTGAAGTTGGCCGCTCTCCTGCTCCAGTGAGGACAATAGACTGAGCAGACAGGGGCTGAGGCTCACCTGTAGATGTCTCCTTCTGGATCACTTGCCTTTCCTGGACATTAATCAGCTTTGTTTAGAAGTCACAAACCCCTAAACCGCCTGTGGAAGGAGCTGCTGAGATCCCAGCCCTCCACAGAGCATCTCTGAGTTCAGGATAGTGGTGGCAATCCAGGAGATCATCCCACACCTACTGTGTGAAGACAAGAGTGTGTTTGAGTGGTCATGTGCTCCAAGCATACATCTGGATGGGCCTGTGGGGTCTCCTGCCATCACACGATCTGTCACCAACAAGGAAGCTTCCAGCTAGAGCAGCACATCTAGTCTATTCAGCAGTCAGGGGAAAGGCTCTTTAAGGGTCAGAGCCCAAGATCTCTGCCCAGTTTGCTCTGGTCTACCCTCCTGCTCTCTCTAGGATGCGGACTGCTGTATTGGTGTTGCATTTAGCATTTTTAGTGGCTGTCTTTTAAAAGATACTGTGCTGATCTGAGAAGAATATGATCAAAGCTGCCTTTGGTGTGATCAAAAACTTTTATACGTGTAGCATTATTTTAGTTCTTAAGTCACGGAGATTTTAGCTGTACCTATCATTTCTACTCACAAGCTTTCATTTGACTAGATGTTTCTATCAGCTTGCAAGGTGTATGCACGCTGCATTCCAAGCAGGTGGAATGTTTCTGCACATAGAGCATGCTTGCTTACGGAAGCCAGGGCCCTGTGATAGCAGACTTTATCACAGTCCCCTAATTGTAACCTGTATCGATTTCAATCCTTTCACTTTCAAATGTCTGTGCCTCTAAGCCGCTTTGTTATTCCTAAATGCAGCAATGAGTAGAAAGGCAGATAGCAGAGACACACGATCAAAAATGAGATTAATCCATGTCAACTACAGGCTAACTATAAATGCTAATGTAGTCACACACAATGTCGGCAGCAAAGTCAAAGGTTAGGTCTACTGTGGAGAAATGAACCAAAGCCAGGTCACTACCTATACAACTCAAACCAGATCCCAAAGAGGGAGAGTGAAATTCAAGACTCAAACCAGAGACACACAGCTGTTCTTCCATCTTTTCCTCTGAATGTTTTCCATGGCAACAGGGAGGGAGGAGCTCCAAGCTGTCAATCTCAGCCCGCAGAATTTCCTTTATCTTGTAGGGACTTTGACTCAGGTAAAAACCAGATCATTGGCTTCAGTACACAAATGCTTTTCAAGGTAAGCCAATATAAAATCAGGTTGGAACTGCTTAAGGACATTTTAAATTCAGATTTGAAGCAGGGGGATTAAGATAAGAAAGCAAGACATTCATGAGAGCTTGCACATGGCGTTCTCCTCAGAACTTTACCATTCATTTAAAAGAGACACAAATAGGAGTTTGGTGATCTTAAAAACTCACTGTTTTTAAAAATGTTGCCAAGAAACGCAAATGAACCATGGTATGGTTCATATTGGGCACCCAAGAAGATTATGATCAAGAAGGTAAAACCCAAGCTCACAGGGATGCAGAAGGTAAGGTACTTACTCTAAACAAAGTTACAGCTTTCCAGCTGGAAAGACAGCTCAGCTGTTCTTGTGAGGGCTTGAGTTTGGTTCCCAGCACCTATGCCAGATGGCTTATACCTGGCTGGAACTCACAATCTAGGACATCATCTGGCCTCCACACCAGATGTGCACATCACACATAGCACTACACTCACCCCCCCCCAAACAAACACAAAGTTAATGGTCTTGTTTGAGAGTCCCAGAAAATCTCTATGGAAAGTAATCCTATCGGAGGCAATATACGTGCAGGTCTTCAGTTTTGTTCATTAGTATTGTAACAAAGTGTCTATATATGAAAGGAGTATCTCTATGTTAACCTTCATAGTCTTTTTTTTTTAAAGAAAAAAAAATATACTCTATCTGCATGTTCACCTGCGTGCCAGAAGAGGATATCAGATTCCGTTACAGATGGTTGTGAGCCACACCAAGTGGTTGCTGGGAATTGAAGTCAGAACCTCTGGAAGAGCAGCCAGTGCTCCTAACCACTGAGCCATCTCTCCAGCCCACAGTCTGTTTTAGAGAGCATGTATATAATGTGTTTTAATCACAGCCCTTCTACCTGCCACTCAGACTCTTCTTAGACCTCCCCTAACATGTCTTCCTCTCAACTTCACATATTCATCCTTTTTTTTTTTTTCTTTATCACGGTGAGTCCAATCAGTGCTGTACGCATAAGCATCAGTGTGGGGCCATCCACTGAAGCACAGGCAACTTACCAGTGGCCACTTGCCAAAGAAAAGTAACCCTCTGCTCATAGGGATTGTCAACTGCCAGTATCTCCTTAGGTGGGGGTGGGAGCTCATAAGCTCCTCCCTTAGCCATATTAGAATTTTGATTGGATTGCTCTTGTACACTCTTGTGCTGTGTATTCATGAGGGTAAGGGCCATGTCCTGCTCAGAAGATAGCAGTTCACAGGACACCTCCCTATCATCTGGCTTTATATCCTCTCACCTGCTTTTGTGATGCTCCCTGAGCTTTGAGGGGACATTGTCATTGATGTCATATTTAGGGTTGAGCACCCATAGTGACTCAATCTTAGCACATTGACCAGTTATGAGTCTCTGCGTTAACCACCGACCACAGGGGTGGGGGTGGGGGAAGGTTTCTCTGGCCATCAGGGAACTAAATTAAAACAAGAGTGAGCTGTTACTACTCGTTTGCTAGAATGGCTCAAATCTAAAGCACTGGCAACATCAAACGATAGTCAGGATGGGGGGAGAGAGAGAGAGAGAGAGAGAGAGAGAGAGAGAGAGAGAGAGAGAGAGAGAGAGAAGAATTAACATTCCCTGCTAGTGTGAGTGCAAAAGGATATCATCACAGTGGGAACGATTTCAACAGTTTCTTATAAACTAAATATATTGATTCCGTAGGACCCAGAAATTATACAAGGTGATATCTATCCAAATGGAGAGGAAACTGTGGTAGAGCAAAACCTGCAGTTTTAGTCATAGCCACCATTAACTGTAGGCAAGTTTTGGTACCCGGATAAAGTACAGTAGATGCAGACAATGGAACATTACTCAGCAATAGTGGAAAAATGACCTGTTAAGCCATGAGAAGACATATAAGAGCTTTCATTGTATATTGCCAAGTGAAGGAAGCCACTCTAAAAACCACTCTGTATTATCATTTTAACTACTTTGCTTTCTGGAAAAGATGAAATGATAGTGCCAATAAAAGTATGAGTAGTTAACAAACCAAAGTGACTCTTGAGAATTAAGGCCCAGGGGGTAGATTTACATTAAACTCTTTCACACTCAAAGGCTTAGGGAGCATTAAAGAAGAACAAAGAAAAAGAAATTCTGTCTTCTGGGCATGTAGGCTTAGGCTGTTGCACTCATACACTCAGACTCTGTGGTTATCTACACAAGCCTTCTATTGAAGAAGTTTCCAATTTATCCATGATCTTCTTGGATCAAGAAGACCTTATAAGGTAGTATAAAAAGCAAAGGAAAATTATGGGGTCAGGTGAAGGAGCCTTTTGCCCCGGGGTCAGTCTACTTGAAGCCTCTACCAGGCAAGAAGCAAGAATTCTTGCAATAGGGACCTGCCAGGCATGATGAAGACACTAGTCAGTATGATGGTTGTAGAGGGAACCAGCTGTTGTCTTAGGGATTTGATGCCTGTCCCTTGGGAGGAACTGCAAGCCTGGTCAAAGCTCCTGGGTTGGGAGGTCACACACCCTAGGGAAAGCTTACTATTGTTTTGCTGGGTGACTATGCACTCAAATGCCTCTTAAATGTTTAGATTGATAGCTATAGATTTGTGCTGCCAATCAAATTGAGGTAGTTCCACAAACTAGGTTCCTTTGTGTCAAGTTGACAGCTGAAACTAAGTATGGCAGAGCCTCACAATGTAACCCTGAAATTTGCTCTGCAGCCTAGGATGGCTTTGAACTGGTGGTTAGAAGGCTCAGCCTTCCAACAAACAGGCATGAGACACAACATCTGGCTCAAAAATTATTTAACTGAAGAAAACTATAATAACATACCATTGTCTCTTAGATTTCCCAGTGGGTAGTTCCTCCTTTATTAGAGACAACTGCAGGAGGGATCCTGAGGCTGAACAAGGTGTTCTTAACCTGACCTGTAGCCTGCACTATTTGAGAAGTTTTACAAGAGTCACACATTAGGTCCAGTGAACATGATGGATAACATTTGGGGATACTATGGCCATGAGCTAGATTGTTGCTAGTGATACGGACATGGCGATCTAACCTGTTACTCAAGCTAGATTGTGTGTCCAAGGTCACAGGTAGGCGTTATTAGTGATGCAATCAGAACAGCGGGTAAAAATCAGAACAAATTGTATTCTAGGATTGGGTTCCAAAGTGCCAGGATGGTATCCAACAAAAATATCTGCCAGGGTGCTGTATATACATTGATATACATTGATATCAATGTATATCTTGATATACACTGTTTTTCTAGAAAGTTAGGACCATATTATAATCAATAGCTAATACTGAAAAGAAAAAAAAAATGAGTCCAACCAAGGAATTCATATTTGATATCTCGATCAAGATTGATGGTGCCTAACTACATACTTCACGTTAAATAGAACCCTATCTGTGCTTCTCTTTGCAAAGGTGAATTAGATGACATCTTAAACTGCAACCTTGGCTGCATCTGTTCCTGTTGAGATGACTATTCAAGACCTCAAGATACTTTTGCAGAAAAATAATGTTTATTCGGTAAATTAGGGTGATGGAGAACTTGTGTTGGCCTCTGGTATAACTGTGTGTTGTGACTGCCAGTGAATGACACAGGACCACAGGCCCTCAGTGCTCTTCTGTCAGGCTTCTGCCTGTTTTCATGGAAACATTAGGACCTGCCTTATGGAGAACTGAACTTATAAAGAGACCATGAGAGTTCTTTTCTTTAAGTGAATGGAGACTGTATTAATAATACAGAGAGAATTGACTCTGAAATCTTTTCAAACAATTTTCCACAGGCTTGATTGGCTTTTATAGTTTTATATCTTAAAGTGGATTGTGTCATACGTGTAGTTTTAGAAAGCGGTCCTTTTTAATTTTAGGTTAAGTATATATAAATAAAAGTAGCACTACCAATTTGGTCAGACAAAACTCAACTGGGTAGAAGTCAGTCTACAGAGAAGCCTAACCAAGTCACTTTTTTCCCCACTTTTAGGACAACTGATCCATAGACTCATTTTGTTTAATATCCACTCTTCAAATGGCTCTTAATTAACCACAGAGGCATATTTGACATGTTAAGCTCTGAGGTTCCTTTCAAATGTTTTGCTTTTTCAAAGCATCAGAGCTTTCCTAAACCTCAGAGCTAGTCCATGTTCGCTAAATTTCTCATACCTGTATGGTCACACATGTTAATTATGAGAGGAAATATACTTGAAGAAGGACCTATGTATTTGGTTGTATTACAGTTATTTGATAATGCTACTTATTAAGAATATGTATTGTACATGTTTTCATAGTGATATCTTTCCTGGAACATATGCCTTCATTGTGACTCTCTTGGGAGATGGAGCAGATCTGGTGTATGCAATAGATTAAAACTGCTTAGACTAAGACAATGCTTCTTATTGGCTGGCAGAAAACACCCAGCAATATAGTTGTAGTGTCTCCAGGTTCCTATAAAATGGGTAATGTTATACCAGCCTACTCTGTGAGACTGTTGGGAGAGATAAATTGTTAAGCGCAAATATAATGACAACAATATGTGCAAATCTATCCCCAGAGGCATAGGAATTTAAATGCATCTACAAATCAGGTAAATAACTGGTTACCCAGCTATGTAACTAAAGAACGCAAATGTCCACTTAAATTTAAAGATAATGTGAACAGCATGTGTAGCAGAGAAACACAGCTATCAGGTAGGTGGAATTTGCTTTCCTGTGTTTGAAAAGGTTAGCAGAAAATGTTAACTATGAAACTGAATATATTGTAGCAGAAATGAGGGATTAGTCATTATGTCATTAAGATTAGTCAAAAAGTATCAACATCAGGAGCAGGTGAAGGTTGCCACACATGGCCTTTCAATCTACCCAGAAAGTCTTACAATAATTAACTCTTGAGAGGGGAACATTTTTAGCTATTATCTACCATGGGTGTATCCTAAGATATTTTCTGTTTTATGCCTGCTAAAATAAGTGTGGCTGATGAGAGTATATCTGAGAGAAACCTTGCATGGAATCCATTGTGTAGAGATAGTTAAGGAAGGACCATTCCATCCAGTCTGGCCTAGCATTGGGATTGTGAGCCAGTTATAAGCAAAGAAAAACTCTGTGAGTGTGCAATTCCAAACTTGTGCAAACCCTTCCCTGTTAGAGTGTTTATATAACCAAAAAAGATTTGAAAAATGGTTGAATAGCCACATATATCGTTTTTAGCCCTATGCTTTAAAAACCAAATATTTCTTTGCATGTCTTGAAACCATGCCCCAGTTCAACTGTCGCTGTAACCAAATGCCTGCAATCGGAACTTATGAAGGAAAGAGTTTTATCGTGACCCAGTTCTTGGGGACAAGGAGCTCAGCATCTTCTTGGCTTCAGAGGAGAGTCTCATACTGCTCCAACTCAAGGCACAAATCAGAAGTGTAAGAAGCCTTGCTTTATAATTGTTGCAGTGAACCCAGTTCTGGATGCTCTTGACTTAATCCCTCCTAGAGTTCCCATTACCTCTCAGTACCATTGTAGAGTTCTGACTGTGAACTTTGGGGGGTCACATGAAAACCTTAGCTGGTAGAAAGAATGTCCTCATCTCCTCGATAACTGGCAAATGTATATATATTTTAAAAGGGGAATCTGGCAAACCCAGAGAGAAAACATTCTCAAAATCTGTAACATATGCCCTGCTCCCTCTCGTGTCCCACTGTGTCGCCGCCTCATGCTAATTACAACTATTTATGGTGTGGTTCGGTCTGTCCACCCAGAGTGTGGGTCAGGCTCGACCTGGTGGGAACCTGGAGACTCTGTCGGCAACCTTTTGCTCTCCATGAGACAGCAGCTACACTGGAGAAGAATGGGGGAGACCATGGATAGATACATTAATGAACTCCAGCGAAAAATGGGAGGAACAGCATCATTGTGCAGATTCTTATGTACACATTTCGCAGATCTCCTTTCAAGATCATCCTGAAGTATTTTCATTTTCTTTTTTTGCCATTGGTAAAAGAAGCTGTTAAGATGCTACTTCCTGACCACTGGCTGCTCGTGAGTGGGATGTGTCTGGTTTTAACACTGACCTGGTTTGTATCCTGAAACCTTATACTAAATTATTTATTAGTTTTAGTAGCTTCCCGTAAATTCTCTTGGCTTTTCCTCATAGAATATTTCCCCTTTCCGGATGCTATTTATATATATATTTAAATACTTATGGATAGTTGCCTATTGTACTTGAAACACTACGGTGCTGAACAGAAGTGCTGAACGAAAGTGCTTTGGTGCTGGGTATCACCATTCTACACTAGGATGTGGATGCAAAAGTTTTCTTAGTGATTTTTTTCTAGGGCTGAGTTATTCCTTCTTGTAGTTCCTTGCTGGAACTTTTTGTGTTATTCTATTAACTAAATATTTAATTAAGTGTGTGTGTGTGTGTGTGTGTGTGTGTCTAGATACATATGTGCATGCATGCTATGGCACAAGTGTGGAGGTCAGAAGACAACTTAACCTGTTTTCTTTTTCCACCACATGACACTTAGGGATCAAACTCAAGTTGTCAGGTTTGGTGGCAAGTGTCTATAGGCTGAGCTATCTTTTCATCCCCCAGAAGAAAGGATAAATATCTACCTTTGTTGTTTGGGAGTGCTTGGATCACAGACACAGCTGTCTACAACACACAAGTTTATGTGGTGCTGGGAACTGAACAGAGGGTCCCCTCCACCTAAGGCCCTCTCTCACAGGTTCTGTTTTTTAAGGCCAGAATGGCTATTAAACTCTATCAATAGCTGGTTGTGCCTCTATTAAGAGGAACATACAGTGTTCTCTTTCAGCTAATTGCTATTGTTACTATTGCTATTACTATCTTTTTTTTTTTTTTTTTTTTTTTTTTTTTGGATAGGGTATCCCGATGTGGCCCTGGGGGACCTGAAACTTTTTATGTAGATCAGGCTGGCCCACTTCTGCCTCTCAAATGCTAAGATTAAAAGTGTGCCCCATCATTCCCAGCTCCCTCCCTCCCTCCCTCCCTCCTTCCCTTCCTTCCATTTCAGAGTTGAGGACTGAGCCCAGGGCCCAATGCTTGTTAGATAAACACTTCACTACTGAGCTAATTCTCTGACCATAATTATTTATTTAGATTGATTATTGAATATTAAACCAGCTTTATAGTTCTGGGGTAAATCCTACTTGCTAATGTTATTATTCTTTTACATATTTCATTAAATATGTGTATCTGTGTTTATTGAGGAATATTAGTTTTTTTTAACTTTCTTCTATTGCAGTCTTTCTGAATATAATATCTGAAGAAAGCTGCTCTCATAGATTTACCTAGAAAGAACTGCTCTTTTAGAAGAATTGTCCTATATAAAACTGGTGTTATTTCTTATATGTTCAGTAGAGTTCCCCAGATATGCCTTTAGAGTGTGATTTTTATTGTTGTTTGTCTTGTGAGACAGGCTGGCTTTGAACTCACTTTGTAGTTGAGGATGCGTTTGAACTTCCGATCCTCCTTTTTCCACCTCCCAAGTGCCAGGAGTATAGGCGTGTGTCGCTCTGCCTGTAAGGTTTATTTGGTGCCGGGCACTGAACCCAGGGCCTCGTGCATGCTAGGCGAGCACTCTACCAACTGAGCAATTTGCTACATCCCCAATTCCCAATTAATTTTTCTATTTGTTTAAAAAAGAATATAATTAGAGATCTAATTTCTCTAATAGTTAAGAACTTACTCTACTTGAATGAGATTTGGTAGTCTGAGAAATTCATGAAATTTCTCTATTAATCTCAACTGTTGAAATTATTAACCTACAGTATTCCATTCTAAATATTTCTGTTTTTCCCCCATGGATTTTGTGCCTTTCACAACTTTGCAGAGTAGTGTCTCTTTGCAGTGGGTCAATGTGCCAAGCATAAATAAATGCAAGTGCTCAGCTGTGAATGAGTCAAATCAACCTCCTACCATCCAAGGCTCAGGGAGCATTTGAGAGAGGTTGTTCTTGTGTAGCAACTTCCTCCCAGATTTAAACAGTCCATCTCTCAGGGATGCTCCTTAAGATAGAAAGTAAACAACTCAAAGTATCTTTAGGAAGTCCCTGGAGCTGACCCGATTCACTAGGCTTACTCCCAAGGGTAAGCAATAAAGACTACGGAGAGTCACTTAGAGACATGCCAAATTGCAAAGAGAGACTTTGCAAGCCAACCAGCTGCCTGGAAAAAGCCAAAACCAACTCAACTGCCTGGAAGAGGTTTAGGCCTCCTGAGCCACGTGGAGATGACACTGTCCAGACTGTTGATTGCTTCCAGACTGTGTAGTGTGCTCCAGGTCCCCAGCTTTTAAGAGCTGTCACTCACGCTGGGGTAGACTTTGGAGATGGAGCTGCCTTTGAATCATGTCTGTTCCTCAAGGTAATCCCTCCCCCCTCCCTCCATACTGCGGCAAGAAACCCCGATAAAACTCATGAGTTTATCGATGACTTTGGTGAGGCCTGTAGTTTAATCTGTCATGGGTCCCCCATTTGAAGGAGAGAGAGAGAGAGAGAGAGAGAGAGAGAGAGAGAGAGAGAGAGAGAGAGA
>NC_034592.1:38408835-38425302 GCF_900095145.1 Mus pahari | reverse complement strand
GACACTCCAGAAGAGGGCATCAGATCTTGTTACGGATGGTTGTGAGCCACCATGTGGTTGCTGGGATTTGAACTCCGGACCTTTGGAAGAGCAGTCTGGTGCTCTTACCCACTGAGCCATCTCACCAGCCCCTCAGATTAATTTTTAATAGCTAGAGGTTTATTAGTCTTTAAAAACAATAAACTTTGTTTTATTGGACTTTCTATTATTTTCTGTTTTAATTTATCAAAATTTCCTTGTATTTATTCTCTTTTATTTTTGTTTTTCTTAGATCTGATTTTCCTCTTTGCTTTAAAGTAGATCTGGAAGTCATTGGTTTGAGAATATTATCTTCCTTAACGTCAGCATTATGAAACATGAATACCTCTCAAGGCATTGCTTTAGTTACATCTCAGAGATTTTAATGTGTTGTACCTTCATTTCCCCTTAGCTCCAAATGCTTTCAAAATTTCTTTTTTGAGTGTTTATCTAGTAGTGTGCTATCAAACGTTTTCAAATGTTCTGTTATTAATTTCTAAGTGAATATCACTTTATGATGAGATAATATACTTTACAAGATTTGGAACCTCTTGAATTTATTGAGGTTCTTTTATGAAGCAGAAAATGGTTGGTCTTGGTACATGTTCTTCATTCCCTAGAGAGGAAGATAAAGCCTGGTAAAGCCTCTAATGAAATCTGTGGAGTTGCCTACTTCTCCTGGGAGTTTTCTCAGACTTCATATAGGTATCTGCACTTTTCTTGGTAAACCTACTTGTAATCATGAAAGACCCAGTTCTTTAATTTTAAGTGAGTAGTATCTTTACATTTAAACTGCATTCTTTGTAAACAGCATACAATGAGGTCTTAGTTGTTTTTATTCAATCATGTAGTCTTCAAATTTTAACCGCAGTGTGTGCGTAGATCATTTATTTTTAATGTGGTTGTTCAGTTGGTGAGGTTTAAATCCAGTTTTCTTATTTGCTTTGTGCTTGCCCTTCTGTTCTGCCTTGCCCTGTTTTTCTGATCTTTTTGATTGAATGTCTCTCTTTCTCTCTCTTTTTATAAATTACTGGTTCCTTTTAATATCTCACCTGCCATTAAGTATTATATGTAGGTGTGGGGATATTTGTGCAGATGTGATTCTGATGCATTGGCCTTTAGAATTTAACACATCAAAAACTTATCTGCAAGTATATTGTGCCACTTTGTGTATGGTAAAGGGCAGATCCTCCCATAATACACTCCCTTTGTATTCGTGACTTTTCCCTGTTTACCCTTTCTATGTGTACAGATCACACAATACATTGCTATTCATTTTTAACTCAAGCCATCAATTATTTTTCAAAGAAAGTATAATAATATGGGGCATTAAGCTCCCCACAGCCAGGAAGGGTAGGGCCCACACTGGATCACGAGCTAGGCAAATCATCTGATTCTTCTCTTGCATCAATTGGGCTCTCTGGGCTGAGGGAGAAGGGACACAGCATGGGGACTTCTTGTCAGCTGGCCCCTGATGAACCCAGAAACACTCAGTCCCAATAAAGATTCTTTGGTCTCCACCCAATTTCCACTACAAAATCCTGAGGTGCTCTCTGGGCAGGGCAACTCCTTGATACTTACCCCTCTCTGGAGCCCTCCCTGTTCTTTCCATAGTTCTTTAATGAGTCTGCATTCACTCTGCTCACTTCTTGTTTGTGCTTGCTGTCGTTGCTGTTGTTTTTCTAGAGTGTTAGAGAGCAAACTATGAGGCCACTGGCCTGGGGTGGTTTTGGTGACTCTGACTGACACCAAGATCTGAGAAAGACCCCCTTGTGCTCACAGAATACATGTCAATATGACTTCAGGTATCCCATTTTGGCTATTTTTTTTGCCCTACTGTTTGGTTCATAATTCCTGTCTGGCATGTCAGTGGCTGTGGGTATTTTGCATTGCCAGCTTGGGAGATTTTCTAGAGAGTCCTGCTCTGGTGAAGCCAGGATCCTGATTACCACAGGAAACAGTTGGAAGGCAAGCTTTAGAGGAGCAAGATTGGGGGTTAGTAAATGAAGGAAGGATTTGTAAGGACAGGGCAGGATTGTACACCCAAGAGTGAGAGCTAGCTTATCAAGAGACTTGCTTGAAGAGCAGTGGTTATCCTGGTCACCATGGTGGTCCTGGACAGTTTGGGGTAGACTTGCTGTGTCTGCACTTCTCCATCCACCTGGCAATTTGCCTCTTCTGTCTTTGCATAGCTAGATGATCTCACTGTGATTTTTCTTGTGTAGAAAAGCCTTTCTTTAGCATTTCTTACAGTTCAACTCTGCTGGTAATGGATTTTCCCAGCTCTTCCATGTCTGAAAGTCTCTGCTTTGACATCACTTTGAAATATATTTTCACCGTGTATAGAATTCTAGTTTGGCTGCTCATTTAATTACTTTAACAATGGTGCTCCATTGTCATCGATTTAACACTGTTTTTGTCTATGAGAAATCTGCTGTCACTATATTTGCTCCTAAGTATTTTAAGAAAGAGAAAATGGCTTCTTTCTACCCTTTCAATTCTTGGGCTGGTTTCTAAGTTGTCATAAAGCAGATCAACAGGAGGGAAAATAAAACATTTTAGTTGCACGTGCACATGAGAGTGGAAGCATTTGAGAACCCTTATTAAAGTAGGTTTTGAAAAAAAAATCTGAGCCTATAGAACCCAGTTCCATTCAGGAGATGGTATGGATGACCACACAGAGATCATTCACTGGAGCATTGACAAGCTGCCGATGGCCAGATTATTGAAGAAAAATGGCTTCCCTTCTCCCTTTAACCATAAATTGTTACTAGCTCCCCGGAGCTGGGGGTTGACCCTCATAAGTCCCTCTCCTATCCACGCTAGGATGCTGATAGACTTGACCCACATTTTTAGCTCCACAGAACCCAGAACACACAATGGCCTTTCTAACATCTTTCATTAGTCTTTGGTGACTAGCTTTATGAGGACAAAGGGCATTGAATGTTTTATCTAGAAAAGGAGGTAGGTGATACACCCACGGATAATGAATATGCTGCATGGCACATAACTTTCTTGCCCTGTTTCTCCTTTCTCTAATAACAGATCACTGTGCCCCTGAATCACACTGGATCTCTGAAGTAGTAACAGATAGATAGACACACATTAACAGGTTTGGAGGCTATTGATGATGGACCTCTTCCACATGAGCTTCAGACCTCACCATCTGTTTCCTTGGTAACACTAGGAATGGTATCAAGAATCGACTCCTTAAGATTTAAAATACCATATCAGAACTTTTTGAGGCCCATCATGGGGAAACTACTGCTTTCTGGTTAGAAGAAAAATCTGAGTTGTAGCTCCAGCTTTGGGATATGATGTGGCATTCTAACCTGCCCAGAACATTATATACAATCACTCCTTCCCTTAAGAGTTAAGCTAACTGGGCTTGTCAATCACCTGATCAGGAGACTACCCCAAAGGAAAGCTGATTCATCTGAAGACAAACTAAGGAGATGAGATGAATAATTATCCTCTTAATGACCTAATGTGTATACCCAAGAGCTCCTCCCTCTACTTAGTTGATTGACAGATATTCACTACTAAGGCTCTCTGCTTTGAGTTCTAACTCAAAAAGCATCACTTTTCTGTTCCTCTAATTTTTGAATACCAGTTAAACATCTTAAGTATGCTTTCCCTGACATATTGGGCTTTTTCACTATTTCCTCTAAATACTGCCCACTTTATACTGATGTTTAAAGGCCTCTAATGCTGACCCTAACTCAAAAAGTCATGCCCTTCCCCTCTCTCTTCTCCATTCTCTTCTCCTGCCTTCCACCAAGGCATGTTGCTTGCCTGTCCTGTCATTTCTTTCCAAGGTTCTAACAAAATACTCCTTGAGCTCTTCTGAATTTTTAAATTCTTTCATCCACAAGAGTAAGACTCCACATAAGCAACTCCTGATTCCCAGGTGACAGTCTCCTCTCCTGCCTTGCCAAGATTGCTAACCCATGAATAAACCCGATTGCCTCTTATTTTCCAAACATTGGTCTTTTTTGAGTGATGGGCAGGTCAGAGATAGGATTCCAGGAGCTAGACATATAAACATGTAGAAAAGGACAAAAGGGTCTTGTGGTGGATTGGCACCACACAATCACCCAGAAGGACGGCCTTAGTAGAAACACTGCCATGTGAGTCAACTTCAAGTCTGTACATACTTTCTTACACCAAAATGCAACACTCCTTTATATAATAGGCATTAACTACCCTTGCTTGACTGTTATTCTCTGGATGACTTTCAAGGTTTGACATTATTGTCTTACACAATTGGGGCCATTTTGCTACTTCGTAGCATTTATGGCTTCTAAAGTTTGACAGCTTCCAGGTTTGCAACCCATGTAGGGGTCTTCCCTGTTCTCCTGAAGCTTTCTGTGGTCCATCTTTCAGTTAATAATACCGCATTATTTTGCTCTCTGCTCTTAGTCCTGGTGCTTCACTGTTTATAGCTATTAACTAAGAGCACAGAAAATATACACCACCACCTGTGATGGTTAATCTCAATTTTCAACTTGATCTAAAAATCACATTTGAGATGGTCCTCAGCACATACCAGTGAGGGGTTACCTTGATTAGGTTAACTGAGGTAGGAAAGTTTGCCTGCATTGGTTGGGGCCATTCCTTGGGGGCAGAATCATGGACAGAATAAAAAGGAGAAGGTAAGGCGACCAAGCACAGGCATTATCACGCTCTACTGTGATCACAGAGTGAGCCGCTGTCTCAAGCTCCTGCTTCTCTGACTACCATGATGGACCGTACCCTCAAACTGTGAGCCAAGAAGAAAGGCCTTCTCCTTTAAGTTGTTTTTGGCCGGGTATTTTACCAAAGCAACAGGTAGAGAAACTAATACACCACACCAAAAGTGTATACATTTCTGAATATTCTTGAATCTAAAAAAAATCTGAAGTTTGAAGTACTTCTGATCTCAAGGGTCTTCATCTTGTGTGTTGAGTTGCTTGGATTTGTTCTGCAGCTGACCAAGGATTCCCCCTTCCATATCTTCTTTGATATATCTGTCTGTCTGTCTGTCTGTCTGCTGATCTGTCTATCTGCTGATCTGCCGGTTTTCTTTTCAATGATTTCAATTTGGTTAGTCTGTTCTCTTGAAGTATATAATTTGCTTTCATTCTTACTTGGTTTATTTTTATCTCAGTTTTATTGTTCATGTCTTGACACATTTGAATATGGAATCTCAGGCTTTAATGCTTGGTCCCCAGCTGGTGTCATTGTTTTGGAGGCTTTCAGAGCCTTTGGGACACAGGCCTAGAGGGAAAGTAGACCACTAGGGCCAGGTTTTGAAAACTATATCCACTTTTGGTTGTGATCTGGCTCTGGCTCTTGTTCAGTCAAGACACAGAAAGTGGTAGACACAAACTTTCAGTGTCTTGGATGTAAACCCTCTGTTACATAATAGCCCCAATCTTCTGAAACCATGAATCAAAGTACTTTTTACTCTCTTAAGTTGTTTGGGGATTTTGTAACAGGGATGAGAAAATAATTTATTGCTAGATGTTCAGATGGGGGAATTTGAATATACCTCCTCTATACAGTATATTTCGTTCTTTCTTCAGAATCTTCAACATATGGAAAACACACAGGGGTACTGTCAATGTGATTTATGTCTACTGATTTTATATTCTTGCCACTCTAGCTCTTTTAACATTACCTTTCTCATCTTCTTTCTATCATCTTCCTTTTTGGCTTGCTTAGTAATTTTTAGCAAGATGTAAGGATTTGTGACATTCACTTTAATTAGATACTGGACACTGCATATCTATCTATCTATCTCTCTCTATCTATCTATCTATCTATCTATCTATCTATCTATCTATCTATCTATCTATCTATCTATCTATCGAGATTGGTTCTCACTATGTAGACCAGCTCGGGCTGGCCTTGATCACATAATCTTTCTGCTTTCACATTCTGTGTGTTGGGATAGCAAGTCTGCATACTTGCTACATCTTTGCACGTCTAATATTTTGACTCTTGGTTTCTTCACTTTGGATGCTATTAAGCATAGGCAGTTTGATCCTTTTGGGTCAGATTTTTAAGATAGGTCTAGACGTCTGTCCTTTGGGTAATTTTTTCACCATCTAGGTAGTAGGGCAAATATCTCAAGAATCATCCAGTGTTTTAATGGCTAGAAGGAACAGGATCTGTTGCTGACCCCATGACTCTCAAGGACGTTACTAGAGTGCATCTGTATGTACAGCTACTAACTCTCTGGCTTGAGCACTAAGTCGGAGGCTGCTGGTAAACAGGCAATAAACTTCGTCAAATAGGTAAATAAGTTTGTCCGATGTGATAACAGTTCTTAGAGTTACTAGGGTACTTTGAATTATTCTAGACCTCTGGTTTTGAAAAATGTTGCAACAACTGTAAGAAAATACTCAGCAGTTAAAACTGTATACTAGATGTAAGGCCATTGCATTTGATAAAAAAGTCATTCCTTTTAAAAGCATGATTCGTTTTTTTTTTTGTGAACCAATTAGTAAAAAGGAAAACAATGGAAAGTTTTATGTGATTGTGCATGATGTATGTATGTATGGGTGCCCACATGAGAGTCAGAAGACAAAGTGGTAAAGTTCATCTGTTCTTCCACCGCTCCAGGTTCTGTGGATCAAACTGGGTTGACAGAACGATCACCTTCTTCCCTTAGCCATCTTGCTGGATCAAGGAAAGTAATTTTAAATTTATGTGTGTGTGTGTTGTTGTTGTTGTTTTGCATGTAATTGAAGTTATATCTAAATAGTCCATAAATCTGTACTTTAAGTGAGGCTCATTTCAGAGAGGCAGCGAGCAAGTGAGTCAGTGCAACAGGCACCACCATAGTCCCCACTGGCCTCACTTATCTGCTTCTGACATGAGACCACCAGGGTCCCCACAGGCCTTTCATAGCTGCCTCTGGCATGAGATTTTCTCACTGTCTCTTGGAGTTTATGCCAATTGACTCAATCACCACACTTGGAGATAATATTGTTCCATTACTTAGTGTTCATTTGGTAATGTGAGTGGTACCATCCGTGACACCTCCCCTCATTGTCCTCTGTAAATACAAGACACCAGGACACAACTGGGCATAGTCGTACATGCATGTAATCCCAGCACTTTGGAGGCTGGGGAAAGAATAGCAGGTGTGGGAGGCCAGTCTAAGCCAAAAAGTGAGACAATGTTTCAAAAAGTCCAAACCAAACCAAAATAAAATTATCATTAAAATATTAAAGGATACACACAGGCTAAAGTGTTGTGATCAGTAGGCACATGACCTGGATACTTGGCAAGGTGAGAGCAGGGAGGACACTGATTATTGATGACATGAGAGACTAGAGCTGAGCAAGAACTGTGCTGGTCACAGTTTCATGGAAGAAAGAGTGTGTTCTAATCTTCCATGTGGTGTTGTAACTATAACCCATTTCGCTCCTACACTAGTAAGTGTGGTCTTACCTTTTTTGTTCAAATACTTGTCAATAATTTATTTTGAACAGGTGTTTCATGTATACATATTTATTACCTTATAAGCTATTTGAAGGAACTAATTATTAAAACAATATGTAAATCACCAAGCACTCAAAACAAAAGTTTTTGGGTAAGTAAGCCCCAGTATAAAAAAGAATTTGGCTTTCCCCCAGTTTTAGCTACTCTGTTCTTGCATTTTCCCATAATATATGATATAAACAACACTTTATTCATTTGACAAATACAGATTTAGTTTCCTTAGAATAACCAACAATAGTAGTTATAATGGGGTACCGGAGAGGTAGCTCAGTGGTTAAGGCTGCTTGCTACTTTTCTTTCGGAGCACAGTTTACTTCTTAAAACCCATATTAGGTAGTCCACAACCACTGGCAGCTCCCGTTCTAGGAAACCTGAAGTTCTCCTCTGGCCTCTGCAGGCCCCTACACACATGTGTTGTACACACACACACACACACACACACACACACACACACACAGACATACACATGATAAAAAAGCAAGACTGTAGCAAGTACTTACTGAAAATTATGTGAGGTTGTAAAGAAATTCCAGGGCCTGTGTTAGTTACTTTTATTTTTCCTTTCCTTTTCCTTTTCCTTTTCCTTTTTCGTTTTTCCTTTTCCTTTTCCCTTTCCCTTTCCATTTCCCTTCCCTTCCCTTTCCTCCCTCCCCCTTTCTTTCTTTTCTTTTCTTTTCTTTCTTTTTCTTTTTCTTTTTCTTTTTTTGTGACAGGACACCTGTCAATCATGATGATAGGGCAGGACTGTGTGAGCAACATTGTGTCTGTAGCCAGGACACTGAGAGAGATGGAGTCTGGTGTTCAGCTCAGCTCATTCTCTCTCTCTCTCTCTCTCTCTCTCTCTTTCTCTCTCTCTCTCTTTTGGTTTTTCGAGACAGAGTTTCTCTGTGTAGCACTGGCTGTCCTGGAACTCACTCTGTAGACCAGGCTGGCCTCAAACTCAGAAATTCGCCTGCCTCTGCCTCCCAAGTGCTGGGATTAAAGGTGTGCGCCTCCACACCTGGCTCATTCTCATTTTGATTGACTCAGAATCCCAGACCAGGGATTCAGAGAGGGGCTTTGTCTTAGTCGGGGTTTCTATTCCTGCACAAACATCATGACCAAGAAGCAGTTGGGGGGGGGGGAAGGGTTTATTCAGCTTACACTTCCATACTGCTGTTGATCACCAAGGAAGTCAGGACAGGAACTCAAGCAGGTTAGAAGCAGGAGCTGATGCAGAGGCCATGGAGGGATGTTACTTACTGGCTTGCTTCCCCTGACTTGCTCAGCTTGTTTTCTTATAGAACCCAAGACTACCAGCCCAGAGATGGCACCTCCCATCCTTGATCACTAATTGAGAAAATGCCTTACAGCTGGTTCTTGTGGAGGCATTTTCTTTGTGATAATTCCAGCTTGTGTCAAGTTGACACACAAAACCAGCCATTACAGTCTTCTTTTTAGCATGTCTTCTAGGCTCCACCCTACAGTTACCTGGCAATAGTCAGGTATGCCTGACTCAGTATAAAAGAGGCTGCTTGCCCCCTCCTCACTCTCTTGCTCTTATACCCTCTTACCCTCTTTCTTCTCTACCCTTTCTCTTCCCATCCCCTCCCCCAACTCCAAAACAGCCTCTCCTCCTCCTCTTCCCCCTCCCCCTTCTCCTCTCCCACCCATCTCTCCCTTTCGATGTCTCTACTACCCTCCACCACTCCCCTCCATATGCTTTAAATAAACTCTATTCCTTACTACATCCTTCATATGGCTGGTACCTGAGGAGGAAGGGATGCCTCAGCGTGGGCCTGCAGGGGTACCCCCTTCCACCGCACCCTACCTTACCTCTACCGAACATCTCATCTCTCTCTCTCTCTCTCTCTCTCTCTCTCTCTCTCTCTCTCTCTCTCTCTCTTTAATAAAATACAACACTTCCTTCCCTTAAATCCTTTTGCCAACATCCTTATAAACATGCTCAGAGAAGTGTCTTCTAGATAATTCTAAAGCCAGTCGACTTGACAGTGATTAAACATCACAGGGCCAAAAGATATAAAAACTAGTTTCATTTTTAATGTGTTGCTGTATTGCTAGAGGCAGTGGAAATCAACCCCACAACTGGGGAATAATGTGTGTTTACCATCTTCTCTTCTATTCTGACAGCTTTGAGAATTATTGTTAGTGCAAAGCATTTTATAATTTCCATGGTCGACCCCAGAATTATTCTTAATAAGGTTACAGGTATTTCTAAGGAAAATGCTTGAATACGCCATTTCCATTGAAGAAGAACCTTCTTAGTGCTCATGTTGACAGAGCATGATGAGGTAGCAGAGGAATGAGAAGGACTGATGCCCCTCATTCAAAGCAAATATAACTTAGACGCTTAAACTAGAGGTAAAGACCGGGGAAAGAACTACTAAGAAAGTCCCTGAAGATTCTGAAGGGACCTTCTATCTCCTCAGGGAAGATACCAAGTGCTGACTATTCACAGGTTAGTGCCCTTTCGTTTTAAAGGAGCTAGATTAAGATCACCAGCATCAATGGAGGTCTGGGACCATGGCAAGTGCCAAACAATACCCATGTTTTTGCCTTCCCCCAGTGCACTCATGCCAAAGATAGATTTAGCTGAGAAATTAGGCATGGTGATAAAGAGACAACTAGCTACAACACAACAACCATAGCAATATATACATCAACGGAGACCATTTTCAAACATGCGAACTGTTTATTTCTGGAACTTTCCATTTGGTATTTACAGACCACGACTGACTATTGGTGAGTGGACTCAAGGAAGGCAAAGGCCCCATTGAGGGTGACCTAGTTCTAAGAACTCGGAGGCTCTGGTTGACAAATGAGCTGTGCTCAGTTTTCTTACAACGACTTCAAGTGGCCTCACTTCCATTTCAGACTCCTGCAGCACTAATATACTTCAAAGCCGTTAGCGGGCATCGGTGACAGACCCACCGCACAGAAAAGCATCACGCGGAGGGACATTCACAAAACAACTTCCCAACCATCTTATATTTAATCGCTATCAAGCAAATGGTAAGTGAAGGTAGGGGGTCCGTAGGGGATCCAGAGAACCTTGAAGTAGTAACGCTGGTACACCACTTTCACTTAAAACATCACTTCCTGTTTAGCCAAAGGAGCCAGGCTGGCTATTATAGTTTTATGGTTTACCTTCTACTGTTTAAGGTGACACTTAAGCTTTAACCCTGTCTTATTAGCGGTATTTGTAACTTACATAGAGGCACATCTCTGAAGGCAGCAATGATATTCTACTCCTCTTTTCTTCATTTCCCTTCCTGGAAACCATATTTAATTAGCATTTGTTAACCAAACAAGAGTGGCCCGTCCCCACCTGTCCCCCCAACTGAATACACGCGGTGTTCACTTTCTGTTTTGATCTCTTAGTTTCCTGTTCCTTTATTGTATCGTCCTTGAATGTCTTCTTTGTTGCTATTGCATAATTTATAATGCTACATCAGCTATTATGAATAATTCTGCTTGAACCATTAATTACTGCCTGTACGTTGTCTCCTCCTAAGTGGTCTATTTTCTCTTGGATCTTATAGCTAGCAGTCCAGAGGAAAAATGTACCAGGGGTGCACAGTAAATGCTTCTCTCTGGAGTTGCTCATCATTGACAGACATTTGCTAACACACATTTTAAATCAGTCAAGCCATATCATTGACAAAATGCCCTTTTATTATTTATTAACAAACAAAAACATTAACATTTGAGAGGCAGTCTCAGGGCAATTTGGGAGAGCAGATGGGGTAATTTAACTCCTTTAGCTTGCTGGCTTGCTGACAGGTACCATGTAGAGCTAGAACAGTCACCTCCATCTGGCGTGCACGCGGGTGGTTCCTGAGCTATTTAGCACGGCAAGATGATGTTAAAAAGAAGCACCTGCAGAACTCGGAGGCAAAAATAGACTGTGCCCACTCATGGACAGACCTTAGCAAAGGGCAAGCTTCGAGAGTTACTGTTAATGGAAATAGTGTGGCTATTTTTAGGTAACTACTAATCTTAAAATGCTAGTCAGCAGGGTGGGCTCTGTATTTGGCAGTGGCAAAACAAACACCCATTTCTCTGTTTGTTTGGTACCCCAGAGTTCTCAGTAGTGTTTCCTCGGAGACTCAGAGGGCATCACTAACTCAGTGGTACCCAGAAACGCTCATTTTCTCAGGACTAATTCCTCAGGCTTTGCCTGATTCTTCCCTCTAAGTGCGATGGGAAGTCCCCTCGGGTTCTGAAACCGTCAGCTGCCTCTGTTTTATTTGCTGTAACTCCTGGATTCAACTGCATAAAAAAAAAAAAAAAATAGAAATAGTGTTTTATAAAAATGGAGATGCATTGCTGAACTCTCCCATCACGCTGAGCAATTTGTCTCCCTGAATGTGTTCAGGAAAAGTCATTAAAGAGGGGGGCCCCCCATTGTTCTGAATTGCACACATGCACATGTTGAAAGGCCACACTTTCTGATGTGGCATTAAGAAAAAGTGGCATTTATAAATCTTCCCTGCCAGAATACGGAATAGATGACCCAGGCCAGTGAAGGCTCCTACACACCCCTACACTCCAAAGTTTTTCTAGAAACTAATGGGTCTTCAGAGGCCACCAAAGGGCTGCAGGTGTGTCCTGTGTGAGCTCTGAACCAAGAGGTATGCGGTTGACCAGAGGCTGCCGCAACATCTCCCCCCCACCCATGTTTCAGATATGCAAGGAATGTAGCCTTTAAAATAAACCAGCAGAGCTGCCCTTTTAGGGCCTTTTTGATGGACTCTTCTTCCCCAGGGGGAGCTCTTTACACAGACAGGCAAGTTTGAAATCTGCACTTCAGACCTATTAATGTGCTTGGTCAAAACTGGGCATATTCCATCTCTTCTACGCTACCCTCGGGTGCTTACTGGATGAGCTGTGGTGTAGTTTATTACTATATCACTACTTAGTGTGTGAGAAGCCCCGTGCTTGGACCTCAGCACTGCAAGAAAGACAACCAATAGAGGAATTATTATGTAGTCTGAATAAGACCTAGTAATGCTGGGGTTGTGGGGGAGGGAGGCATTTAATTCCAGATAGCACATATGAACATTTGGAGTCTGAACACTTTCCATCCTTTTTTTTTTTTTTTTTTCAGAGAGGGCTTGCTTGTGTTTCAACTGGCATGATGGGAAAAATGCCTCCGGGATCTGGCCAGCAAGCAGACTGGGCTCAGTATTCTTCAGGGTGGATTCAATGCTATTTCTGATTTTTTTTCTTTCTCTTCTTATTTGTAGGGCTCACAGTAGCCTTTTGGGAGTCTTAAGTGAAAGTCCTGGTTATTTATCACGACTCCTTTTCTTTGGTGTCTCAGTCTATTTTGCGCTGAAGTAAAGTACCACAGGCTAGATAATTTACAGAGACCATAAACGTATTCTCAGTTCTTGAGGTGCCAAAGTCAGGGCTAGCAACTGAGGTGTCTCCCCCCTGCTTCCGGACAGCACCTGGAAGTCTGCGAGAGACCAAGCTAATTTGTTGTTGTTGTTGTTGCTGTTGTTACATTTATTTTACTGTGTATGTGTGTATTTGTGTGTGTACGCATGTTCCTGCCTGTGTGTATGTGGAAGTCAGAGGACAAGTTGAGGGAGTTGGCTCTCTGCTTCTACCATGTGGCTCCTGGGAATGAAGGTAGTTAGACTTAGCGGCAAGCACCCTTACCTGCTCTGCCGTCTCACTGACCCCTGCAAAGCCAGTTTCCTGTCCGTTCTCAGTCCTGAGCTCTCATGACAGAAATGCTTCTGTAAATGTCTGCTGAGTTTTAGGTGTTGCCTTCCAATACTGTTACACTGGAAAATAGTTCCAGTGCATGGAATTTGGGGAAACAAAAGGAGATGGGGAGCAGGGAGAATCTGACTTCTAGTGGGGTCGTGACACATGCGCAAAGGTGACATGCCACAGAGCAGCCTCTTAGGCAGCTAGCTCTTTCTAGTAGCTGGGTCCCTCGAAAGCTGGCTGGAAAGATGTCTGATTGGCTCGGAGTCGGTTTTAGCTGTCTGTGGATGTGCCTGATTGCCAACAGCAATAATGCATTGCATTCATTTTTATCTTAAAAAGGCCTTTCTCATTTTCTGTTTGTTCACACAGGAAAAATTCTTCCCCAGAAACAAACAGGAAAATCGTATCTGCTGCCCATATTTTTGACATTTCTTCTGAGTGGAGAAATCAAAGAGCTAGAGGTGTGGAATGATTGTCAGGGTGGCTTTGGCCACAGCGCTACAAAGGTGTCCTTTCCACACTTCAACAGGAGTCAGGAGACACTTCATGACAAAAACAGAACATTTCCATTCTTTAGCCACAAAAACGATTTATATGCTATCGATCTGAATTCACCACAAGACCCTGCTTTTCCAAAGTCTTCTGGGATATACCAAGGCCAATCACAAGTTCACCATAACTCACTAGATACTCACTACTTCCTCAGATGTGCAGTGCCAGATGGCTTTGCTTTCTTAGGCTTAAAGAACTTCCACTGCAGTTAAAAAGTCGGCAGTGTCAGATTCTGTACGCCCACCGTTCTTGCTCATCTTTCTCAGACAGAGCAAAATAGGCACTGGGAGGCTTCTCATTAAACTCCACGATGCTCTGACTTTCAATGGGAGGGAACTTAATGAAGTAGTCACATGCTGGAGTCCAGGCCTGCTGACAGTCTAGTTGGTGTTTCAGCTTTTGACTGAATTATTTATTTTGGAATAATAACAATCTAGAAGACAGGTGGAGTAGAAGCTTCTTGCCCCACTGACCACCAAGTCAGTTCTGAGCCCAGGATGCTTGCAGCTTTGCAGGGCAGAGTGTGTCTGTCTTCGCTCTCGCTCTCGCTCTCGCTCTCGCTCTCGCTCTCGCTCTCTCACTCTTGTCCCCAGGTTCATGTTTGGCTTGGTGCCTTTAATCACATTGTGTTCCTGATTTCTCTATTGGGTTTTCACCTCATGTTATCTTTGCTCTCCTATAATTTAGTGAGAAACAGCAGAATTGGGGCAAGCCTTATATAACACTAGAGACAAAAAGTGACCTGGGCATGAAATTACTTCAGGTTTCACTTAAGAATTTTTTCTCTTATGTTGAACACAATAACTCTTTTGGATTTTGTTCCTTGACTAGCTAGCGGTTTTAAAAGGATCGGGGCTAAACATGAAAATAGGAGCTGCCTTTATTTTTTTAGTCAATATTTTAAAACATGCCTTTAAAATGATACTCTCATTTTCATTTTTGCTTTTGTTATTTTAAAAAACACAGGCATTGTAAACAATGTAAAATATCTTGATGTTATGGTATTATTATATGGCTAGTTTAAAATTATAAAGCTTTATTTTTCTTGCAAAAATGGTACTTTATCCAATTTTTTAAAACGCATATACCCACATAAAGGTATCTTATGTAATATCTTATAAGCCAAATACTATTATATGATAGCTTAGTATTTGTATTAATCGATGGGTCATGGATACCACTTGAGTTAAATAATTATTAATATTTATATTCATGACAGGCAATATAAAGCATGATTTGTCCTGATTTAATAATATACTATTTTTGAAAGTATGACATATATTTTGAATTAAATTGTGTTCACACCAATGAAAAATTGTCTTAACATCCAGTGTCATTCTGTAGAACTCACGGTAGTCCTGCCCTGAGCTTTCTTTCTCAGTGAGGGGATTGCTGGAATGAGTCATCACATATAGCTTTGCTTTTCCTAGAAGGGGTCAAACTCCTACAGTGAGTGAGTGTTGAGGCAGAACTGGAATGGCAGGGCTGAGGGTGTCCCCTCAGTGATGGCATCCGGTGTCCCCTCAGTGATGGTGTCCTTACTTTGTATGCATGAGGTCCTGGGCTTGAACTGCAGTACTGCAAGACTAAACCAGAGTGAAGCAACCATAAGGCTTCTCTAGGAACTGGAGTAGCATAAGCTGAGAATGGCAAGGATTGCTGGGAACTACCACACACTAGAATGGGAAATGGAAAGCTCCTGCCTAACCTTGACCCCCCCCCCCCNCCCCAGGACCATCATTGTTGGCACCAGATTCCGAAGGGGCAGTCCCTAGGATGATGGAAGCAGAGACTCCCCTGCTTTTACCAATTCTTTGTGGGAAATTGCTGCAGCAGTTCTGAGAACTAATGCTTTGTTCAGTTATCTTGTAGGATTTCCTTGCAGCTGGGGATCCATTATTATTATTATCATCTGTCCCCAGTGTCACAGGTTAGCATTTCTGCTCTAAATTAACAAATAAATATTGTGGTGTGTTTTATGATTCAGATCTGTCCATGCAAAAAACATGGCTCCCATCTCAAAGTGGATAAGATTAATCTATCCTAGAGCTAAATATGAATGACCGTGACCTCGGAAATATGGAGCTAGGTTACCCACATTCCATGTTTCAGCATAGTAACAACTGAATGACATTTTTCTTTTATAGTAACGGATTAAAGGAAGTCATAAAGTTGAGGCACTTTTCAAATACATTGATGAACACGTAGGTGGCTTAGAGTAAAGTGGGAAAAAAAATCTCAGTTTACATACTAACTGATGGTTATCTGAACCTTCAATGGCTGGCTATACTATAAATATGCAATAGATATATGTTCCAAAAGACTTACCTAATGGTCACAAAGGTATAAGATCACACACAGAGGATGGCAATCAACGACCATGAAGAGGACTACAGATGGCCCAAGATAATTTGTGCTACAGTCTTTCCAGTAGTGACAAGCACCAACAGGCCCCAAAAACCTGGGCGCTGTCCCGAGGCAAAGAGTTCAAGGAAACTCAGTCTCCTGGAATGGTGGCATCCTCCATGTGCTTCCCCGGAGCTGCTACATTCTTTCCAGTAGTGACAAGCACCAACGGGCCCCAAAAACCTGGGCGTTGTTCCGAGGCAAAGAGTTCAAGGAAACTCAGTCTCCTGGAATGGTGGCATTTTTTTTTTTTTTTTTTTTTTTTTTTTT
>NC_034592.1:38401649-38408400 GCF_900095145.1 Mus pahari | reverse complement strand
TCCCAGTTGGTTCCTGCCAGCCCTTCCAGGTTTGCATTCCTCTGTTTTGTGTACTTACTTCCCTATTTTCTCCTGTATAAATAGTCTGATGCTCAATTTGACAATTTGCATTCAGATACCACACTCTCTTGTGTCCGTGTCTGTTTGTCACCCCACATTCGCCGAATCCTCACTCACCTGCAACCAGAGACCCATTCCCCGCAGATCAGGGACCCCAGAAAAGTCCGTCTGCGGCAAATCTGCTTTTAGACGTGCAACATTCCAATCTCTCCACAGTCACTGAAGTTCTGGTCATCTCATCAGCCTCACAGAAGGCCCAATGGAAGGTGCAGCTTCTTGCTGGGAACTTTGGCCCATATCCCACAAAGCCACATGCTGAAAGGTTGGTTGACAACCCCTTGTTCTATTGGGAAGTGATAGGACCTTTAGGAAATGGGGCCTAGGTAGATTGGAAGCGATGCATCTCCTCAGAGTAAACCCTGGGACTTTGCCCCTTCCATTCCCATCCTTTGTGTTCCATGGTGTAACAGGACCCCAGAACTTGGTAAAACTGACTCCATGGTAGAAGTACCATTTAGACCTTAAAACTCATCACATAGACAACACTATCTACCAAGACAAAAACAAAGAACTATTCCATCGCTGTCCATGGTTCTGGGAAAGTCTCTAAGTGCACTGACTTTGCTTTTTGGCTTCTGCTTCTGGCTAACTGAAGTATGTTAACACAAAACATGGATTTTGCTGTTGTTATATGTCTTTCTGTATGTGTGTGTGCTTAAAAGCTCACCTCAAGAAAGACTCAGGGTTACACTGGGATCCTGAACATCCATTGTTGTCTCTGGCTGGCTAATAAAGATTTTTCTAGTCTATGCCCAAGCAGTCTTCTCTGATGGGTATCTCATGACACCAGCTACTATGATTTGAGCAACAGGGCTCTACCATGTGCTTCCTGACTCCCCTAAGGTCCGTAGTGATGGGGCCAGGGAGAGGCCTGCAACCTCCAAGACCCAGAGGCAAATCTGTCCTTCAAAGGTGCCTTTCTAAGGTGCCTCACAACGATGAAAGGTTGACTAACTTAATTCTATGTAGCGAAGAATAGATCTCAGTGGTGCTCCAGGATGACCTTATCCAGTTTTTAATCCCAATTAATTGATTGCACAGACATTAGAAGATTAGTTAGTAACTACCGCTGCACGACAAAGACAAATGATCTGTAAAGGAAGGCATACTGGTCCTAGAGTTGGGAATTGGAGAAGATGTAGGCCTGCCCATTTCTATGATGGCATGGTCATGATGCACACTACCCCTTTAGCAGACGGCTATTCTGATTGGGTTCCATGTACCCAGGGATATAAAGGCCAGACAAAGCCTCAAAGACCTTCTGCAAATGGTAAATGTCAAGTGTAATCAACAAATGACCCTGCCCCAAAGAAATTTCTTTTTCAAGCACCCAGTTCAATCATTTCATTTACAAACAAACAAACAAAACTGAAGGCTAGGGAGAGAAAGGGAGTTATTCATAGGACTCAGGGCTTTATGTTATGGATCAGATTCAAATCCTAAATTTAAATTCGGTGCCCTTCTGTATCCTGGCACTTTTACTTCTGCACCAAGTAAACAAAGATAAAGATTCTAAGATATGTCAAATCGCTCTTGAGTAGCACATCCAGGGTCCAGGTAGATAGAGGAAATCACTTAGAACATAAAACTCATGAGGTCCATGTTTTCCAGTGGTTAATAGCTGCAGTGGTCACTGGGAAAGTGGAGAAAAGAAGCAATGATTTTTGAGGCACCAGACAAACTGTTTTGATTCTTCTATGTTTTTGTTCCTCAACCATTACAAAGTCAACATGTACTTCATGACAAGGATGAGCAAAAGAAAAACCCTTTCCCTAAAAGAGCCCAATCTATGTGCATCGTTAATAGGGACATGGTGAAGTGAGTTAGACAATGAACTTTGATGCTGAGACATCACTAAGAGGCAGTATTATTTATAGAGTTAGAGCAAGGGGAGAGAGTTAGAAGCTAATTAGGAGCCATCGATTTTTATCTCCGAGTCAGTATAGGAATTGTCTCTGCATTTACCTTGAAGGAGGTCATTAATCCTTTGTCTCATAACTGTATTGATTTAAAGATTAAAATATGGGCCTCAAGTTCAACCCAGCCTTTTTGGTCACTCTAGCAAGTCTGCACCACCATAGCCCCAGCACATCTCACAGGTAGGACAAATGATAGGTCGGGGGCTTTGTGACTGGATGGCTCTCCAGGTTTCTCTTTCTGTAGCCTTTAGAGTACCTTCTTATCCCAAAGAGACTAGAATATAGGAATGAAGGCTCCATGCAGGCACCAGCTCTCTGTGTTCAATAAGCTGTATAGATATTGTCCTTGGCATCGGGACCCCACTGTCAGTTTCAGAGAAGGGCAGCCTTCTGTTCTACCATCAGCCTGGGTTGATTGGGGGTCTCCACAGGACTCCCTCAGTCAACAACTCAACAGAATGCAATCCAGTCCCACCACGGCAAGCCTTACCTGGAGACAGAAGGTGGCTAGTTCAGACTCTGTATCCTCCACTACTAGGAGTCCTCACTAGGGTCACTCTCATAGATACCAGGAAGTTTCTACTGCACTAGACTTCTATACCACCACCCAATGCCCTCCCAATTCCAGCTGTCTCTCTTCACACTCTCTCGCTCCAACCCTCCTCTCACCACCTATCCCTAGTTCACCTGCAAAATTTATTCTATATCCTCTTACCAGGGTGGTTCATACATCCTCCATTCTAGTCCTCCTCTTTAACCAACCTCTCTGTTATTGTGGACGGTAGCTTGATTATCATTTACTTAACAGCTAATATCCACTTTTAAGTGACTACATACCATATTTATCTTTCTTGGTCTTAGTTACCTTACTAAGGATGCTTTTTTTTTTTTTTCTAGTTTCAGTTATTTGCCTGCAAATTTCATGTTGTTGTTGTTTTTTTAACATCTGAGTAATACTCCATTGTGTAAATGTGCCACATTTTCTTTATCCATTCTTTAGTTGAGGGACATGCAGGTTGTTTCCAGTTTCTGGCTATTATGAATAAAGCTGCTACAAACATAGTGGAGCAAGTGTCCTTGTGGTTGGATAGAGGAATGGGCTTTGGGCATATACCCAAGAGTGATACAGTTGGGTCTTGAGGAAGATTAATTCCCAGTTTTCTGAGGAACTGCCATATTGATTTCCAACGCAGTGGTACAAGTTTACACTCCTATAAGCAATACAGAAGTGTTCCCCTTGCTCCACATCCTCACCACCATGAGTCGACACTTGTGTTATTGATTTTAGCCATTCTGACAGGCAAAAGATGGAATCTCAAAGAAGTTTTGATTTGCACTTAGGGATCCCATGCCTTACACTGCCTTCATGGTCAGGAACCAAAGACTGGATCGTTTAGAGACCTAGAGTAGAGCCAAACACCACTGGAAAAACAACAGCAAAGTGATTCCCAATGATATTCTGCTATATTTGTAGATCGGTGCCTTGTCCAGCCATCATCAGAGAAGCTTCCTCCAGCAGAAGATGGGAGTAGGTGCTGAGACCCGCAGCCAGACATCATGTAGAGAAATAGCGTTAATTGGAGGTCTCCATTGGGGTACCTCTTCTTGGAGATTGGGAAATCCCATGAGAGAGGGGGAGGAAATATCATGAGTCAGGGGGGCTGGAGGACACCAGGAGATCATGGCCCACTGATTCAACCAAGTAGGGCTCACATGGGCTTGCAGAGACTAAAGCAGGGAGCACAGGGCCTGTGTGACTCCTCACTAGGTCCTCTGCATCTATGCGATGCCTGTTAGATTGGTATGTTTGTGACACTCCTATCAATGGGAATGGGTACATCTCTGACCATTTTCCTTGTTTTGAGGACTCTTTTCTTCCTGTTGGGTTGGGTTGTCCATCCTTGATATGAGAATTTTTGCCTTGTCTTATTGGATCTTGTTTTGTCCTGTTTGGCTATTGTCTCTATGAGGCCCCTCTCTTTTCTCTTTTCTGAAGAGGAAATGGAGGGAGAGTGGATGGGGGGGGGTGGTACAGGGGAGCTGGGAGACAAGGAGGGAGGAGAAACTGAGGTTGGAATGTATTGTATTACAGAAAAATCTATTTAAAAATTAATGAAAAACGAAAACCAAACCAAACCAACCGCACACACACAATTTTTTGGTGTTCATTTAGCTCTCAAATGACTTAAAATGACCCGAGCCATGGATGCCACCAAGGAAACAGTGTTCTTCAGATACAATGGGACAGAGGCACATCTGATCTCACGGAGACTGATGGTAGCATGCCTGCACTGGTCCAAGGCAGATGGGGTTCCAGCACTGAGAGGGAAGTGGGTAGGAACCGCCATTTCTAACCAAGAGGTATCTCCAAAACACAACTGCTTGCACAGAGTTAGTTTCCACCAATGAAATCTCGGTGGGCATATAACCTAGAGTAAATAGCCAACATAAAAGAACTCAAAAAACTCAAATGTAATTTTAGAGATTTTTTTTTTTTGGTCTGATGTTGCTCTGTTCGGGCTTTTTAACCTTACTAATCCTCTGTTTGTATATTATGGTTTCTGATTTTGTGGGGTTTTTTATTTGTTTGTTTTTCTTCTTTTTTTTTTTGATATGTGCATGTGTGTGTGTGTGTGTGTGTGTGTGTGTGTGTGTGTGTGTGTGTGAATTTTTTATGCTTTTTCTTTTTTTAAATTCTGGTTTGCTTGGTTTATATTTATTTTTTAATTACCTGTTTATTTTTTAAAGAGGGAGAGAAAGAAGGCATGGATGGTTGGGAAGCGGGGAGGATCTGGAGGAGATGAGGGAGGGAAACTGTGATCAGAATCTGTTGCATGATAAAATATTCCCAATTAAAAAAACTATCCTAAATATATGATTTTAAATATTCGTTTGTCTCCTGCCTATTTCCAGACATGAGTAAAGTAAGGTATCCAAAATATCAAAATGAAGATAATTTCATCTTTTTAGATATAGGTAACTATTAAGAGAAATGTCTAATTCCCGAAAAATTAATTACTTTGCTCAGAAATGATGAATCAGCTTAAACCCTACGGGCAACCAAGGAGACCCTGTTCACATTGTCTTGAATAGCAGCTCTGAGACAGTTGTCTTCGGTTTTGTTGTTTTATGTTTTTTTTTTTTTTTTAATTTCTGTTGGTCTCCGAAATGTTTTCTGTACCTTATAGGATAAACTTTTGCACAACAATCTGCTTTTAAAAAGTTTGATGAAGATATTCCCATCCTAAATCTATCAGTGATGCCCTCCTTTGCAGAGGTTTCTTATTTGAGGATGGAATCAAACATTTTATTTTTTTCAGACAATACCTTTCAAATTTAGAATTCTGTACTCAGTTACATTAAAACAAAATATGAGGACACAATAAATGTATTTAAAGCCCTACATATGCTGTGTTTCCCCAATGTATGTGGTTCAAAGAAAGTATGTGGAACTGTGATATGTAGACAGATCTTTAAAAATACAAACACAGACTCCTTAAAACACAAACCAGAGGAACTCTGTCTATCTATATCTATATCGTTATCTATCTCTAGCTAATCAAAGCAGTTGTATGTGAATTAGTGATAAATTCTTAGTGAAGAAACAAATGATTAACTCAAGGAAAACAAAAATTACAAATATACGATACTATCTAAGAAACAATTCTTACATATATATAGTCAGGTGATTTTTGACGGGTGCAAGAATTCAAGGGGCAGCTGTTTCAAAGGATAGTATTAAGAAAACTGAGTATTCACGAGAAGACACACATAAAGAATGACACTGATCTTCTACTTCACACCAAAATGACATGCTCAATCCCTTATTTACACACAGTATGCTGTATCCCAAGCCTATGTGCTTCGGAAAGAACACCTTGCAACTCTTAAGCTCTGGAACCCCACCAATACAAATAATACATGTGAACTATTAAACTTAAAAATTTAGACATAAATTATTGGCTTACTAATGAGAAGTAACTACAGTTATCAATAATCTGTTTATGATAATGTTGATATAAATTAAGGTACATAATGTACTTGGTCATCTCTTTTTCATGATGTCCTTTGGGAAGCAAACTAAATGCTAAACAAATTCTCCGTGACACAAAAACCAAAACCATTTCCTCATAGTTTATCTGTCATCAAATTATATTGAAAGGCATGTTTATTCAAGGTTTACAGCCCGAAAGTGTTTTCAAAGTTGTAGTTTGTAAAATACAGAATAACAACTTACCGTCTTTATGTGGGTAACTCTGTGGCATTAAGCACGTTCACACCATCACGTGGCCATGACCACTGTCTATCCCCACAACCCTGCTCACCTTTCAGCACTGAGAATACCCCTCCTCAGCCATCACTCACTGTTACTCGGCTTTCCAATGTGACGCTCGCTTTCTGTCCCTATGCAGGTGACAGCTCTAGGAGCCTCAGCAGGTGGAGTCACACGGTATTTGTCTTCCCGCAATTGTCTTATTTTACTAGCACTGTACCTATGAGGCTCATTCATGTTGTAGCATGATCAGAGTTTCCTTTTGGAGGCAGGATAATATCCGCTCACACTAATATAGCATCTTGTGTTTAGCATCCATTGGCAAGCATCTGGCTTGCTTCTCTCTTCTGATGTGTGTGAATAATAGAGCATGTTTATATATATATATATATATATATATATATATATATATATATATATATATATATATATTACAAAC
>NC_034592.1:38387437-38401344 GCF_900095145.1 Mus pahari | reverse complement strand
TGCCTTACAGAAGCTTTGCAATTTTATGAGGTCCCATTTGTCAATTCTTGATTTTACAGCACAAGCCATTGGTGTTCTGTTGAGGAATTTTTTCCCTGTACCCATATAAAAAAAATAAAAAATAAAAACTGTATTGCTTCTTAAATATTTTCCAAAGATTTATTTATTTTTATTTGAACATTTATACATGTTTTACTAGTGTGTATATCTGTGTACCAGGTACACACAGTGCTTGAAGAGGTCATGTCTCCAGGCCAACGTCTGAGTAATTTAGAAGCATGGATAAATGGATGTACCTGTTCATTTGTTGATCAGCATGCTGTCAACTGTGTATTCCTAACCGTATGAAAGAATTTGAGTGATGTACTTTTAGAAGTTTTTTTTTTTAAATGTTGTCATTGAAAATCACTTCATTACATTCCTCTGGAGGAAGCCAGTTTCCATGTGGTGAGAAAGCCCTCGTGGAAAGTCCATGTAGCAAGTGCCCCATAGCCAGTTCTAATTAGCAAACAAGATGAGCACACGCTGTTAGAATTCATCCTGCAGGACTGGGATGGGCCCAGGATGGATGCTGCAATGGACCTCATTCTAGTGTTTCACTCCACATCAGAATCTTTCAGGTGAGCTGAATTCCTGACCCACAGAAACTGCACCTCATTGCTGTTCTAATATATCGAATATATTGTTGTTACCCAGAAATGGGTAAGTTAGATATATTTTAGAAGCAACTGAAGTTCAGAAAGACAAAAAGACTGTGGCTGGGGGCATCCCTTAGTGGTACTGTGCAAGCCTACTATGTGTGGAAAACGAGGAGGACTGCCAACGGGCTCTTCGCTTAGTAAGTTTGGAGGCAAGCATTGAATCATGTTTTCTGATTCCAGATTCAAAGCTCTGTCCGTTTACAGTGCCGAACCCCACTTACAGTGGGATGATCGCTTTATACTTTTACTTTGGCAAGTCAGTCTTGATGTTGGGAAGTTCATTTTCGAAGGTTGCAAGTACCGGTACGTGGCGTTCGAAATCCCAGTGTCCAACACAGATAGGAACTGCCAACCCAAACTCTCAAGCACATAGGCTGCAGTTCATGGAGGGCTGTCACCTAAGAAAGACCCTCAAGGGAGGAGTGGCTACACAGTTAAAACAGGAAGAAGTTAAGTACCCTGCGCATGCGCCCACTTGAATCTGGCCCACATGCTTGAGTCATTTCTTTCTCGTATTCCTTCATGCACTACTTTCTTATCGATCTTTGCCTTTACGTGAGAAGCACATTAAAAATAGCACTTACATTGTAGCTATAGAGAACATGTCAGAACCAAGTCCCCCCTCCCACCGCCTGTGCGCTGAGCAGAGATACAACCAACTTCTTGTTGCCTTCATATCATATCTGAATAACTACTTCAATTTGCCTTTCTCTTCATTTCACAGATTTTTAATTTTCTGTTTCATTTAAGGTCATTAAAGAATATTACTTAAGACGGGCAAAAAGGGCTAGTGTTTAGTCGTTTCTAATTTACTGTGACACACACGTTGCTGATTTGCTGAATGAGTTAAGGTTATAATAATGTGTCGCCTGTGCCCCTTGATGCTTTTGGATTGGATTTCTGCATGGATGCCTCTTCCAGGCAGGAGGAGCCCCTACTCACAGATTCATGACTGTACAACCTTCACGAAGACTTAGTAGCCTGATGTTCGGGAGCCACGAGAGCCACGAGAGCAGGCTTTCACTAATAATTTAGGGTTCTCCCTGACAAAGGTCAGAATCCATGTCTTGCTCTCAGCCTCTGCCCCCCCCCCTTTAAAAATTCTTGGCCCATACTAGGAAAACTTGGATGCGTGGGCCTGGTTTGGATTTGAGCTTGAGCCAGGAGAAAGTTAACCACCAAAATGTCCAGCAGGGACAGGGAGAGGAGGAGGGTCGCTTTTCATTCCGCTTAACAAAAGCATGAGTGTGGATTTGGAAAACATCTGCCTATCATATTTTTTTTCTCTTTCAGTCATTGCATGGGCCAGTGACAACTGGGGTCAGCCTAAAGTAAGGTAGTCTCTGCAGGGTTGAGCTACCAGCAACCCGTGTCTAACCTCTCACCATTTTTTTTTAAACTGCAGAGACCAGGGAAGTTTTAAGTATGCATACTTCTAGTTTCCCTTGGCACTTGGGATGCTGAAGTGGAGAAGCTGTGGCCAGTGACACTCCAGGAGGAGTCTTCTCAGATGGTTTGGAATGACCCTGGCTTTTGGGGGTGTATGGCATGGTCCTGTGCCTCTTTTCTTTGTCCTGCCTGTGTGTACGGCTTGAGAAGCCGAATGGGTTTTGTGGTCACATGCTTATGAGCTGACCTACAGGAATGGCTGCACTGATGACAAGATGACCCTGAGGACGTCTTTCAGCCACTATATCCGCCTGCCTGTTGTAAGGCTAAGGGGAAATCTAATAGACAAAGTTGGTGTTCTTTATATTGTTGATACTAGGGTAACCTCTCTACTGGATATATCAGTTCTAATTAGCACACCATGCAGCTGGTTCATTTTTGCGGTTAGAGTTGAGCAGGATTTCTCAGCCTTGGCAACTGTTGCCATGTGGTGCCGAATCATTATGTATCGTGGACAGTTCTGTTCATTATGTGATACTTGGTCACATTTCTGGCCTCTACACCTAGGTACCATTAAGCATTCCTCCAAAAAATACCTTTAGTCATCTGCAAATGTCCTTCGGGGAACAAGTCAACACCTGTCATAGAGCAGAAGGACAAAGATATGGGCTTGCACAGGTGCAGGGGGCCGTCTGAGAAATGTGGGCCATCAGCCAGGCTAGGCTGCCCACAGTGCACTCATGGAGGAGCTCAGATTTCAGTGACCCACAGTCAAGGCTGCCCACAGTGCACTCATGAAGGAGCTCAGATTTCAGTGACCCACAGTCACCGACATTTGCCTTTTTGCTCACAGTGTCCTCCTGTCTTCACAAGAACTTGCCTGGGCTTCCACTCTGTGTGTCATTTGCAGTTGGGGACAAGGGATGATAGGGCAGACCCTATTTGAATACTTCTGTGGCCCAGCTGAAGAAGAATGTCTCCACTCATTTGCATATTTCCCCGGGGGAAGGGGAGGAAATCCCAGTTGTGTTAATCTGATCACTACTTATCTGAGCTGAAGTTAGTCTTAGTTGTTTGAGCTGCTATAACAAAACACTGCAGGACTGTGTGAGTTAACCAATACTGTCCTCGTGGTCTGGAGACTGGAAAGTTCAAGCTGTACCAGCTGATTTGATTAATGAGAACTTCCTTCCTGGCTTATGGACAGCTACCGTCCTGCTATATCCTTATATTATCTCTTCTTAAGTTTATGCTTTCTGGTGTGTGTGTGTACGTTTCTATTTTTTTATAAGGGCACTAATTTTATTATGAGGAAGTCGCGCTAACCTAAACCTAATTGCAGAGGTACTATTATTGATTTACTGATCCACAACGTAGGGAGGTCTGGAGTTTCAACATGAATCAAGAGAGAAATATTGAATCTTTATCACTGACTCTTATGCCATCTCTTCATCGTGTGTCCTGGGATTCGAGACCCACAGGCCTTGGTAGCAAGGCACACCAGTGAGTAGAAAGGAGGGAAGTATGCTGAGGAGAGAGCCGGAGCCTGTCTCGTGTCCTCCCCTTACTTCCAGAAGCACCGCTGGACTCCGCAGCAAACGGTCTGCTAGGGATCACGCGAAGGGTGAAGTGTCATTAAAGACCACGAAAGACATCAAAAACTTCCCAAAGCAAACGAACGCTAAGGGAAGTCCTTCCAGAAGTTAGATCCTCCCTGAATGCTCCTCTTTGGAGTGTATGGAATCCCTGCTCCTGCCTGCCCGATCCATTCAGGTGTCTCTCTGTGAATGTCTCTTCAAAGCTCCACGGGCAAATCTGTGCTCACACAGTGGGAAAACACTCCACACCCAGGACTCTGCAGTTGAGACAGAAGCTCTTCCGTGCTCCAAACCCATGCGTTTCAAAAGGAAATCTGTGGAGCCTACATTTCCCACAGAGGCCAGAACAGGGTGTCAGATCTCCCGGAAGTGCCATTTCAGATGGTTGTGAACTGCCCTATAAGGTGCTGGAAATGGATCTCTGGTCTCCTGATCTCCTGGAGGAGCAGCGGGCACTCTCAGACACTGAGCCACCTCCATAACCCCAGTAGTAGAATCATATTTAGCAGCTTTTGACTTCCTAACCCCTGGCTGAAATTTCTGAAGGCAGTATGAGGAAGAGTCTGGGTGTCACATGTCTGCTCCTGCCCTCATCCAGCCCTTTTCTGGAGCATGTTCCAAATGCAATTGTTTTGAATCTTCCTGCAAGTAACAGTGACTGTTGGCACACCCTTGTGCATGATTGACACACCCCTTCCACCCCACCCTGTCTCCACCTGCCTCAGCCACCAGTAAACCTCGATTCTTATGGGGAAATGGAGTTGTTTAGCCATTCCAAATCCCTCATGGGGTTATTGGCAAGGTTCTTCTCCGCCCGTGGACTCTGCATGTTCAATTATTATGTTAAATAAGAGCAATTAACTCTCTGCTTTTCAAACAAAAGTCCTTCCCAAATTAGGGGGGGGGGAGGGGAAGAGGAGGGGAAGAGGGAGGGAAAAACCCAAACCAAGCCCAAATGGGTGCACTTCTGACTTAGACACATCTGTAGCTGTTTCCGTGGGCCGAGAAACTGAATCTGCGATCGCCTTAGCCAGATCTGTTCCTTCCCTACCCTCTGGCCTGAATAGAGATGAGATAGCTGAAGTTTTGTTTTGTTTTGTTTTGTTTTGTTTTGTTTTGTTTTTTCAGTAACGTTATTACTGACTCCCAAGATGCCACACTAGTGTGTCATCTATTTCTAACATGTTTGGATATTCCTTACTTCTTAGTTTACATTTAAAAAAGATCATTCAGTGGAACCCTGGGAGACAGTGCAGATGTCAAATAATATTGCCTGACTTTGCATGACAATATCTCATTTTATTCTCTAATTTAGTTTAATTCAAAGCAGGGCTAATGTCTGTGAAATAGCCAAGGCAGAGACCAGCTGGGAAACTGACTGGCATCGGCAAGCCCCACTCAGATTAACATTTCAAAAGTGACACCATATGGTGTAGGGCTATGGGTTTTATGGCAAGGACTCTGCATGCTGGAGGTGGCAAAGGAGCACTGACCACCCTGAGGGACCTGCTGGAGGGGAAACAGGGAGAAGCCAGCATGGTAGAAATGTAGCCTTCACTCCATTGTACGTGCAGGACAAGGAGACTCTGACGTCAGGGTACTGTTTTCAGATTGTTTTGGGTGCTGAAACCATCCCTCAGAAACTAAAGTATGTACCTTGGAAAGGTTCTGGCTGGAAAGATCCAGGCACATTTCAATGTCATTCATGCACCAAAGCGTCGAGAAGGGGTCATAAGCTGTGCTGAGTATCTCTTAAGTTTTATCCTCTCATAAACTAGAAACGTAAGTGTGTAAGTGTGATTGATATGTTTCAACTCATTTGCTGTTACTTTTTTTTTTCAAGTGTTACTTGCTATAAAGCACAGGATCCACCCAGGGGCCATTTCAGCAATTTTCATCAATCTGGTAAAGCAGTCTCCCTTCCCAAGCCCCACCTCTTCTTGGTGTGTGGAGCCAGACTATTGTAAAAACTGTGTTAGATCATGCCAAACAAGGGAAGAGCAGGTCTAAAGAGCAGGAGGAGGAAGAGGAAGAGGAGGAGGGAGAGGAGGAGGAAAAGGAGGAAGAGGAGGAAGAGGAAGAGGAAGAAGAGGAAGAAGAAAAAGAGGAGGAGGAGGAGGAGGGAGAGGGAAAGGAGGAGAGAGCAATGTGGGAATTAGGTATCCTGAAGCTTATAAATGAACTTTTCAATTATTAAGTGAGTTTTGAATTTACTCTAAGGTTAATAGGACTTTATTTTGTTACTTTATAAAAACCACGTTTTATTTATTTATTTAATGTGTGTGTGGAGTTCACGCAAGATGCTGGTGTGAACCCTTGTGGGGATCTGCTCTTTCCTTCACCCTCGTGGGTGGTTGACTGTGGATACTTGCACCTCTTGAGGCGTTTTCTCTGACCTGGTTGGGTCCATCGTGAGCCGCTCAGTTGGAGCGTTGCCTTGGGTGATTTGTTTTCTTCTTAGGCTTGACTTTCTTGTTAATGGAATTTGGCTTCCCTGGCGTCTAAATGATGGGAAATGCTGCAGTCCTTAAGGGAGGAGAATTCAGTATATAGTGAACCTTGCATCTATTCTAAGCCTCTGTGGGGAGTATTCTGCTCAAAGGAGAAGGATACACACTCTGTGTCTGTCTCTGTCTTTCTGTTTCTCTCTGTCTCTGTCTGTCTGTCTGTCTGTCTGTCTGTCTGTCTTTAAAAATCTAGGCAGTGTTTTTTTTTCTCTGTTTTCCCAAGGGCAATTTGCTTTTTATAAATATTTAATTAAATATTAAATATTATAAATATTTAATGATTAAGCTGGGTTTGGTAGCACACGACAGCTGTGAGGCCAGTACTGCAAGAGGCAGAGGCAGGAAAATCAGGAGTTGAAGGCCAGCTTGGGCTACATGTTGACACCTTGTCTGAAAATCCCCAAAAGAAACAAACAAACAAACAAACATCAAAGAGATACATAAATAAAAAATTGGAACTCCTAATCTTGAAAGTAACGTTTTCTTTTCACTATTTGTTTTGAAATTATTTCTAATTTGGCTTGACGTGTGTACAGGGAAACTCCGAATACCTTTCACTCCCTTTTTGTCAGTGATAACACTTTAAATATTATACAATATCAAAACCAGGAAACTGACATTAGCATCATGTACACAATGCACACACACACACACACACACACACACACACACACACCATTTACTATAATCCAGATACAGGTTGGTCAGCCACCAAAAGTTCCCTCATGTTGCCCTTTGTGGAATATGCACAGCCTTTCTTCCCATATCTAACTGCTGTCAATCATACAAGCTCTCAACACCACAGTACTTTTTTATTCCACCAATGTCATAGAAATGTAGTCATACCGTGTATTACTTTTTGAGGTTGGAATCTTTAGGTGCGGTTCAGACAATGGCTCCTCACAGGGCATATGCTACGAAGGTTTGGTTCCAGCCCACAGTGCTGTTAGGGAAGAGCATTAGGCATTGAATGTGTATCCTAAAGGAGCATGGTAAGATCCCAGCCCGTTCTCTTCTCCTTTTGCTTCTCAGTCACCATGAGAAGTCCTTCCCCAGCTACATGTTCCCACACCAGTGTTATTACCTCATCATGGACCCGCCCCCAAAGTAATTGGACAGCAGACCATGGCCTGAAACTGCAAAGATATGATCCCAGGAGCTGCTTCATCCTGGTTTATTTTGTCCCAGTGTTGGAACTGGAGCTGACTTGAGCAAGCATAACTCCTTTGATATCAACCCAGATTATTCCATGCATCATTAGGTGGTCCTTTTTTATTATCATATGTGATTCTGTGTACAGCTGTACCACAGTTTGTATAACCATCCCACTGAAGGACATTGGGATGATTTCTGTCTACTATGAATAGGCTGCTATGAGCACTCATTCATTCATTTATGTGGCAGACATAGTTTCATTTCTTTTGGGGGTTCTATTCAAGAATGCAGTTGCTGGGTCATATGGTGCATGCATTTTTAATTTTTAAATACTTTATTTTATGCGTGTGACTGTTTTGCCTCCATGCACGTCAGTGCATTGTGTGCATGTGTGGTGCCTGTGGGCACCAGAAGAAGAAATCAGATTCCCTGGAACCAGAGTTACATGTAGCTGCAAGCTGCTACGTGGATCCCGGGGATCGAGCCTAGGTCTTCTGGGAAAGCAGCAAGTGCTCTTAACCACCGAGGCATATTTTCAGCTCTGCATAGTTAGTTTTTAACATTGTAGGGAGTCAGCAAACACTTTCAGAAAGTGCCTGTATTATTTTACATTTCCACCCGAAGTGCAAGAGTCATCGAGTCTCTCTGCATTCTCACTAGCATCTGTATCATTGCTCTTTAATTCCAACCATTCTGATGGGTATGGTAGGTAGTGATGCCTCGTGCTGGTGCTGGTTCACATTTCCTGAATTGTTAATGGTGCTGAGCGTATTCATGTTCCTGTTTGCCATCTGTATCTGTTTCTTAATGAATTGCTCTCCATATTCTTTGCTCATTTTCCAACTGGATTGTATTTTTGTTTGGATTTAACTGTTGATTGAGAGTTCTTTCTATATTCTATATACGAGACTTTTGTCTGATGCAGAGTTTGCAAATATTTTATCTTCGTCTGTTGCTACTATTTTTATTCTCTTAGTTTTTGCAGGGTAAATAGTTTCAATTTTGGTGAGGTTGGACATGAAGATTTCCTTCTGTGGAATGCGTTGCAGACTTCAAATTTGACAATTCTTGCCTAGCTTTATGTTGTGAAGATAGCTCCTTCTCTCTTTCTGGAAAACATTATAGCTTTACATTTTGGTTATAAGACAACTAATACAAATGTTTGTAAAGGATGGCATTTGGACAGCTTGCCTCCCTTCATTTGCTCACTTGCTCGCACGTCTCTTCCACTCTTTCTCCTTCCTTCCTTCCTTCCTTCCTTCCTTCCTTCCTTCCTTCCTTCCTTCCTTCCTTCGTCCCTCCCCCTCCCCCTCCTCCCTTCCCCCTCCCTCCTTCCTTCCTTCTTCCCCACTTCCTCCTTCCCTCCCTCCCTCCTTCCCTCCACTTCCTCCCTCTGGCATTCCCACAGCAATCACAAAGCTGTCATTCCTCCACAGATTTGCTTCTGTACTTTTGACAGAAATTAGTTGCACATAGTTTTATGGGTTATTTTGTTCCTTATTGTTCCATTGACCTGTGTTGTCCCCTCCTCCTGTGGCAAATGTCTTGATTGCTGTGGCTATTCAGTAAGCTTCAGCACTAGACAGTGACTTCCTCCACATTTTTTCACTATTTCCAAGCTTTGTTTTTAGCAGTTCTATATAGTTTTGCCTTTCCAGGTGGATTTTTAAAATTAGCAGTCTACATTGCGATAGAAATTCTGGCAAAATTAACTCAAGATTGATATCTTTACAGTATTTAGGTTTTCAGTAAATGAACAATATGCTTACTAAGTTTTCTTTGGTTTTGTTTTTATCAGCATTTTCTAATTTTCAGCATTTGGATCTTACATGTGTTGTATAAGCTCACCTGTCTTTGAGCCAAATAAATAGAAATCTATGGGCACTGAAACCATGTGCACATGCCATTTGATTGGCAGTCAATTTTTGTAATAGTTAAAATAAGTTGTAATAAACCTTGACAAAGGTGTTTAACCATTATATTTTAGTTTTGTAATGTATTAACTCTATAATCCCAGGTAATATCTCTAAGGAGATTCTTCAGAAAAAATAGAGGTAATAGTGGTGTCTATCTTCGAGAATTATATAAGGATTAATAAATTAACATGTGAAAAATGCTTGCTATAGTGTCTCAAGAATTAGTGTATAAAAATTATCCATACTATATTACTATAATATAATATCGCATACTAGTGTAATAGTACAATTCAAATTTTACTGCAATTCAAACATGTGTCAACAGTAAGCTCAACTCAAAGACAAAGGAAAGCAGTGGCACGGTACCAGAGATGCCACTTGACAGGCTGGCACTGGGAATTGTGGGCTGCTTGAGATGATATCTGATGCTGTAAAGTAACAAGGTAGTGTCTTGAGAGGAGATTTTAATGCAGTGCAAGTTCAGCATGTCTGCGAATCCAGCTGTATATGGCTCAGAAGGTAAAAGACATGCAAATAGTCTAATAGGAAGAAATGTGTCACAAAACCAAAGAGAGGGCTATTATGTGGAATGATTCATAAATTCCAACCCTCCTAACTTGAATAGGCACATCTTGGATTATGGCTCTAATATAGATCACTTTACTTGGTGCTTATAAAATGGGGCTTTAAATATCCCCTTCTCCTCTCATTGTTACTTTTGAATTATGGCTCTCTAGTGTAGTTACTAGCTCCCTTGGCAGTGCTATCTAATAAAAATACCAAATTCAGTGAACTGTGTGTGCTTCACTGAGGCATGCGCAAATGAATGTCTTCTCTTCCCTTTCTTAAATCTAGGCTTGAAGTCCCAAGTGATTTCTCTCCCATCAACAGCAGAGTTGGGACTTCCCCAATCTTCACACCCTGATTTATTTTTATTAAGTCTTCATTGTCCGGCCAACATAGCACCTACCCAGTGTGCAGAATAGCTTTCTTAGTGTCTCCTATATACTTTAATCCATTAATTTATCATCTCTTTAATACTCAGAAAAGATAAACACTTAATTCTCCATGGTCTGGTTTTCCTCCTTAACATTCATTATTGCAAACCACCCCATGGCCTGCCAGAAAGGCTTAAATTGATTCCTGCCCGTACCTCCCAGCTGGGGCTCCTGGCTTTGTGTCAGTCCCCAGGCCCACAGAGGAGATGGATATATTCTGAATGCAGCTGTAGACCTTTGTCAAGAGCATAAGCCAGAATGAGTTCATAATCCCTGGGATGTATGCTCTGTGTAGGCTTTTCATTAGTTGCTGGAGAAATCCCAGAGCTGGCAATTTCAGATAGCATTTCACTGGCCTCGGCCCTACTGCATCTGGGGAGGAGGGCGTTTTTCCTCTGCCCATCTGTTGCCTCTGTGATATTTCAGTTATATTTCTAATTATGACAGAAAGAATGAATTCTAGGTTTAAGGTCTTTAGATTCAGAGTAGACACATTCAATGCACGGTGATAGAAGTGTAGCATGTATCTATGAGTTTCATGTTTGTTCATGACTGAGGTTTAAGGGGAGCATGCAATAAGAAATCACCAGAAGTAATCTAGCCTGCTTCATAAGACATTGGTGAGGTTGTTTGTAGGTTTGCTGCCACGGAACACTCCTCATAGCCCATGTTAATGCATAATATGTAACAATATATATTAATAAGTCAATAAAGTAAATGTTTTAAATTTCATATGTGTGATAAGGATTTTAAAGTGTATTTTCAAGCATTATGAAGAGTTGTAAATGGAAGCTATGTGTAATGAATCAACAATAGCCTCAACAGATAGTAATTATTATAAAACACACTTTATCTTTATAGCCATCTTTTTTTTTTTTTTTCTTTTTTCATTGAGTGGAATTCTAACGTTACAGAATTGTTGAAGCAAGGAACTTTTCATCTTACACAATTCAGGTTATGGCTTCCAGGAGGCTATGTAATTAACACATTATATCTTTCTCTACCACAAAAAGTTAAAGAAATAAGGAAAAGGTGATGACTTTGAAATCATAACTAACAGTCAGTGCCTATGGATAGAGGAGGAAGAAGGAGCTGAGATCCATGTGGTCCAATTAGATAAAGAATTTAAAAAGGGAACTTAGATCTTGGGGTGGATAGGAGCCACCATTCTCACTGGGGGATACAGCAGCCATTCTCAGTGTACCCCCAAACTGTTTCCTTTGGCAAGCCTAAGCTAGCATTTGGTGAACTGGCCTTGCTGATCTTCCTTGAGAGTCGTTTCTTTAAGATGGCAGCATTGTGATTCTGATACTTCTTCCTGACCTCCTGCCACCTTAGCTTCTCATGTGAACTCTGTAAGTGGGAAGAGAGGGTCCGATGGGAATTGTGTGACCCTATGGTTCCCTTAGGAGTTACACTGTTTGCTGTCAATCCTTGAGTTTTACCTATGATTTCATTTATCCCATTTACTATCGATAAATACTGCTTACTCACTACATGCTTTGGATGTGTGTAGAGCTTCCCATCGTGAGATTCTAAGTGGGCATGGCAGTGGGCATGTACATGTGTGTTGGTTGCTTTTGTGTTTTCTGTAACAAAGAGTCTTTGTTGACGGGAATGAGGCAGCAACCACAGCTTTCCAAGCTCATAAATTGATTTCATCAAAGTACAGCCTCCATTTTCATTCATGGGAGCAGCCAATAGGTGGCTTTGCACAACTCTATCCTATGATCAGACCTACTATGTACATGAAGACACAGCTGAGGTTTCGGAGGATGGAGGATGGAGGATGGAGGATGGAGGATGGAGGATGGAGGCTCTGTCCTCGGCTCCTGGTCCCACCACAGCCTCAGACACAAGGATGGCAGAGGGTTTTCTTGCTTGATTAAAGGATGCAAACCACATGAATAACTTCTAGCCACGTGAGGTGATAGGAGAAGAGAACCCTTTGCAAACTTCCTCCAGGTCCTGTTTTCCCTAAAGTTGAAGGTTCCAACTTTAGGGAAAGTTCCAGCTCTGTATGTTGGTGTATGGATTACAGATGTTAGTGTGTGGTTAAGAAATGTTAGCCATTGTTCTGATTAGAATCTGAGTAAACTCTTGAAGTTTAAAACAGATTTAAAATGTATATGAAGTTTGTATGGCAGAACCCAAATACAGATTCAATGGAGATGTCCGTCAGTGGATGAATGAATAAGAAAAATGAGTTTTCTCTAGTCTCAGTAGGCTGTCACTCAAGGAAAACGAAAGCTTGCATTTGCAGAAACATATGTGAAGCTGGAAGTCATTATGTTAATACTAAAAAGCCAAGTATCACATGCTCCCATTCATTTGTAGAAACTGAAGAGTTGGTCTTGTAGAAGACTGGAGTGCATCAGTGACTTCTCGAGCTCGGAAAGGGCAGGGGAGGGAGGAATGGAAAGAAGTTGGAACAGGTTTTCAGATTGTTCTGATTCTCTGTAGCACAGAGGGCAACTACTGGATGTAGCACTGTTTGATTTGAGAATAACTGGGAAAGAGGAGTTCAAATACCACCCACGTGTAGAGCTGATTGATGTGGGGAGGGGGGAGGGGGGAAGGGGGCGGTGCTTATCATGCAGATTGTTCATTCTGTGGTGAGTGTAGCTCAGACTGCACCCCACAGGATGCACACACAATAGGCCTTAATTAAAGTATGAGTGGAAAGCCTTGTACAAAAATCTATATTAAACAAATAGACTGCAGGAGATGATGTGGTAGACAACTGAGCTGCTTCAGGGAGGTAGAAGACAGATCAGGAAAAAGGTGCAACTCAGAGCAAGGCTGGCGGCAGGTACTTGTTTTTGAGACGCTGAGCTACTGATCAAGTTACAAAGACTCTGCCTCATGTCAAGGTAATGCAGAACTCTAGATAAATAATAATCATACCCTGGACCTTATTCTTAGCTGGCATTGCTAATCATCAGGCCTCATGGATGTATAATTTTTTAGCTTAATTTTTAAATATGTACAATATTCAGGACGTTCTCATAAAAACTGGAGAATACCAGCGTTTACTCTGCTTCCCTGTATCCTAGGTGGTTGGCTAAACACCACTGAGTGCTGTGCCACCGGTATAGCTCTGAGGCCACCATTATTCTGTCCTGTGTGATTTGGGGCATCATTTCCCTGGAGTGCTGGAGCCTTCAAGGTAAAGATGTAGTTAACTGACCTCTAGGAGAAGGAGGTCACAACTTCTCTTTCCATCTCTGTTATGCTCCAGCAGAGCATAATATAGCACTTGGAGGGCCAGATCCAAATGAGCCCATTGTCACAGAATCCTGAGTGTGTGACCCGAGGGCATAGACGGCTAGGGATCCCTTGTTACATCTCCACATTTCCCATCTTTCCAGAGAGCCAAACACCATCTTGGCAGAGGAAGGGAGAAATGAACATTTGATGAAAAGAGAATGGGCAGAATGAGATCCGCTTTAAGTTGGCAAAGTTCAGAGATGAACTCCCACCTTCCCTTTCATGTCACCAGTGTCTGAGCCAGTCTCTCGTTTAGGAGACTTAAGAGATTCAGAGACTACAGAGGGTAGACTGCACAAGACATTACAGTTGTAGAAGGGAGTGATGCTTGATTCTGTATCCAGGTTTGTGATTTTGTTTTTCCTTCCCTCCC
>NC_034592.1:38328698-38387333 GCF_900095145.1 Mus pahari | reverse complement strand
TAGTGATTTTCTTTTCCCCCCCTCCCCCTCCCTCCGTCCCTCCCTCGCCCTTTGCTTTCTTTCTCCTTTCCTTTTCCTGACTTCCTTCTTTCCTTCTTCCCCTCCTTTATCCTCCTTTCTTTCTTTTTGCTTTCTTTTCTTTTAGGAAAGGGTCTCTATATGTCACCTTGGCTAGTCTGGATGTCTTGGCTAGTCACTAGGCTAGTGTCACAAACCCCCAACTCCGACTGGCAGAGACGGGAAAGATGACACAGACACCAAGGAAGGTTCTAAACAGATTTCTTTTTTATCTCTCTGAGCAGCTTTTTTCTCTCCCTCTCACAATTGACTTTCTCTAACCCTCCCCCGGCTCCAACTAACTCCAACTGCTTTCTCCAACTGCCTTCTCCAACTGAAAAGTTTACAGCTTTTCCCACAGCATTCTCCACCCCCCCCCCCATCACATCCTGTTTTCAGTCCTCTGACCTAATCCCCTCTCCTGGATCTGGTCAGAGTTCAACCAGGGTACGGGTGATAGTCCAATGACTCAGCAGGCAGGCAGTGCAGGATCGTCCAAGTGCGCAGGCTCAGGTTAAACAGGGATCACGGTGGTCTCACTCGCTTCTCACAGGCTGGCCTCAGACTCATAGATATGTTGTTCCCTTTGCTCCTTGAGGACTGGAATTAAAAATGTGTTTATTCGTACCCTGGCTTGAGTATTTTTTAAAAATCCCTGCACGCATAGTGAGACCTGGCTGTACAGAAGCAGGCACTTATGGAGATTTCCGGAGATTGTTGTTCACTTCCGCAGATCATTGTCAACTTCCGCAGATTGTTGCCAAATTGGTTGTCACCTCCTTGTGCTGTTTGGATCTGACTTAATCAATGGGCCAGTAACTTGCTGGCTTCACAATATGATGGCTTTATCAGGGGTTGGTGGGAAGTGGGTGGTGGGATAGTTGGAGGAAGTGGGTCACTGGGGCTGTACCCTACCTTGGCCCTTCCCCTCTCTGCTTCCTGTTTGCTATGTTCTGAGCTATTATGCCCTTCCACTTCCTTCCTCTGTGCTAACCTCACCCCCCACCCCAACAAGAGCCTAACTAAATGATTCCTTTCAGTTGTTTATGTCAGACCGATGAGAAAGCTATCACACAGTCCAAAGGAGAGCTTGGCCCTGGGTCAGCTTCTCTTTGCAGACTTCAGCTTCAGTGTTCTGCTTTCAGGATGCGTTACAGACATTGCGAGGAACACCGGAGTGAGGGACATTCTTTTGAGCCCACACAGAGTGAGTTCAGAGCACATTTATTTTTTGTTGATAGAGTCACTGTTCTAATTCATTTCTAGCCTGCCCATCTGAGCTGGGAACCTCAGTGTGGCAGTTTTCCTTGCCCCCTCTCCAGTCCTGAAATCCTCTGGGGGCAGCTCCTGATGATCTTTGATTCCTTCCCTCTTCTCTGTTTCTCTGCATCTTTTTGTTATGAATGTTCCTAGTCATCACTCTGAAATGACCTCCAGCTTCCTCACTGACTTCATGCAATTTTCCCCCAAGTCATTGCTTACAATTTGCAAATTTTATCTCTCATGCCAATATTCCCCCAATGCTAAGGTTATCTGCCCCAGTCTCCTGTCCTGCCTCTGCTTCAGGATTGCACTCAGCAACCAAATAAGAGCTGAATAATTTACAATACAGCACATTGCATCTAATGAATGTCCCATTGGGAACTTCCAATGGCTGGAAATGTATATTGCAAACTCACACTAGGCTCGTCTGCATAGTTCATGGTTTTGCTTATTTATGCTGTAACACTTGAGCTCAGGTTTGAATCTGACACATGGCTCCTGGCCATTCCACCTCACATCTATAGACGGTGTGGTGTATTTACCACCCACGTCATTAGTGAGATACCCTTGTGATGTTTTACTTGGCAAGTCCTGGCCTTTCTATCTATTCACATCAGTTTATATTTTTCTTCATTCTTGATACCATTTCCTACATCTCAAAAGGCTTTTTAGACATTTCTCTCACATATACATTATATATATATATATATATATATATATATATATATATATACACACACACACACACACACACACACACACACACACACAGGAACAGACTAATTAAAAGGCACTTCCATGCTTCATTCCATAGTAAAGTCATGTCCATGTTTCAGTCTATAGTAAAGGCAGTCTTGTTTCCTCGTACATTTCGTGGACACACACATTAATTTCCCTAGATATCAGTGACAGCCATAATGCTAGAGGCAGACATTTATTCCTTGCTTTCTTTGCATCTGTGGTTCCTAACATTTTTTTCTCTTGCGTAGGTTGGATGCAAGACAAATAGGTTAATTCTAGGACATAGTCAAGCTTAAAACGGTATCATCACCTGAGACACAAAATCCAGAATTTCAAGCCATTGAGAAGTAACTATTAACATAAAAGGTATGACACATTTCAGAGACAAGGACATTACACTGGTGGGTAGTGATAACTGCTAATATTTGCAGAGTGCCTAATAAGCATGTATTTCTTCCCACTGTTCTAAATGCCCTCATGTATACAGCAGGTACTACTAGCATCTCCCTGACTTTTATGATGTAAAGGCATAGATGTTACTTATTGTAGACTAAGATTTTGAACCACTTGAACTCCAATATCTACCTTTTGACTTCTGATCATTGGAATATCCATGATTTATGACAATCCACAAAAGCTTAGAAATGTCTTTAATAAGCCTGAACACACCTCTGTTGACAGACTTCTGAGTGACTGACTAAGCCAGGGACCAATGCTCATAAGTCCTATGTCCCATGTGTGCAAGCCTGGAACATTATTCTTTGTAACTACTGGTGAGTCCTTAAGGGCACAGACATGTGTGGGATAAGCATCACAACAACTGTGGCAACTTCAAACGACAAGGACAACTGAAACTAAAGATTTGTTGACGAATACTTTCTGAGAGCTTGTTTCTGCCCATGTTAATAACACATAACGAACATATTTTTTGAGTATTTTTATGGTGAAGGGTTACTGATATTGAACATGTGAGTCTGGAGGGTCACTGTCATGAATCCTCTCCTTGGACCACTCAGGACAGTAGCAATCAGGAGCGGTGTGTAAATGAATGGGCATGGCAGTATTCTAGTCAGATCTTATTAACAAAAAGAGGTAGTGGGCAGGGTTGGCCTAAGGGCTGGGATTTCCTGACCTCTAGTTTAGAAAAGGAATTTGTGCACTGACAGGGTAGCATGGGATGTGGAATGTCAGAGTCACAGTTTTCAATCTCTTCCCTCTATATTTCTGCTAAGAACCACTGAGTGATAAAACTATTCTCTCAACATCTCTGTCAGGCTCTCATTATTCTTCCCATGTATGGATTTTTACAGAATGTTTCCCAGTATAAGGCTCTCGGAGGGATAGCACATCTCAAGGCCCATACATTGCTTCTGTGCACTGACATTGAAGGACCTGGGAAGTCACAAACATTCCATTTTATGTTCCAGGGATCTAGAATGAGTTGATACTGGCATTTTAGATTTGCTTCTAACAATTGGTTCTCAAATACCCAAGTGGGAAAAGATAAGGGTATAAAACAGAAGAGTGAGGGGTGGTATAGGAAGGCTACTGGAGGAGCAGGTGATTGTATACGCCACATAAAAATATCTGCCTCCTTCTTCAGGTGAGAGCTACTCTAGGAGAGAGCAATCATTGAGGCAGCTGTAGTGGAAAGCATGCAGGCGAGACAGCCCTCTCTAAATAGTATTACTAACTAGCAATTCGGCTACTGTTATGGCTTGGGATGTAAATATGTCATATGTGACCACTGAAGGGGTCATGGCCCCCAGTTATGAATCACTCTAAGGGTGGCTGTAGAGGCACTGATCTGAAGACCTGAAGAAAACGGTTCTCAGAAGGGAAAAGAGAAAGGAAGGAAAGGGACATGGAAGAACTCCAATGGCAGTCATCTCAGGGTGATTTTCCTTTACTTGTTTTTTTGTTTGTTTGTTTGTTTGTCTTTTTTCTTTCCATGAACTCTGAGAATAACTATTTTAACAAATGTTTGGCTAACCTCAACTCTTGGTAAGGTGACTTCTTCACGCATGTCGCGGTATGAGGGCTTCTAGGAATTAGAGACTCTGTGAGATCCAGTGTAGCAGGATGATTGTGCAAACCGTGGGTGTAGGTGTAGGCATGCTTGGAGCTGAGACCCATTGGTGGGTGGGAAGCCAAGAGACACAAGGGGCTACTAGCCTAATGGCACTGAAGCAGATACAATGCTCTCCAAACAAGCTCCTCGAGAGAAAAACAAACACTACTCTCAGAGTCACAGTCAACGTCTTGCGCCTACAGACTATAGGCTATAAAACCTCTTAATAGCCAATGTCCTAAAAAATTATCTGATGCATTTGATGGTAATGCAAGTCTTATTTATACAGATTGAGCCTCTAAGCTGTTCCTGATATTTGCTAAAACCAGCCATGTAAGCTGCTGTCTTCCTACTGGTGTTGCAATTCAACATCTCAGCGAGCTTCACAGTACTGCTGCAGTTGGCTGCTTCAAGCTGAGTGGCACACAATGGAATGTTAGGTTTGGGGTTATCTCCTTTGTACACAGCCAGGCAATTTGATGCCAGACCACAACACCGCTCCTCTTGCTTCTGTATTTCTTTCCTGCATCAGTTTCTCTGCCCCTTAAAGGAAATGGAGTCAGTCTTCAAGAGCTCTGATTTTTGGAGCATGGGAATTGGAATGGGTAAGCGGAGGTGAAAGGTGGGTGCCTATGGCTTAAACACTTTAATTAACATGGAGCAGGGTTGCATGGCTTTCAGAATCAGATGGCACCCTTACTTAGGGGTATTAGATAAGATGCTTTATCGTTTGTCTCCACTCACTTTTTTGTTATCAGCCAAAGAGATGATATATAATGGCACCTTCTTATTATGAGTTTTGTAAAAATGTATGAAAATGCATTAAAAAAAAATCCCAAGATGGTGCCTGGGTCACAGCAAACACTTGATAAGTGCTCTTTATTCATTAGATGGTTCTTGAATTAATATCCCAATATTAAAACTGATCAACATAACAATTTGAACGATCCTATCACCGTTTCCAACGGGAATCATTTGAATTCTGATTTCCTGTTTCTGAGGCTGGATAAGTGAGAGGACCTCTCTCCTCTGCTCCCTATTAGCATCTATATGAGTGAGGTTTATGTAAATGGTGGCTAAGGGAGCACTGAGCTAAATCGCGAGGGTGCCCCGGTACTCTAGTTTCTTGTTTGTGAGCATTTCAGGAATGCTTGCTTCCAGTGCACCTGGGCCTACAAGATGTATGCCTCAGCTGGAGTCATTAAACAAATATGTGAACTGCCTCTTTTCAGATTAGTGACATATGCTTCTACTCTTTATGTTTTGGATAAATGATCAAAAATTTCCAGTGCTGTTCTTGGCAATTCATGTTGTAAGTTAAATCACTATGCCTAAGAACTCACCTATTCAAACTGCCAGGCCATGATGGGGAGGGTCCAAGGAAAGAAGTTCACCCATTGCTGGTAAGAGTTTTTCATTTCATCAAAATTTGAGTAAAAATACTTTGTGAGTTTTTATTTATCTTTTTATTCCTTGTTATTATAACAATGGCCACAAGAACATTGACATCAGTGAATATTCTGAGGGTAGACATCATCTCAAGTCCTTGAAGTCGTTTTAGCTAAGTTTGATCTTAGCACTTCCTTGATGTGGCAGACACTGTTTAATGCTACTTATACAAGTGTGACAATTTAAGCTCAGTGATGCTGAGAAACCCAGTCAAGGCCACACAGCTAGTAAGAAGCCAAGCTGGGACATGAAGAGCCATTACTCTTTAAAAAAATGGTGACACATTGTTTATTTAATTGAGTCTCAAGTTGCCTTGTAGCTCAGCCTATTGTCACATGAATGTCACCCACCTCCTCTGCCCAGCATCCATCTCTCTTCCTCTAGTTCCTGGATCATTCATTGTCATTTAGGGAATTCTTCCCACCCTTGTAAATAAATTGTTTCTAAGACCTATCTGTGTGAAAAGGGTTTGGGCTATATATATATATATATATATATATATATATATATATATATATATATATCCTGGGGAGAAATGTCTTTCTTGATAACTTTAGAGAGGACTGGAATAGCCACACTCTGTCAATTCATAGAGAAGACTTGTCCTAGATGGAAAAAAAAAATGCCCAAGCAAAGACTCATCACTGCAGATGTGACCTGAGGACAGAAGCGTCAAAGCAAGGCTAAGCCACCTAGTTACAGATGTGTGCATCAGAAACCAGGCCGAGCTAGCAAGGAAACTGAACATTCCGGGTTTGAAAACTCAGTGTTCTGCTGCCTGTGTGTGAACATTCAGCTTGAGTCCATATGTCTGGAGAGTTTATTTTGCTCCAGCCAACATTTTACTCTAGAGGTTCCCTTATTAACATTAACAAGAATTGTGGGGTTAGAGCCTCAAGCCTCACATGGAAAGTTTATACCTGCTGAGTCCAGAACAAGACAATTAACACTCATGTTTTGGGCTTGATTGATGGGAACCCGCTGAGAAAAAGAAAGACTGCCAAATCAGCTAGCACTGCGGAAACGGAATTTTGTTGCAGACAGACAGACATCCTTAGAGACAGACGGACATCCTTAGAGACAGACGGCCCATAACCAGAAATTTTTCAAAATGTACATTAGGCTCCTTTCTGTCCAAAGTGCATGGCATCTGAATGCTCATTCTGTAGCCTTCTTTATTCCTTCTGGGAGAGAAGATGTGTTTTGAAAATGAGACACCACATCTCTTGTACACACCCACGAGGATGGAGAGTAGATATGGTTGAAGTTGCTGACTGATGTCTGACCATCCTACACTGGGTGACTTATGAGGCCAGCTGGAAAAGAAAATGCTCAATAGGACTCCACGGTTATATGTTCATTTTCTCCAAACCGTGAACAAGATCTGGGAATGCAATGGCTAATCTGACATCACTGTAAAAATTCTGATCCTTTCCAGCTTTAGAATGCTTAAAGGCTGGAGACAGCAGCAAAGCGTGGGGCACGTTGCTAAAATCTGGGACATGCAGGGTAAGCGAGCGAGCAGAGCACCATTCGTGCTGGGGCTGTGTGAGCTAAGGAGTTTCTCTCTGGCAACCTAGAAGAGCCACTGAGCTCTTGGGGCTTTGGGGGGTGGGGGTGGGGGGGCGGTGGTGCTCTGGGGGGGGTGGCGGTGGTGCTCACGTTGCCTTAAGCTGCACTTCCTCTCATTTCATAGTTGCATCTGTTGATGGAAATCATCTGGTGACAGCTATCCTTTTAGCAGAGTGTGGGTGGTTAGCAATGACATTTTTGATGTACTCACAAGTGTGATCTGTCCTTGCACCTGGTATACATTCAGATTTACAAAGAGTCCGCTTGTTATTCCGGCCTTTTGTATAGCCAGTGACATAAGGGAATTAGAACACAAAGTGTAGCTTTTCACCTTGGCTTTTATAAGGGACATTATTAGCTGTACACCTGCTTAGAATGGGTCTGGTGAGCCTAGTTTGTAGGCAAGAATGACTTGCAACTGGGCAGAAGGAATAGAGACGCTAATTGCTAGCAATTAGCGGTTCACAGAGGTAGGTTTTCCCTTTGAATCAATCAATCCTCGGTGGAAAGTGAGAGCAAGAAAATTGTACAAGCCCGGCCCTTCAAGTTTCCTGCCACACCCAGTGACTCAGTGGGATTTCATTGTGAAGTTCATGGAGTTTTAGGTCACCATCTCTCTTAAGTTTCACATTCATCAATGTTATACATGTCTGCTGTTAATTCTCTCTGGTTGGTAGGATGCCAGGTAACTGAACTCCTCATGGAAGCTGCTTCTACGGGCAAGTGCTGGGAGCTCAGGAGAACGTTTCCTGCATCTAAGGTGGTCCAAAGCCATCAGTGCACTGAAGGATGGGATTTTCAGGCCTCCCTCCACGCCAAGGCCTCATCTACGACTGGTATCCTTCACTCTCTGCTCGCCACTTTGAGAAGGTTCCTACTGCCTCACTTTTAAGATAGCATCCCTGGGTCACGCACAAAGCTTCTCTTTTCTCATGGGGCTCCTGTATCTGGGTAGAGAACAATGCCATCTAGCAGATAATCAAAGAGGGAGGCCTAGGACACGGTTCTGGTTCCCTGGTTTGATCAGGCATAGATTTCCAAGACCAGAGTTTACCTTGCCGCTAGCCTTCAGAAGGCTCTTTGCATGGTCTTGGGGCTTTGAATGTTGATCATGAGAAATCTAGGAATCCAGCTGCACTGATTCCTGATCTTTAGATTTTTTGACTCTGATTTTGGGGGATTCTTTTCAATATTGCTGAAAACCTGAAATTTGCCAGTGATCTATCTTGTATTTTCATTCATAACAAATAAATGGTTATAACTGCCATCTTTCAATTTGAAGAAAATTTCTTTATATATTAGACAAAACCTCCATCCCTTCTGTTTTACCTACTTTAAAATTTATTTATTTATTTATTTACTTACTTACTAATTTGGCCTCTCAACACTGACTGTCTCTGTGACCAGGTGACTTACATCCCTGTTATAGCCCCTTAGTGCTAGGTTCCAGGTCTGGCTCCACCTTGCTGGGCTTATCTCCACTTCTCTCGTAATGGTCTTAGAATTCTAGTCTTGGATCCCTTGGGCTGGTTCTAATCTTTTCTCCTTTTTCTTCTCCTGCATTTCACTGGTGTCTGCTTTTATTCTGCTTTTTAAATTTTTTTTTTATTTTTGGAGAGATTTAGTCAGTATTTTCCTCAAATTCTTTCATTGACATTTTCAACCTTACTCTTTTCATGCAAAAACACTTCGTGTTTTGTTTCTGGAATCTTCTTTCCACTGTGCTTTCTTGTTTTGTCTGGACATGGATGGCATGATTCCCACTTTCTAAGTGCGCTAAGTTTGGTCACACGCTTGTAGCCATCCCTCCGGCACCACCATCTCTGGTCCTGTCAGGACAGGACGGGTGGCTGGTCTGTTGCTTGTTGCCAGTGGCCTGGTTGCTTGCTGCTACTGTGTACCTCAACATGTTAGAGATTTAGAACACCTTAATGCAATTTCACCCCCTTTTAGTGTTTGAACTATTATCGCCGTTGATGTTTGAAAGCTAACTACACCTTGAATCACATCACATGTCTTTTGCAGCCCACTCCCACCTGTGTTAATATTCATTCCCCGCACCCACTGTCTAGCTCTCTGTTTATGTCCTTGCTTCTACCCCGCATCTTGAATCATGTTCCTTCCGCCTGAAGAAGGTTCTGTAAGATTCGTCTTGAGTTACCTGCTCTGGCAACAAATTCTCAAAGATTCTCAAAGGTTTTTGTCCTCTGAAAAGTATTCCATCTTAATTTTCACCTTAAATTCAATGGGAGGTTGGTGAGTTGTGTGAACCCTCTGGTCCTTAGAAAACACTCACTTGGCAAGCCACTCACTTCCTTCATTACTGAAGGAGAAACAGAGTTGGGTTTCAGAGTATCTCTGTGACCCTAAAAACTGAAGAAATCGTATACAGTGAGAGCAGACTTTCCAGGTAGACACCCTCACTAAGCGCTGATTCAGGACCCAGTGTTAGTGGAGAACATTTCATATGATTGCAGAGCAATAGAATGCTCATTCCGAAGAGAATGCGGGGGGGGGGGGGGGGAGGGTTGGGAAGGCAAGATAAGAAAGGGCACTGGGGGCACCGAGATCACTCCATCTGGAAAGAGGACAGCCATTCCTATTCCCACTTGAAGTTTCTGACCTAGAAGTCCAGATGTAACTTGGAAAGGGATGCCAGAAACATGGATTTGTGGCTAGTCACTGAAAGTTGGTACTTCTAAACAACATTTTAAACACACACACACACACACACACACACACACACACACACACACACAAGCAGAGAGAGGGGGACAGATACAGAGACAGAGAGAGAAAAGGTAACAGATCACTAACTTTTTATTAAAACGTGCCATAGATTATTCTGGAACCAGCTAGTCTAGAAGGCAGGAATTTTGAGTACAGTGCTTGTCAACTGGGTCTGATCTGTGGCATCCAGTGGATGAGCCCAGGCAGGAACCGACTCTGGCAGCAAGGAGCTGGTGGCAGAAGCTTGACGCACAAGTAGTGTTTGTTGATGATAGATATTCTCTCCCAAATTCATACTCTATGGATGATGACAGCTGGTACTTGGTACCTCTAGCTTGTAATTCATGGTTTGTCAATTATCTAAGTTATTTATAGATATGATCTCCTTCTGCAGTTCAAAACGTTCTTGGATTTATACAGCAGCCTGAACTGGCCTCAACCTCGGCAATCCTTTTGTGTCTGCCTCCTGAGTGCTGGGACCACAGGAGTGAGCTACTAGATTAGTTCTCTTTGCTCCACATTGCTTTGGCTGCTTGCAGTCCTTCATGATGCAGAGCAGAGTCTAAGATCTTAGTTTTTCCATTTCAATGAAGAGGTCATTATAATGTCAAGGGATTGTACTGGGTATGCAGATCAACCTTGGTGGCACTGTCATTTGCACAGAGCTAATTCTTCTAATCCACAAACCCTGGCATTCATTCTGCTTAAGACACCCTCAGAGAGCCTATAACCCAGAGCTGCTTGTATCCATGGGAATAAAGTGAAAGATGGTGCTAACTGTCCAGGCAACAGTCAACACTCTTGTCATTTTCCTTATTCTTTGCACACTGACCCCTCTTTTGGCTGTTTAGATTTTGCAATAATATGAATATTAGGAATTAGCTAAATCTGTTCAGGTTATTTTACTTGACAGCTCAGATTCCTGGCTGTTTAGGACTTTTTTTTTAAAGTTTATTTTTATTTGTATACATGAGTGCCTGCATATATGTATATGTATCACATGTATGTCTGATGTTGTTTGGTGTTGTAGAAAAAAATTAATTCCAGTCCAAGGCTTCCACCCTGCCTTTGATTGTTTCGTTCCTGGAAAAAAGACATACAACTTTTATTACTTACAATAAGCCTTAATCGGCACTAGAGCTGGGCAGATACCTAACCTTTATGCTATTAGAATCTACTTCCCTATCAATAACTGAGTTATTACTTACTATGTTTCATTTGGGCTGCCCTTAATTGGCCAGCCCTCCTGGTCATGCTTTCTTGATTCCTAGCCCATGCTGTCTTTCTCCTCTGCAGTTTCTTCTCCCTCCTCATGGGCTCTTCTGACTCCGGGAACACCAAGTTCTCCCATCTCAATTCTGTAGGCATCTTTATTCAACAATCAGAAATAACCTGGGGGTAAGGTCACATAGTGTCACTAGGGTCTAAACACAGATTCTTGTCTCTGGGGCAACCAGGTCATGGGGGCCTACATTTAGCATTACAATACATAGCAACAGACCCAGACCGAATGTCAACACCTTGGAGACCAAGAGAGGCGTCAGATTCCCTGGAACTGGAGTTACAAACTGCTGTACCTTGCCATATGGGTGTTGCAAACCGAACCCCAGTCCTCTGCAAGAGGAGCAAGTGCTCTTACCTCTCCAGCCTAAACGTGCACAATGGATCAGATATACTGAGACTATAGTTCCAGTTTGTGCCTAAATCTGGAGATGTTTACGATAAAAAATATTTGCTTGTAGCAGTATTTCCGTGCAGTTCAGTGTCTCATCACACTTTTCACATTTATTAAACTTGAGAGGATCTGTTCTCAGAGGTAGTTTTCAAAAGACCACTGGCACCCGTGAACAATGGAGGGGCAAGTTTTTTGAATTTCTGCAAACCTGACACTGGTGTCTTTTTGGAGTAGGTACCTGGGCCACAGCAGGCTGCAGGGAACAAATGCTTTCTGTCATGAGCCAGCCACTAGGGGGATTGTGGTAACACTGAGTAGTAATTCCCTACCTTACTCCTGGCCCCTCCCTGCAACTCCCTACCCCCTTGTTACAATTGCACCCAGTGAGCTAGCTTGTCTGGAAAGCATTTGTCTTCTTTCCTGAAGAAGTGGTGGAGGTAGGCAGCAGGAGATCTGCTCTCTTAGCGCCTGCCAGGTGGCGGTGGGCTTCAGCAATGTCTGATATCTCTGGAGTGTGTGCTAGGCATTCTCATTCTCTTTGAAGCCTTGTTATTTGCACTCCAAAGAAGTTTGGATCCTCAGGACTGTCTAGGCTGAATGTGGTTATAATCCAAGAGTTTCCTTTACTATTCAAAGCTTCGTTTCTTTGAGGCAGTTTCCAGTAAACCCACTGCCTAGGAGACTTATAATGACAACCCAACCCACCAATTGTGTATTTAAATTGCCCTACAGTTAAAATGTGTTTATTTAGGTGGTATCCGGTGTCTGAAAGAATTTAATGTAGCAAGTTGACATTTGAAAAGTGAGGCTTATTTTGAGCTATTATTATTTTTTTTTTAAAAAATCATGGAGATTTTTAATGTCTCTAGAATTAAACATAAGGTTCACTTAATTGACAAGAAATGGTTGTGAACCAAATACTGACATGTTCAATCAATTAACCAGTTAATGATTCAAACATAAAAACACTGAAATTTTTCCTTTAAGATAGTTTAATGACATCTACATTAGTGCTGCTTTGTAACTTTATAATTAGAATTTAATTAATAAATAACATGAATTTCACAAATGATAGCACTACATCTCAAATTCTTAGGTAAATGAAAGAAAACACAATAATTCTGCAGCGACTGACACTTTTTTCGTGGGGTATCACTTTTCTCGTGGCATGTCACTTTTTCTCGTAGGGTGTCTCTCTTCTGTTTCCCAGGTTCTCAAGAAATAGAAATGGCAATGATGTGTATTCTGGGTCACTTCCAATAACACAACTATTTCATATATGTCAAATCCATATGTACCCTGTTAGGCAGAACACAAACACATATTTTTGTCATTTCGTTTTGCAGCTCATGCTTGCACTCAAGTACAGTGTGTTATTGTAGAGTTAATTGGTCACACAGGGCTCAGACGCCGCTGAGACACACTGACTTGTTATAATGCCACATAGAAGCTGCAAGGGAACTCTTGCTGCATGATTATACTTTGGAACGCTGGAGTTCCTTTTCCAAGGAAATTCCAAACACTGAATGTCATATATTATTTATTCCCATATATAAATCTCTGCTCTGTCCTCAACATTATTTCTTATTGGTATGTGTATATATGCACAATAGTGGGAGAGGGGTCAGTAGATGATAGCAGGTATGTAATAGATAAAGTAGATTTCAGTGTTGTGGTCTCCTGTCTACAGGGTTTTCTTTTGTGTGTTTGTGTATGTGTGAACATGTGTGTCAAATGCTTATGTACTTGTGTTCCTGTGGAGGTTCAGAGGCTGGGTTGAGTGCCTACTTCAATTGCTATTATTTATTTATTTACACTTATATGTGTATGAATGCTTGTGTATGTAGGTGCATGTGTAGGTGGACCGTGTACATGTGGGAAGCCTGAGGTTGGTGTAAGTGTCTTTCTTGACCCTTCTCTACCTTAAACGTTAAGGCTGGCTATCTACCTAAACCTAGAAGTAATCTGGGTTTCTTCTAGTCTGGGTAGCTAGCCTGCTTGAGGAATTCCCTGTTTCTGTCTCCTGGGAACTGGAATTACTACTGTCACCCAGATTTCAAGTGGGATATGAATTCCTGTCTGTGGCAGGATATTTGATCATACTGGGAACCCTGAGATTGTGTTGTTTCCTGGGGGGGAGGGGGGAATATGTTTTTAGTTGTGGTTTAACTCAGCCATAGCACAGACATTTTAATCTAAAAGCTTTCTGTTTTAATATTGTAAATAGTATTAATTAAAGTCAACAATAGGTCAAGAGGTGGAACAAGCAACCAGTTGTACAGGAACAGGAAGTAAACATAAGACTAATAAAAAAATAGAGAGAGTAAGAGTGAGTCAGGAGGACAGGTAGAGAGACCCACAGGAGGTGAAAGGGAGGGACATTTTAGTTTGAAGGAGGTTTTTTTCTTTTTTGGTTCCTTGTGGCACATCAGCTGAGGAGGAAGGTCAGCTGGGAGCTTTCTCTGGTTCTCTGAGCAGCAGGCTTTCACTCCAGCATCTGGTTTCCAACAAAAAACCCAGATAGCCAAAACAACCCCAAACAACAAGAGAACTTCGGGGGGATCATCATCCCTGACCTCAAGCTATAGTACAGAGCGAGAGTGATAAAACCTGCACGATATGTGACAGAAACGTACATGTTGATTGATGGACTCTAATTGAAGACCAGAAATAAACCCAAGCACTATGGACACTTGATTTTTGATAACGAAGCCAATACCATACAATGGAAAAAAGAAATGATCTTCAAGAAATGGTGCTTGTCTAGCTGGATGTCTGCATTTACAAGAATGTTAGTAGATCCATATTTATCACCCTGCACAAAACCTCAAGCCCAAGTAAATAAAGGACCTCAACATAAAACTGGATGCACCAAATTTCACAGAAGAAAAAGGAAATACCCTTGAATGGATTGGTACAGGAGACAATTTCCTAAACAGAATACCAATGGCTCAGACTCTATGATCAACAGTTGATAAATGGGACTTCATGAAACTACAAAGCTTCTGTAAGTCGAAGGACACTGTCAACAGGACAAAATGGGAGCCTACAGATTGGAAAAGGATCTTCACCAACCCTATAACTGACAGAGGACTATTATCCAAATATATATATATATATATATATATATATATATATATATATATATATATATATAAACAGAATTCTCAACAATGGAATCTTGAATGGTCAAAAACCACTTAAATAAATGTTCAAATTCTTTAGTCATCAAAATCCAAATGCAAATAAAAACAACTCCAGGGCTCCATTTTATACTCACCAGAATAGCTAAGATCAAAAACTTATCAAAAACTCAAGTGATAGCACTTGCTTGAGAGGATGTCAAGCAAAGGAAGCTCCCCTCCATTGCTGGTGGGAGTGCAAACGTAACCACTTTGGAAATCAATTTGGCAGTTTCTCAGAAACCTGGGAATATAGTTCTACGTCAAGAACCAGCTATAACCACTCCTGGGCATATACCCAAAAGATGCTCCACCATCCCACAAAGACACTTGATCAACTATGTTCACATCAGCTTTATTTGTAATAGCCAGAAACTGGAAACAACCTAGATATCCCTCAGCTAAAGAATGGATACAGAAAATGTGGTTCATTTACACAATGGAATACTATTCAGCTATTAAGACAAAGACATCATGAGTTTTGCAGGCAAATGGAAGGACATGGGTAAAATGGCATGATGGAAATTTTGCTAAAAAGCAACACCTCTCTTCTCACACTTGTGTGGAAAGCACATTATACATTGAGCTATCTCTCCAGCCTTCTCCATATTGTACTTGGAGAGAAGATAAGGACTTGGTAATTTAGCTTGCTTGGCTAGCCAGCAAGCCCCAGAGATTCTCCTGACGCTATATACTGTGAGATGGCAGGTGCATGTCTGTGCGTCCATCTTTTATGTAAGTGTGAAGTATCGAACTCAGGTCCTTGTTTAGCAAGCAGTTTACCAACTAAGCTATATTTTCAGCCTCTGGGATTTCTTTTTTGTTGCCTGTCTATTTCTCTGTCTTTCCATTCGGCTCTCTGATTATTATTGTTTCAATCGTCAAGTTGCAATAGCAACTTGATTGGATTGAGAATCACCAAAGTAGGTTCTTTGGTGATTCTTCTTGGCCTGACTACTTTTCATGGCTGCCATCTGTCTCCTGGTGGCTATGATGTAGGCTGCTCAACTCTGCCATGCCCTCCCTTTTATGTTAAGATGAACTAAACTTCAAACCAAATGAACCAGTTTCCTTTTAAATTCTTCATTGGGGCATCTAGTAATAGGAATGAAGAAAAACTGGCTAATAGATTGTGTTGCTGCTGAAACTTCCTTGGATCTCATGTTTGGGAAAGCTGGAGAGTTTTTCTCTTTACCAACTCTCTTTACCAGCTCTCTTCTGTGACGCTCTGACCTGCTTCAACCTTTCCAGATGGGGTTCTTATCTAGTTGCCAGGAGACAGTGTAGATCTCAGCTCTGACTTTGTTACTCCATCCAGGACTCAAGGAAAGGGCCCCGAGGCCTCCTGTCTTCACAAAGAGGACCTCTCAAGTGCATGCTCCTGGCCCCTCATTTCTATTCTCCCTCTTTAGCTTCAGAGCAGTTTCTCAAGGCCCCTTCATCAGGGTACCACCTCTTCATCCCTCAGCCCCAGCCACCAGGACCTCTAGGACATGGAAGCTTCAGTTTCTTTGCGATGGGAAGAAGCCCCTCTGCGGCCTTTGCTGTGTTTTTGTCTGAGTCTTACAAACATGAGGCCTTACAGGATGGGTGTCTTGGGGAGTGTCCTCTGTCCATCAGTGGGAACCAGGCTAACTCAGTAACTATGTCTGAGGATGGAGCAGGCACCCTCTGTGTCTCCCACACTCTATTTCACGGTGTGAGAATTGGCTGAAAATCCACTTGTTTTCTAAGGAACTAAGCATCCTACACCATACGGTGATTTTTGTATCACCAATTTTGTATGGGGAAAAGGCTATGCTATAGTTTTCCTGTGACTTTAACCTCTCCCCTAGAAAATAATACGTTCTCTATTACTGAGTAAAGGGATAATTAACCTGGTCATTCCCTAAGATTATTTTCTTGTCTCTGATCACTTGTCCTTCATTAGAATGTAAACTATGTAAGGACCAAGGGCAACTGTCTTGTTCCCAGCTTTGAACCCACATGTAGAACAATGTCTCGCACTTAACATGTGATTACCTGTATTCGATAAATAAGGAGTATTCGAGGAGTGTCCCACCCTAAATACTTTGCTCTTTTCCACACAAGATCTGACAATGTACAAAGAGAATGGTAACTCAATCGGTTGCCATTTAATTATTATTTTCACCAGTATAGTCCAAAGAAGGGCACTGTCTAATTTATTTCCTACTTCAATACTGACAGGCAAAGAAGCTGAAGGTTAGAAAGAATTTATGCTACCGGTAAACAGACTGGAACAGGACTTTATATCTGACTGAATCGCTTTGCACGTTCAAATGGGGCTTGACCCTTAAAGCTAATGAGGGATGCTAGAAGTGTTCAAATCAATTGCACACACACACACACACACACACACACACACACACACACACACCATGATGGAACCCTGCTTTCAAGTTAAAGCTTACAAGGTGCTGAAGGATAATCTATGTCTGACTTTCTGTCATTTAAATAGTTTTCCGTTGTGTATATGCATTGTACACAGTACTGTACTACATGAGGATATTTTCCTAGAAGGCTAAGTTATGTGCTGAATATGCTCTCTCAAACACTCCACCCTCACTGCCCCTCCTTTTAACCCCACCATGTTTCTTGAAACAGTTTTACTTTTCCAGTCATGACTAGGTGACATGACATAAGTAGATGTGTATCTAAGTAAAATTTGGAGACTCTGTATGGTAGAACACAAGTGAGTGATTTTGTCTATTTGTTTTTGTTTTTTTTCTTTCTTTCTTTCTTTTTTTTTTTTTTTTTTTGAGACTAGCTTAACTCAATGTGATTATATTCAGTTATATCCATTTACCCGCAAATGAGGTAGTTTCTTTCTTCTTTAGAACTAAATTAAAAAACAAAAACAAAAAACAAAACCACAAGACTATCCCAGTAGAATAGAGCAGTAATAAAGAAGGTGATGGCCCTGGGCTTAGATGCCAGCAGAGGCCAGTCTGTGCCTTTGCCCTGGGTGTGGGATCTATGGTACTGGGAACATATCAAAGGAAATGAGAACACTTCACAAAGAAAGTCTGGGTGAGTGCTGGGCTCTCTATGAGGACTGGGTTAATTTATCTTTCAGGTAATAAATACGGTTGCATATGGCAGTAAGAGAGGGAGAGGACCATTGTGAATGACTACAAAGACTTTTGCTAAGATCCTGGAGCCAGTAATTGATCTTAATGGAACTTAATTATTTTATTACCGTAATCAGTCACCTCTTACCTCGAGTTCCCTTTCGCTCTACTTTGAGAACCTATTAACTCCTGTTACCTAACTAGGACAAGGAAGAGGTTGCTTGGAAACAAGTTTTAATTATTTGGCAAACTCATCTGTCCACAGAAGAGAGAAATGGAGTCGGTGTACTCTAAGCTAGGTCAGGAGATTGTCCAGCGCTCCCATCTCTGTTTCTCTTCTCTCTCAGTGTCCCGTGTTAGAACTCTGCAGTCTCAAGCCATGTTCATGTACGTGCATTGCCAGCATCCCATACAGTGTTCCTTTCAGAGCAGGGAGCTGACACTTGCTTCAGGACCACACGTAAAAATAGCTAGCGAGATTTGAAATGTCTAGTGTAATTTCTCAGAGGTTGAGATCTTTCTGTACTTTAACAAACCAAATAAGTTCTTTATTCTTTGCCAGTGGGTTGCGCAGGTTCTGGCAGGGCCTCCTCCCCTGCCCGTGCCATTTGCTAGGGTGCTATGCAGCATCTAATTCATGGACAAACGGACGTTGGCTTTATGCCATTATTAAAGCTCCCATTTGTTTGTTTTATTTTGCGTACTCAAGAAAAAGTCATGAGGTTTTTGTTTTTAATTGTCCCCATTGCCTCACCATGTAGTGTAGGCTGAACCTGACCCTGACCTTTCTCTCTTTCTGCCCCAGTCTCTCTGTTGCTGGTAGTACAGGTACAAGATTCTGCACCCTGTGAAAACTCTTTGATGACATCATTTCAGATTTAAGAATTGGACATTGTTGAGATAAACTTTGGGGAACAATTATAATATTCTGATCTGATTATTGTTCTAAGAATAATTCTGAATAGCTAGCTCTTATTTTCTTACACACTTACACATTTGATATCATTACTACTACTACTACTACTACTACTACTACTATTACTATTACTATACATTTTGAAGTAGCATTGGGCATCCAAAGTAGTCCTGAAAGTTTCTACAGTATGTTTCACCCAGATTCTCCTAATCGTATATTCTTATAAAACCTCAGTGCATTGTCAAAACTAAGGCTTGGATGTTGGTGCACTATGAACTAAAACACGGACCACATTCCTGTTTCCCAGATTTTACATGTCTTCCTTTTGGCACAAATTCTACAAAGTTTCAGTGCACACACAGATGCAAAGAATATATGCCACATCCACGATGTAAGCCTATGCTGTCACTACTGAGAAACTCCTTGTGCCAGCGTATATGCCACACGCTTCCTCTAAACCCAACGCCTACCAGCACACTCTGTCTGGTATCATACAACAGTACCATTTGGAGATTCTTTTATAAACAAGAGAACCATGCTGATGCTACTCGATCCAACACTTTGAGAGTGACGTTTTCTCCCCCTCCTTCCCCAGCTTCTCTTCTTCCCTCACCTCCTCCTCCTCTCCCTACTCCTCCTCTTTCTCCTCCTTTTTCTCTTCTTCTTTCTCCTCCTTTTTCTCCTCCTCTTTCTCCTCCTCCCCCTCCCCTCCTCTTCCTCCTCCTCCTCCCCCTCCCCTCCCCTCCTCTTCCTCCTCCTCCTTCTCCTCTCCCTACTCCTCTTCTTTCTCCTCCTCTTTCTCCTCCTCCCCCTCCCCTCCCCCTCTTCTTCCTCCTCCTCCTCTGAATTCAGCAGGATGCCTGTAAGGTCTGTTCAAAGGTGTATTCAACAGAGTTCCCTCCCCCTGCCATGGTTTGTTTTTATTTATTACTTAATTAACTTACTTACTGGAGTCATAACGTGTTTTGTCTTTTGATAATGAAGCACAGGATGCACATTCATAACACCTTAAGTTATATTACAGAAACGTTCCCCAGGTCAGACAGGAGGGATAAAGGCGGCATCCTTCCTCAATCTTTCCCAGTGCCCTAGTATTCTCACAGCTACCAGCATTCACACCGCTTCATGAGGCTTCCTTATAGTTTTTTTTCCCCCCCAGAGAAACAAAGGAAACTTCATTCCAAAGCAAAGTGATAGGACAAATCAGAAAGTTCCACTGTCGGCAGTGATAGTGGGCCACACGAATAAGCGTACCTAGTGTTCTCATTTTATAGATTCGGAACATAGGAAGAGCTGCTTACTAAAAGGTCTAACTTGGGTAGCCCTTTATTTTGATTGATGGATTTGAGACATGAAAGCTTTTGCTTTCCGCACATGTACCGTCCCAGGATGCACCTGAATTTAATCATGTGTGTGCCCTGTGGTGCAGCGTTGTAAGTTGGTAAATAGGGGGTTTCCTGTAAAAGTTCACTCCGAGTACACAGAGTACACAGTCTGTCTTACTGCACACGAACCCCACAACAGTTCAGGCCAGATCAGCTCCTCCTCGTTCTTATATCTGAGCAGAACTGCAAATAAACTGCTCAAGTTTGAGGGTTGCCAAGAGGAGGAGAAATGTGTTCCACGGTGAGTGGGGCATGTAGGCAGTCTAATGCAAGTGTGGGCCCTGGGTTGCAAGATACAATGTTAGGAGAAGATTGCCTGTGCATAGTGCCTGCAGATAAGAGGCTCAGCCTGCCAAGTGGTTTGTTAGAAGGTGCGTGTATGAAGAACCCAAACCAAGCGGAGTACCAGGTTACCAGGCTATTCCCTATACTCACTTGCCTTAAGTCTATCGTGGACTGAAACCTCTGAATAGGAAACAGGTCCTTCCTCTCTTCAGTTGTTTTCCTTGTGTGTTCTTTGTTTTACAGTGACAGAAAGGTGACACACATGCGATTGTATTTCGTGAGGTTTCGGTTTGTTTTGCTTTTGGGTGATGGCACTTGAGGATTTCCAATCGCTTTCTTCAGTTCCTGGGCGTAGATTTGTTTTTTTGAGAAGCTAGCCTTCTTTCTCATCAGTCAAATGCAACTTTGGCGATGCCTGCAGCTTAAGTAAGTCTCTATTTGTTTCCCAAGAAATGAAACAGGCTGCAAAAAACAGCCTGCCTAGTGATTAGCCTGCAAGCATCCATTGGTAAACTCCACACTCATTGACAGTGACAGATGTGATGTGGAGTGTCCCTTGTTATTCAGTATACAGAGATTTTAGCTTGATTTTCAAATTGTAGCATGTCAGTCCTTCGGGGTCCGTTCTCCTATCTTCCCCTGAGTATATAACTTCTGATATTTCCTTAGCTGTGCGATATAACTAGTTATCTGACATGTTTTACCCTATTCTTTCTCCATCCCACAACTCCTGCTGAGCATGAATGGTGCTCGCTTGGGGTACTCCTGAAATCACTGATAAAATTGTTGGTGAGAATGAACCCAACTAATACTTTATACCATTGTCTGTAAATGCACTTAAGCTAGAAATAGACTTTAAAAAAAAATCAAAGAGTTCTGTTTTAAATGGGAATACCTGTATCTTGTCTACTGACTTTCTGGAAGAAATAATAGTCCTCGAATACCAGAAATGTTAATATTTAGTTTCAGTTTAACATATACCATCACTATCCTCATAGGATTGTTATCAGTTGTTCAAACGATTCTTAATTTTTGATGTGTATGTGTGTGTTTTGATAGAGAAGCAAAGAGCAGTGTGGCATGAACTAACATCTCCACAAAAAAATGAAAAATGTGATACTATAGTATTTATTAATGTGTGTGTTTCTTAGCTTTGTCCCTGGGACCTGAGAATCTCAAGATTGGACATCGAAAGTAACAGTTCTATTATCACTATCTGCCCATGCCTGCCATTTCTGATTTAGTATGTTGGAGTTGACATATACCCATCATTTTTTTTTTGGGGGGGAGACTTAATAACTGCCTGCATTTTGTTAGCAGTAACTATGGTACCAGAACTGTTTTACCAACCAAGCTTGTGCACTTCTGGTATCCCAGCACCCGAGATGTTCAGGCAGAGGCAGAGGATCATGGGTTTGAAATCAGCTTGGGCTACACAGTGAGTTTGAGACAAGCCTGAACTGCAGTGTGAGAGCTTGTCTCAAAGTTTGGTCGTAGTCATGTTAGAGCGTTGGCTGTATGCTGCATGGCCAGGAGACTCTGGTCTGGGGAGAAAAAAAACATGAAGAGTGGACTTGGTGGCACTGAGCAGCAGCAGGTCATTGCATTTGGACTTGGTGGCACTGAGCAGCAGCAGGTCATTGCATTTGGACTTGGTGGCACTGAGCAGCAGCAGGTCATTACATTGCTTTGCAGACGACTTGTTATAAGGATTTCTTTGCTTGAAAAATCACAATATCTACCTCTTGATTTATTTGTGGTTTCCACAACTCTTCTACAATACCTCTTAATTTCCTCTATTAGAAAGTATTTTGTTCTTGTTAAACAAGACCCCCAAAGTATTGATCATAAGAAATAGAGTCAATGTATTAAGAACAGCCTGTATTAGTGTGTTCTGAACAGAAACAGAACAATTCATCATTCGTATTTTAATAAATAAAGTTTCCAAATGAAAAAAAAAAAAGAAAAGAGAAGAAAATCCTTCTAAGAGTGATGTGCTGAAGTCTCCAGCAATCCACATCTGAGAAGAACACTATACCTGACATTCCCAGTCAACTTTTGCAGGAGGACTTACAGTAAAAGACTTGGAAGAACACAGTGCCTGTGTGTCAGAAGTACTGTCTAGATAGGCAGTGGTGCTGGAATAGCATGGACCATGGAGACATCACTACCGATGTCCGCAGTGATATAAATGTACTTGATGGGTTTTCTGCCACAGCTCCTGACTTGGGACAAGTCCTCCTGGCAGTGGCACCAACACCCTGGTGTTTTTGGTAGTAGACACTGGCAGATATGTGTTAGCTCTGTCAGCTAACTCTGCTTCTCCAGGCCACTAGACACCATGTTAGCATGTGTAGAATAGTGGTGTGTGTGTGTGTGTATGTGTGTCTGTGTATGTGTGACTATGAGTGTGTGTATATTTATATCTGTGTATGTATGTTTCTCTGTGTATGTTTGTGCATGAGTGTATGTGTGTCTGTGTGTTTCTGTGTGTACGTGAGTGTGTATCTTCTGTATATGTGTCTGTGGGCACACACACATGCATACATGCATTCAATCTTCAGTCTCCTGGGCCTTTACAGTTCAGAAAGATCACAAGTTTTCAAGCTGTTTCCTATGTTGACTTCATAAGAGAAAAGTACAGTTCAAGACTTTGTCTTGAAAACTGAAAAAAAGAAATTAAAACAGATTTTATTTTATTTTTTTTTTTGGTTTTTCGAGACAGGGTTTCTCTGTGTAGCCTTGGTTGTCCTGGAACTCACTCTGTAGACCAGGCTGGCCTCGAACTCAGAAATCTGCCTCTGCCTCCCAAGTGCTGAGATTAAAGGCGTGCACCACCATGCCCGGCTTAAAACAGATCTTTTGAGACTCTTTGTCTGTGACTCAGGCTGGCTTCGAGCATGTGTTCTTCTTTCCTCAACCTCAGTGCTGGTGGTCTGAGAGTTCCTTAAAGAATCTTTTAGTTTCAAAAACTCCACTGGATGTTACTGTGATAACAGGCTTCCATTAGCAAAAACAAACAAACAAATGGCCCCTAAAATAGTGTTTTGTTATTGGATAAATGGTATCTTTTGTCTTCCTTTGTTTTAATGTGACAGATTTTTTTTGAGACAAAATTGATCTGGAAATCATGATTCTCCTGACTCGGCTTTTGAGGGCTGCTGTTACAGATGTGCACCACCCCAGTAGACATAATATAGTATTTTCTCAATCTGGGAAAAAAGAAAAGACAAAATGATACTATTCACATTGATTTCCAATATGGGCATTAACAGTACTTGTATAAAAGTGGACGGCAAAAAAATGTCCCCTCAAGGTGACTTTAAACTTTGAATCATAAAAGGCCTTTGTTATTTTTCTGAGTTGTAACCAAAGACTCAAGCTTCAAGGGAAGAAGGGTTTGTTTTAGCTCACGGGTTCAGAGTTCAGTCCATCGCTGTGCCTCTGTGTTGGGGCAGAGCGAGTTGGGTGGTCACACAAGGCATCCATCACACATCAAGGCAGTGGGAGTTGGGTGGTCACACAAACATTAGAAAACCTAGAAAAGGGTGAATACAGGAGAGGACTGTGATGAGGTAGATCCCCAAGGAGATACCCTAGTGACAGACATCCTGCCTCCACACTCCATACATACATCTGCACATCCTGCTACCATACAGTGTTGTAGCAGCGTCACCTTTACAGTATCCCACAGACATAGCCATCTTTTTACTGTTTCAATGCTTGCTATAATAAGGAACTACTAACAAGATCAAAAGCTCTCCGTTTTGTGCTATAGCTACAAATACTAGTTATTTTGCAGTTCATTTAAAAAAAATTATTGATTAGAAACTAAAACAAATTGGATTCGATTTCCTTCTAAAGGTAAGTGGAATTTCATCTGTCATAGAATCCACGTTTGTTCTAACACAGACAGCAGACTATAGCAACCTACTCTGGGCTCTGATCTTGGACAGTGATTTCTCTGTATAAAAGCAGCTTTCTGCACACCCTCTCCACAGCATTATTTTAATGGCGGCGTTATTATCATAATGGTAATAAGGGGCTCTTGCTGTTGCCTGCCTCCTTTTCAAGGAGCAAACTGTGATGTCAGCAAGTCACTGACATACTAGATATGTATCTCTAGAGGTTGCTATGGTGAATCTGGAACCAGAGCCTTAGCTGTGGCTCCTGACGGATGAAGCACTCTCCGACATTTCCTGCTAGACTCAGTGTTGGCCTCAGTTTAGGAAGCACTTTCTCTCATTGCTGGCATAGATTATCAGTGTGGGGTGGGAGTGGGGGTGAAGCCCTATCCATGCATAAAGTGTCATTCATTTGACAGGGGCGCTTCTGGGGCGGGAACTACATCAGGAGCAATGGTGTACTAAGGAAAGGTGTAAAGACACCAGGATTCTGGCAGTTTTGTGATGTACCCCTTTACTCCTACTTTGAAAAAAAATATGAGCATCTTCCGAATTAAGAGAGTGTTTCATTTTAATATGAATGATTACACTAAAAACGAGTGAAGATTGAGGAGGAGACTGTTCTAACCCAAGAAAATGGATTTCTGAAACTGTTTCTTATATTTATTGAAAGATTAGCTTTCATAGAGAAAAAAACATATATATATATATATATATAGGCATATATATATATATATATATATATATATATATATAGACCCCAGTGATGGCTGCCCAGCCAACAGAGGTCTAGTGAATTGGTTTATACCCTGTAACTTAACACAACCCCACAGGCCATGTTAGTTCATAGTAAATGCTATTTATTTTAGCCTGTGGTCCATAACACTTCTGGATTATGCCAGCATTTTGAGGCAGCACAGAGCATAGAATGCCTGGGGTGCCCCTAACCCAACCAGCTGTCAGAGCAGACCCGTTGTTGGGATAACGAGTGCATTAACTGACCACAAGGGTAATCCACTGTGACTCTAGAGCTCTGATCACTTCTTCGCCTTCCCCCCTCACCTTCCTCTTAATGCCGCCTAATGACGATCACATCTCCACGTGACTCGTGGGGCTGGTGACTCACATTCAAAGCATAGCTGGCGGCAGACACTGTCCTTCTTTATGCTGTTAGAATGGAAGAATTTGACATGTCTCAGAACCCAGGGCAATATCTTTTCTAGCTGGTACCAGAGCAGACATAACCATCTAAGGGCAGAAAAGAATAATTACCACTTAGTTTAAAGAGAGCAGTGTGTGGAGTAATCCTATTAGAGTCTTTTATTGGTTTCTCTTATTTATAGTGACAGGATTAAATTATTTGGGTGTTCAATGGTAAGAGAAGTAGGGAGGGGTTCAAGAGAGTGAGATTTGGGAACTTGTGGGGGAGATTTGTGAATACTTAATCATGAGTCTCATGCATGAAGAAGTAGGTAACACTGTGAACTACCAGGTGTGGTTTTCTGGTGAAGGCCAGAAAAAGCAGAAAGGTCCCTATGTTCTTTTTGAGAAACCTGGGAAGTATAAAATGTTCTGGGAGCTGAAGAAGCAGATGGGTCATGCTGTCAGTGACACTGTAGATTCCTGTATGACCAGCGATCCTGTGGCCCTCCCTTTGGAGGCTATTGCAAGGACAGAGAGTAGAGGCAGGGATCAGGGTTCAGATGGTGATCATGAATGTGGTGGAAGGATCTCCAGAGGCCGTTGAAGTGACACAGGTCTAGTTTATTGTTCCAGGGATAGGGTATTTGTAATGGCTAGTTTTGTGTCAACTTGACACAGCTGGAGTTATCACAGAGAAAGGAGCTTTAGTTGGGCAAGTGCCTCCATGAGATCCAGCTGTGGGGCATTTTCTCAATTCGTGATCAAGGGGGGAGGGCCCCTTGTGGGTGGGACCATCTCTGGGCTAGTAGTCTTAGATTCTATAAGAGAGCAGGCTGAGCAAGCCAGGGGAGGCAAGCCAGTAAATAACATCCCTCCATGGCTTCTGCATCAGCTCCTGCTTTCTGACCTGCTTGAGTTCCAGTCCTGTATCCTTTGGTGATCAACAGCGGTATGGAAATGTAAGCCGAATAAACCCTTTCCTCCTCAACTTGTTTCTTGGTCATGATGTTTGTGCAGGAATAGAAACCCTGACTAAGACAGTATCGAAGGGCTTTTTTAGGGTACAGGTGGAAAGGGCTAATTGGTTATAGCATCCAATGGGTGGGAAGGACTGGTTGGTTATAGTACAGCACCTTGCTATTATGTGGGCGGGAAGCCAGAGCGAGATTTGTGTGCTGAGTTATGCAGCCTTGCAGAGATCTCTGTTCAAAGTCATTTTTCATACAGTTTCAGCCACCTGTGTTCAGGGACACTCTCCAGACAAAGTCAGGCAGAGACAGGGAAGCCCCGCTGAGAAAGGGAGTTCACCATTTTGTGCCAAGCTCAAAAAGCTGTCTGGTTGTGGGAAACTGAGACCTTAACAGTAGGGTTCTCCTACACTACCCCTTTTGATTCTTTTAGGTTTGGGTAGAGCAAACATTATAAGACATTGATAAGATGGTCACTCATTGAAAAACTGTCACCCAAAGCACTGTCCTAAATTCACAAGATGAAAGGGACAGTGGCCTTGTTGACAAATACTATATTTTCTCTGTACCATACAAGTGAGGCCTTTACTGAAGATCCAAACAGACATAATGCCCTTGTTCTAAAAGGAAATACAGTTTTTCCTACCTTAGAGGAACTATATCCTTAAACTTACCAATAGAAATAGGAGAATTTCACTATGTCTTTGTCCACTAAGATTGGAGTGGGGACTTATAACTCCATAAAGTCTGCAAGTCAAGGAAGCAATTGGCAATTTTAGGAGAGGGTAGCATCAGATGCCTAAAGATGAGTGTGAAAGGTTCTTAGAGTTCAAAGAACATCCCCCATAGTGTGTGAATATGGGCAATCCGAACAGCCATTTAAGTTCAAGAACCTGCTGAGTTTGGGGCATTATTTGGGGGTGACGATCAGTTCTGCGATCCTCAGTGCCACCAGCCTTCTGTGTCTTCTAAAATAGTCATTGGTTGAGGTTGTCTAATGTTCATAGCTGGCAGAGCTTAATTTAACAGAACCTATGAGCAAAAGAGCACTCACAGAGCCTCGTTGGGCAAATATAGTGACTATTTTTAGAATAGTCTTACAAATTGAATTTTCCCAATGTCAACGGGATCGCTCAAATATTAAAAGTCCCTTTCCCTAATGGCCACAAAACCTTCTGTTCTACCTTCCTTGGATGTCACAATTCATCAGAGATAGTCATTGGTTTGGGGGATACATGAGGGAAATCCTCTAATTTTTCTTTTTAGATATGCCAGAATGATAGATTTTAGTAAAGCAACTCGTTCTTTTGGTTTCTGATACAGTGCCCCTTCTATAGCAGCATGAAGGGACAAATAAAAACCATCCTGTTTTACTGGAAGAAAATTGAGTCAGAGGAGCTGAAAAGGCAGCCCACACCGTCTGCCTTTGTCAAGGACGAACGCATTTTCAACACAATCCTTAAGGGAGGAAGAGGTTACAATAGAACGAACGATTCTGCGGAGGGCAGAGCTGTACGATGAGAAAAGTTCAGCCCTGTATCCACGGTGCTGTTCCCCTGAATACAGATACTGATCTGCTAAGGGTATGCTAGAAGTAAGAGGGGGGAAACCACTCAGATTTGTCCAAGAGATTAACCAAACAAGGGGATTTTAGCATCCCCAGGTAATTCGTCAGATGGTGGCAATTTCCAGTAACAACAAAACGTAGACACACGGGTAACAGATTTGAATTGGTTATCTAGAGGTGAAGGGCTCCCAAGGCCCCCGTTTCCTTGTGGATCCAGCTTTCGATGGATCCTTTTGTGCTTCCTGTCCCTTTTCTACACTGCCCTCGCTCCCTTTCTTGTCTTTTATGGAACCCCAGCCTTATCTTTTAAGCTGATTTATTTCCAGCTTTATGGCTCAGAGAGCAGCTAAAAGTAACAGAAAAAAAAAAAAAAAAAAAAAAAAAGAGTGAACCTGAGTATTTTCCCATTGTCAAAGAGCAAATGCGGTGGCAGGTGCCCCTGGTAAGATATGATAATCAAACAGGGAAAGAAATGTAGAAATTTATCCTCCCATCTTAAGACAGGGCTCCCAACTTGCTGATTCATTCACTGGTTCAGGGCAAATATGTATCTCAGAACTTTCTATACAATTTACAAGATAGTGCCATGCGACCCAATGTCACCTGAACCCCCACAATGCGGCTTCATCCGGAGTGCCGCTTATATTCACTTTCTAATTCTTGATACATTACATTTTGTGCTGTGGTGCAACAGAAACTTCTCTCAGTTCTCAAAGAGGAAGGCATATTTAATGACACAAATGATTTCAGTAGCCGAGAGTGGCTGGATTTTGCCACCCTCCTTTTCTGATGCTAAGTGGAAATGGTCAGCTTGCTGCGTGTTCCTCTAAATATCTTTTGACTTATGTTAATCTTGTTGGGAACAAAAAAGGTTCTACCAGCTCCCTTATAATGGCCCTTTTGGCTGTTTTTCTCTCAGTTGTTCATATTGTTATACACTGTCCTGAGGGAATGAAATCTAATGATTTTGGCTAGAAAATCAGAAATCACTCCTGTACCGGGTTTCGGTTTGTATGGACTTCTCACCTTTGATTCTCCTACATGGGCTGGCACCTATTCAGCTGTGCTTTGGAGCTAACACCAAACTTTTCTGACCTTTGATAGAAAAGAATATTTGCTTTTTTGTGTGTGTAATCATGGCTTTTTTCTTTCTTTCTTTCTTTTCTTTTTTTTTTTTTTTAGAAAAATTGTTATTAAAGCATGCTTTCAACTATGGTGCCTATTCAGCTGGTGAGAGTGTTGGGTATTCTGTTGGTACTGTGTGCTTACTGTCTAGTTTATCTTGCTATGTGTGTTTAAAAGCACTTCTTTCAGGTACGCAATGCTATTGTTTTTAACAATTAAATGATCTGATAAGGGCTGGAGAGATATGCATGTTGTTAAAACACTCATATGCATAGAGTAGAATAAAATGAAAAAAAAAAAAAAAGGTTTCCATGATCACACTTGATACTGCTACCTTTGTTCCAGATAACACTGGCAATGTTTCTGGGCCAAGAACACGCTGATGACTTTGGGCTCTGTTTTATGTTTTCTTTCTCCCAGCCTGCCTTGGGCCAATGAAAAGGCTCAGGGAGCCACTTCATAAGCAGTTTTCTTGGGAGAAATCGAAGTCTCTTTGAAGGTTAGGATAGTCAGTCACTTCCACTACTCCATTCACTGATGAGATGAAGGAAGCTCTGAGAAAAACTGACCCAAGAATCACTTCCGTGATGGGAGAACACACGGCCCACAGTCAAGGCAACCGGCTTGAGATTTAGGATTTCTGGGCCTGGGTTTCTCTCTTGTAGAAAGAAGACCTGTCAGAGATAATTGTAAATATAAGAGCAGTGATAGACAGCAGCTCTGGCATGCTAACAAGTGGGGTTCTTCTTCCCATTCTCTGAATCTCAGTTTCCTCATTGGTAGAATGGAGGAAATGGAATGGAGGAATGGGCTTCTCAATAGAGAAGCATATTTGGACAGTGTGACCAACACGTCCTAAAGGACAGCCTGAGGAAGTAACGGCATTTTGGCTCACAGTTTCAGAGTACTTAATCCATGGCTGCCTAGTCCCATGGTCTTATGAAGAATACCAAAGCCTAAGGAGTATGTGGCAGAGGGGCGTCTTCATCGCACTGAGGATAAGAATCTCCAACAGGACTAGAGAAAAGGGGGCTGGGGTCCTAAACCAACTTTCAAAGCTAACCCTAGTGACTGGCTTCCCCCAGCTGGGCCCCACCTCTCGAAGTTTTCACAGCTTTCCAAAAATAGTTCCACCATCTGGAGATAAGTATTCAAAGCATGCGCCTGTTGGAGATATTTCGTGCTAACACAGTGAGTCCTCAGAGGAAAACAAAAATTTCTGCCTCCCAAATCAATTGCAGCTTGCCGAGAGCATGGGTGGTTGTAGGCCCAGTCTCACACACCGGCCCGTGAACTTTTACCTGAACTATCATTGACTAGTTAAACCTTACTATCATTGACTAGCTAAACCTTGTTGGCATCCCGGCTTGAGGAATTGGAGAGCCAAGTGAACACGGCACATAAGAAGCTAGACATGTGCAGTATTATAACTCTCGGGTTCACCAGCAGAAAATCAGCGGGCTGCAGATAGAAGTCTCGATTTACCTTTAAAGAAATGGCTTTCGATCCAACTGAGAGGCCGCTTCCTGTGAAACAAGACCGTTCCTTTTGTTCTCCCGTGTTTCTTCTCGTGTCATCAGTGTTAGTTAATATAACAATTTGTCTTTGTGAGTGCTTCTCTAGGTGTCTCTTTACCCTGAAAAGCCAAATAACATCCTCCTTCTGTATGACACCGGCACCAACGTCAGACAAAAGGGGTTTCATTGCAAGGCCAAGAAAGAGCTAATTTTCTAAAATTGGAACATTATCTGTCATGTGTTCTTACTCTGTAATTATGACTATTATTCTCATTGGGGGAAAAAGAGATATTTCAGGAGGGGAAAGATTTTTGTAAGAGGCTTTTAATATAAATGGGCAATTATATGAAAATACCGACTTTCATGCTTAGACACTATGTTGTAGATACATTATATTTGATGTACATCTAGTAAATTACATGCACATGAAAACTGAAAGATATATATATGAGTACTTCATCTCTTTCAAAAGGCATAAATAATCCTGTGAGATAGATTTTTGAAAACCGAATTCACTATCTTTACATATATAGAGATTTGATTGTCAATGTGCAGGGATGTGTTCTCTTCTTCTTCTTCTTCTTCTTCTTCTTCTTCTTCTTCTTCTTCTTCTTCTTCTTCTTCTTCTTCTTCTTCTTCTTTTTTTCTCAAGAGTGAATCATTTTCATGTGGCAATGAGTCCGAACTTCTTTTTTTACAATAATGATTATTCTTTTTAAATAATTTGTGGGACAGAACAAAGGACTGTAGCAAAAATAAAAATGGTAGCCGTGATTCATCCTTTTGTAGAAGATGGAGGCAGTGATACAAATGGTGAAGAATGCTTCAATTTTACCTTAAGGCGTTCATTACGGAGGAGGTGAGAAGGAGATGAAAAGTTTGGAAATGGAAAGAAATAGTAACTTGTGGTCATTACTGAGTTTGAGAATTACCCATGGAAGAGCTGGGACGACAGAGTTCTTACAGCACCATTCATCGCAAACTTCACTGTTTACAAAAGAAAACCCAGACATCATAGCTCCCTGATGTAATTTTGGGACCTTGAAGAAAAATAATACAACATTAAAAGTGCATACTAAGAATCAAGAATGCCATTAACTTGTACAAGATGGAAATTTAAATAAGTTAAAAAACCTAATGAGTATTAAACATATATTATTCAATTATTAAATATTTATATATTTATATTAAGTAAATGTTATTAAAAATAATATATAACTGACTGATACATTTTAATAATATTTATGTTTACATGTTTAGCAGCTGTTATTAAGTGAATCTTGTTTCTATTTTTATTTATTTATTTCTGAGGTAAGGTCTTGTGTAGCCTGGACCTCGATCTCCTGATCATGCTGCCTCCACCTCCTAAGAGGGGACCCAGACGTGTTACCACGCCCAGCAGTTTTGTACTTTTCATAGTTGGAATTCCTAAGCATGGCTGCACACAACTAGATGGCTGTGCTGTATTGCTACCAGATGTGCGCCCTTTAACAAGGGACTCTTGATATATCCAACTTCATGTAATTCATAGAAAAATAGACTTTATTCATATTTTTGCAAGTACTGCCTTGTGGAATCACTCCCACCAGACAAGAGCTGTTTGAGTAAGGATGATGAATGAATTCTATTTAGATTTTTCCCCATATTATGGTCAGAAGTAGCCTCTAGAGACTGGCTTTTGGTTCTATACAATTTATAACTAGTTTTTTGGGGTTTTAAAATTTCAATTTCTCACATACCCCTAGTGCAAAGTGCTATTTCCTCTCCAAAGATTGTAGAGAAGGTTGGCACAGGGACAGGTAAGTGGCTTTAGGGCACACGTCTCTTAGTATTTCCTATACTATAGACTTGTCTGAGCACCTACCTGTTTCTGTCCTGTGCCAAGAGAAGTGTATATGTCTATGAAGAGAGACCTGGAATAACATAGAAAGATTTATCTGAAATTATCTTCTTGTCAAGATTAATGGGGACCATTAGCAATTCAGTTTTTTCTCTTCACATAACATTTCTTCTTTGCAAAATCCTCCATTTAAAATGGTACATCCTGGAGCTGGAGAGATGTCTCAGGGACTAAGAACACTTACTGTAGTTGCAAAAAGCCTCAGTTCTGTTTCTAGCATTGATACTGGGGACATCATGTGCTCAACAATACCTGTACTTATGCCTCTAGGGCATCTTTGTGTGTGTGTGTGTGTGTGTGTGTGTGTGTGTGTGTATCACATAAACTCATTCGAATGTTTACCTGCATATGCACACACTAAAACATTTAAGATTTTATCTCTTCCTTGATCTTTGTTTCTAAGAGTGTTGTCTTCTCTTCTCTCTCTCTGTTTTTTTCCTCCTCCCTCATCTTTCTAACAGGGAAAAAAACAAAAACAACAACAAAAAAAACCCCAAAACAAACCCATAGGGATCTGAAGGAAATTTGGCCCTGGGACAGGGCTCAGCAGTGGAGGGCAATAGCTGAGTGAATAGACAGATGGGTTTTCCCACTGGCTGGTGCTGCTTTTTACAGGCTCTAAAACTTTCTGGACCATGGTTGTGATGTATAGATCATTACCTTATGACATCTGTATTTGTGTACTTTGCTATGTGGCAGTCCCATGTTCTCAGTGGGTTACATAGTCATCGAAAGGAGGGAGAGAATTTTCTGTGTCTTTATTATTTTGTGATGACTGATCATCTGCTTGGTGGTAGTTCACAGAAATGCTATCTGGAGTGGACTGGATATTGAATAATCCCTACTGCATTGGTGTCTTAGCCTGCTTTGGCTTCTTCTTCTTCTTTTTTTTCCTGGTTTGGTTTTTGGAGACAGGATTTCTCTGTGTAGCCCTGGCTGTCCTGGAACACATGCTGTAGACCAGGCTGGCCTGGAACTCAGAAATCCGCCTGCCTCTGCCTCCCAAGTGCTGGGATTAAAGGCGTGCGCCACCACTGCCCAGCCTGTTTTGCCCTCTTACAACCCACTAACCCTTCAGGATCCTTACTACTCTCATGGCCTTTTCAGGATAGCTTCAAGAGTTCAGACAACGCACACACACACACACACACACACACACACACACACACACCATATATATAATTTTATGTATAAGTATGTATGAATGCACTGTCCTCATGCACACCAGAAAAGGGTATCAAATCCCATTTAAGATGGTTGTGAGACACCATGTGGTAGCTGAGAATTAAACTCAGGACCTCTGGAGGAGCAAGCCAGTGCTCTTCACTGTTAAACTGTCTCTCTAGCCTGTAACATGTATATTTTTAAGCAAAGTATTAAACTGAAGGTTAAACAGAAAGCTTGTTGGATAGACATAGACCTGGTCTGGTAGGGGCAGGAACTAGATCATGGAGCCCTGATCACTTCTTCCCTTGTGGCAGGTCCCTGAATGGGTCCCAGACCCTAGAGTTCCCACTGAGTAACAGCTCTTGGTGTAGAAAGATGGCTTCTGGGCACAGGATCAGCAAGCCTGAATGTTTTCCTTTCTGAGTCTTTCTCTCCCGTTCTTTCTTTCTCTTTGGGGTTCTGTCACATAGTCCAGCCTGACGTCAGATTTCCGATCCTCATGAGTACAGGGGTTATAAGTTTATGCCACGACACAGTGCAGAAAGCCTGTATTTCTACTGTGACTTCCATTTGTACTTGTGTCATAATGGGCAAATCGTAAATTGCTCTTTGCCTCTGTTTTGGCATCTGTGAAAAGAGGATAATAATATACTGTCTCAGCCCATGCACAGTGAAACAACCGGAAGTCAGGAGGTCAGGCCTGTGAAGGCCTCCAGTGAGTTCTGTCGTTTTGAATAATTATAATATAGTCCCCTTAACCTTTCTAGCAAAATTACCTCCTAGGTGATTTAAGTGAAAAATCCACAAATAATTATGTCTGAAAGGATTCTGTCTGTCACCCTCTGCCCATGATAGCATCCCAGGCTCCTGGTATATGCCATCCTCTCTCTGCTCACTGACAAGGAAGCCATGAGTATGGATGTGGCCTTTCCAGCATGCACTTTGACAAGAAGCCCCAATGCAAATCCTGTCTGGGCTGCCTTAACACAAAAAAGCATTTTGCTCTATAGAGAGGTGAGGGCTAAGATAGTGTGACAGAAATAAAATGTCACAATGGAAGGCTAACTCACCTCATGTTGGCGAATTTCTTCTGTAGCTTACTAAGTAACAATGACACTGTTGCTAGGCAGAAATGACATGTTTGGAAGCGACAAATTAATCTTACTTTTGGTTTGTGCTGAAGGGTATCCGTCTGCAGAACATGTACTATATAATGAATGACAGGCCACAAAATGACCTGAAGGGAAGCAGAGAAAACAGAAAGGTAGGGAAGAGTGCATATATGCCCATATATGAACATGTGCACATACATGCACATATGCACATATACATACCACCTGGGTTAAAGAAAAAAGAGCGTGAAGAGTGACGTAACAATTGGCTTTTAGGAAGCAAGGAGATTTATTGTATAAGGCAGAGTGTAGAAGTGGCAAGAAGAGGAAGCCACGTTGTACAGCTCAGAGACGCTGGCCTTCCAGAAGAGATGTAGAAGACTGACTAAGGGCAGTACTTCATGTAGAAACTAGCTCCTCTGCTATCAGGTCCTCTTGACATCTAAATCACCTCAAAGAGATGAAAACACCTCTCATTGTTAGAGACATCCTTGCCCCTAGACTGGATTAATAAAATGACATGGAGGGGCTGAGTCTGTCACAGGACGTTAGAGGTGATAACTGACACCAACGAAATTTCAGCCAGAAGGCAGGGAACCATGTCCTCTTAGAAGCTTTTATGCCTTCAGAGTTGACAGCTGCTTCTGTAGTTATCAAGACATAGGTCCTTACACTAGATGGATAAAGACCAGAACTTCTGGAATAAGCAGCTCGCCCTAATTGGCATGCGGGATGGAACTGGCAGATAGACAAGCTCTATCTATAAGATAAGCCAGTGTCCTGGTCATACTTAAGACCTGTCTTAAGTTGTTTCAACTTAATAGAAAAACTTTATAGACTGGGGAAACAGAAACAGAATAGAGCCGTCATTCTCAGCATGGGGTCACACATCAGATATCCTGTGTATCAGATATTTGCATTATGACTCATAACAGCAGAAAAATTATGTTCATGAAGTAGCAATGAAATAGTTTTTTGGTATGGGGTTGACACAGCATAAGGACCTGTATTAAAGTGTCACAACATTAGGAAGGTTGAGAGCCACTGACAGAGAACACCAAGTTCTACTATAGTGTCACTGATTTTCATATGTTAATGCAAAGGATCCCCCACAGTCCGTGAAGTTAGTACCTATAAGATGAGTGTCCGTACTGTCTGAGGTCAGAGTCCTATGAGCCATCCACACAAACCCCCATAGACTGAGTAGCAGGTGCACATTGATGGCTTTTGGTGGGGGTGGCATGAGGGGTGGGGAGGGACTGTTTTCTTTAAGGGGCTGGCCACTGGAAATTTGACAATGCTCCAATGAGTATATGGGCAACACAAATTTGACTTTGTGGATTTTACTGGGTGGGGCGGGGTGGGGGGTGCAAGGGTGTGAGAGTGGACCCAGAAAGAATGGGAAGTGAGTGTGATGATTGGGGTGCATTTTACAACATTCCCAAATATTACTAAAATATTATGTTGGGAAAAGAGTGATAAGGCCTGAGCACACCTGTAACATACTTGAGGCTACTAAACACCAGGTGGCATTTGTCTTTGAGCATGTAAGACAGAGAAAGATGGCGATTCTATTGGACTTGTATATTAAACAGCTAGTGGACAAATAATGTTTGATTTATTTACTTGTTATAAACATACGAGCTATGTTGGCACCAAAGACTCAAAAACCCCAATGCCAATATTACAAGAGAGAGGCAGCAAACAACTGCTCAGTGTGATGCCCTTGTTGTGATGATAATCTGCCCAATGCTATTCATTTAGGGTTTTTTTTTTTAACCTCAAGTATCTAATAGCTACAGAAATTAAGAACCACATAATTTTATTAAAATAAGAGAAAGAATTCCTTGAAATTAAAGATACGACTTTAAGGATGATCATTTATTGTTATGTTAGCAAAACCTGAATGACAGAAAGGAAGTCTGATATTAATTTCTAATATTTAGCTGAAGCAAGCAAGCAGCTCAGGAAAGGAAGAAAAAAATGTTTATTCTTAACTAATCTTTTTGTTCTACTCTGAATTGTTAGGTTCTAGGGATTTCAGGATGATAGAGTAAGGAAATGTGTATCTTTAATTCTTGTTTACTCTTAATTCAAATAGGCTCATGTAATGAAGGTCAGATTAATAGAACTGGAGAAATTTACTTCCCTAGCATATGTGTAGACACGGGATAGGTCTAGAAAGGTCATTATCAAAGCAGTGGCTTAAGATTCCGTCATCCACAGCATTTCACCAGAGGACAGCAGGTGTATAGAGATGACACAGGGACAAAACGAAAAGGACCTTGACTGTCTAGGGGCAACAACCTGGAGAAAAGCTAATAACGAAGAGCAGACTATGAATAATTTAGCAGGACCTATTCTGTAGGTACAGCTGGCTGCCTCTTGAGGCTGGTGTGTCTACTGGAACCCTTTGGTCAGTGGTTGATCTTTGTCCTCTCTTGTCAGGAGGTGGAACAAGATTCCATTGGCCTTTCTAAATATATTTCCTAATTTCAAGAGGAGAGAGAGGGAGAGGGAGAGGGAGAGGGAGAGGGAGAAGGAGAGAAGAGAGAGAAGAGCTCCGTCGTTTGCTTTTATGATTTGCCCTCTGCTCAACAGTTAATCATGTATTTGATGACATATTTTTCCAGGGGCTACTACTTTTGCATGTTTATGCTGCAGATGCCATGCTCTTGAATCAGGAGTCCTCTGCTTCCTACAATGCCTCTCTGGAAAACTTCTGCTGCTTTTCAAATGGCCTTGAATATGGCTTCTCTTTCTTTACTGTGGCTGGCTGGCTGTGTGTCTGCTTGGAGTAGGCTGTCAGCCTGTGTGGATACCTCTCTCACATGCCTGTGAGAGAGAGAGAGAGAGAGAGAGAGAGAGAGAGAGAGAGAGAGAGAGAGAGAGAGAGAGAGAGAGAGAGAGAGAGAGAGAGAGAGAGAGAGAGAGAGAGAAATAGTTAAAACTTTATTCCTTTTCGCAGAACTTCTACAAGTTGCAGGTAATGGCTGACGACTGATACCTCATTAACAGAAAGAAGTGTTGGTGTCTCATTTCTCTCATCAGCCTATGGACAGACTCCATAGCTGGGCTCAGGAAAGATCTCAAGTAATTGGGACCAGTGCTTCTAGTGGGCTCTTAGGCTTGCTTTGTTCTGAATTTTCATCACAGTCTTAATAACCTGTATGACTTGAGCTTGTGTGCTCTTCCGTTCTTTTGTTGAATTCTTGACCCTGATGTGATGACATGTAGAGGTAGAGCTTTGGTAAGTTATTTGGAAGGCTTAGATGATGCCATGTGGTCCATGCTCTCACACTGATCCCTTCTCCCAGTCTTTCCTTCTCACTTCCTTCTCTGACATTTCAGTTTCATGACACAAAGAGAAGGCTGCTGTCTCCAGTGAGGAAGAATCCTGTCAAGATACTGAATAAGCTGGTGTCTTGATTCTGGGCATCCCCGCCTCTAAAATTGTCCAAGATAAATGTATCTTTATTATTATATTTAGAGCATAATGTTTTGTTTCAGCAGCATGAGATGATACAGCAACCATCATGCCATGGTACTACTTTAAGAGGTGAGGAGTATGTTTCAAAACTTCTGAAGGCAAATGTCCGATTCTCTGACTAAGGACCCAGGCATCCCACTGCGCATAGAACCAGTCAGGAATTAAGCACCTTAGTAGTTTAATTTTACACAAGTGCCAAACACGATAATATGTCTTTGCATGTCTCAGCTGGGCACCAGGTGGGATTGTTGAAGCTGTTCATGTTGGGAATGATTTTGAGGGTTGTGGGAAGGTCACCTCACGCTATTATTGGCCAAAGGCTCAGCTCAACTCATTTAACACATATCATGCTATGTACCCTGCACTGAGAATGACATTTTCAAACTAAGGTATGAAATATATTTATGGATATAGATAAAATATTGGGGAAGGACCTTTTAACGTGGCTATGATGCCAATTTCATTAGTGGGCATCCTGTATAACTTCAGTGATGAAATCAACATTACATTAGAATACAGTTTTATAGAGCCTTAAAAGAATAGAAGAATTGTACCCACATCGAAGCAAACCTGAAAAATTCTCTGCAGACAACACTCAATGCCAAATACATAGCCACTGCTCTGCAAAGGGGAAGAGCAAGAAAACCTCCCAGGATGCAGAGAATGACAAACAAAGGCTTGCTCACACTCTCCTTGCTATTATCAATCTTTTTTCCCTCGGGCTAATAGCTCTATCCTAGACATGCACATTCATCTACCCCTGACACCTGTGCAGAGCGTGGAGCAGCGTATCTCGGTCTGTAATTGCTTGCTACCCTGAGCTGATGAAAATGAACTCCTGATATTTGGGAGGAAACGGACTTTGCTTCCTGGGCAAAGTGATGAAATCCATGTTATTTAAAGTCTTAAGCTATTTTGCAGACAATAAGAGGAGACCAACTATGTATGTTACTGTTAGGGTTCTTATGGGAGCAAAGTCATTGTTTTTCAAAGAGTGTATTTGTGTGTAAACATGCCTTCAAGGAAGGGCTACAGATACAAGTGTAGAAACCTTCAGGGTGCCCTCTTAATATTATTGGTCCTGGCACATACAAAACCATTGGCTATCTCAAGATTTTTATTGTCTGCAAGGTGTGTGTGTGTTTGTGTGTGTGTGCTTCAATATGTCTGTCAATGGGGAAAATGATACTGAGCAGGGATAACCAAATCCTTAATCACTGAGGAACTGTGAAGACCTTGAAATCATAAAACACTGTGACCTCAAATTCTTCCTACCATGTCCAAGATAGTCTTGTCTTTGTCCTTGACAGACACACCCCTCCTTAGGTAGTATATTACACTGGTTTTCTTTGCAGGGCTCCACACCAAATGTTGTTGTGACCATTCAGGAAATACTGCTTTTTTTTTTTTTTAAATCAATGTCATGACCCTTGTGTGAGCTCAGGAGTCACACTGAACACTGATTGTGTGTGACCCCACATGACATGCTCTTGTGGCTCTGCACTTGGGGCTCACAGTCACGGGTGTGGAGATGTCACTTACTTCCATCCATACATTTCCTGCACTTTAGTGGCACACACTCCCTCATAAAGACAGATTTTCCAGCTAATGTGAAAGATGAACCATTTTGATGCCCAGTACCATAAGAGTCAGGGATCAATCTAACTAACTTATTGGGTATCCTCAGACTGTCTACAGAAAATGCATTAAGAAAGAATTTAACAAATATTTATCAACAGCCACCTTATTTCAGGTACTCTGTGCACAGTGGTGAAAGACTCAGAAAAGCATGACCTAATTCATAAAGACACCTGCGTCATGTCTGTGGTTGTAGTTTCTTCTTTTAGGATCATATCCTTCAGGGGTTCTCCAAGTCCCTTCACTTCTCCTTTAATCCATATCTCACAGTGCTTCATACTTATTATATGGAGTCTAGCTTTCAGTGTACCAAAGCAAGCTGTGAGACTGATGGATGGTTCAGGTGATGAATGGCCAGTGTATTAAAGTGAAAGTCGTCAGAGTAGTTAAGAGTGTCTAGAACAGCTAAGAATGGCCCGGGCAATGGAACCATGCCTTCTTTTGTGTATTTGACTGACGGTTCTTGATGGCTGCCTAACTTAAGATGGGGATGAGATTCTATCTCCTAATAGGGAAGTAGCAAAGTCACTTTGTAGAAGAGCGAGCGTGACAGGAAATGTCTCTTGTCACTTTTCTACACGTCCGAAGAGAAGGACACGTGCAACAGAATTCATGAGGGAGAGAGAAAGATGGAGACTTGTTTTCAGTAGGATGCCAGGCATGAGGAATAGAGGACAGTTATTCCAGGGATGGTATGACAAGCTCTGTGGATCAATCATAGCACTGCTCAACTTGTACCAGGGACTTATTACTGTTCCAATGACATACACCAAATGAGGAGAGGCAAGTTGAACAGAACTCCAACTAGTCTTGCCTGTTCATCTTTTGAACATTCTCTTGGGCACATAGTTAATTATATACACTTTTCTGGGTAGTTATTTGGAGACAGATAAATTGCAATGGTGACAGCTTTGACATGGTTGCAGAGCAAGGTTCCTAAAGCTAAGTCCAATGTAGGTACATTTCCCAAACAGATGTTTCCAACCCCACTTCTGAGATGTTCCCTGAGCCTTATGTGCTGTGCTTGTGTTGTAAATATATCAACTGGAGTCCAACACCTAGTAATGAGTTGTTCTCTGCTTTCTGACCAGCTGTGATTTCTGTGATGGTTTCCATCTGCTGCAAAAAAGAGGCTTCTTTCATGAGGGGTGAGATCTGCATTTATCTGTGGGTATAAGTATAAATACGTAGAACTCAGAAATCACATGGGCTTAGGAAAGTAACAGTAATATGTTTCCCCCAGGGCCTATGTTCTAATAAGCCATGGTTCATTGGTTAATTTTACTATACTAGATATGATTCCTTCCCATTGAGTGAGCCAATTAGATATCTGTTGGTTACCTCTAAGATGAACATATCAGTATGGCTTGACAGGATGTTTTGCTCAACTGTTGTTCATTGTCGTGACTCCTAGGTTTCACAGCTAGATAGCACTGTTGGCTCTCTTTTTCCTTTGGGCGCTTGCTCGGCATCTCCAGACACTGCAGACACTACAAGAGTTAGTTCTCAGGGAGGAGGCTTTTAGGTCAACAATAATGCAATTCCTCCAGACCTGGGTCCGACATGTGTGATGTCAGCAATAGGATCTCACCTCCAAGTTCTGGGAGGCAACCAAGGACAATGGCAACAGCTTATATTGTTTCGAGGGTCTCTTGTACTCCTCTGATCAACAACTCATAGGGAAGTTTCCCATGCCTGGTATTGGGAATTTTATTAGATAGTTATGGCTCTTGGGAGGAACATTACCATTCCTAAATGATATAACTCCATTTCAAAACACACACACACACACACACACACACACACACACACACACACACACACACACCACACACACCCCAAATTTTTCAAGGTTTCTGTGAAGGTGTGTGTGAGGGAGCCCATCATCTGGGACATTCCTTTAATTCCCCAACACTAGAGTCCTTTCTGTAGTCTCAGCTCTTGTTCTACCTAAAGCCTCGGAGTAAATAATCTCAAAATACATTGATCCACAGCTTGTTTTGTTTTATTTTGTATTTGTTCTCTTGGTTCACAAGAACTCCTAGACTGATTTGGAAAATACAGATAGTCAAGTGTAATGTTGAGGGATTTGGATTCAATGCATTTGTCATGAGGCCTGGAACCAAGACAGATAATACAGAGGCAGCTGCTCAAAGAATTTAACACTTGAGTTAGTACTCATGTGATGGCTGCTGCCAAATGTATTAAAGATTTTAAATGCCATTATCTTGGTGTAAAATCTAGGGTACGCTCAATATAGTCAAGGACTGTAATTGCACATCATTTGTGTATAATCACAACTAAACTGAGATTTCATTAATGCTTTCCCACTTTGCAGACATTCATTAATGACGTATCATGGATAAGAAGACCATGATAGCTACAGCATCACAGTGATGAGGAAGACAAGGTATTTGTTCTCAAGAAGGCTGCAATTTGGGAGGTTTTTCATTTGCACTATGGGTCACAGCTGCCATCCCAAGGATGGACAGTCTGGACAGGTGTCCTATGTCTCAGTGGCTACTGATTTCACATGGGTTCTTGCCTCCATTCGGCAGATACTTACGGAACAACACCGTGTAGGAATCAGTGAGCCAACAGTGCGGAACTGCACAGGAAGATGCTGAACTTTGCCTTTCAGGGTCCTGTGGTTTAGTCCAGCAGCTGCAGTGCAAGGGGTCTGAGAAAGGTCAATGGTCAAGGACTGAGGTTGCAAAGTAAAAGTGATGTGAGAGCTGACATGTGCGGGTGCGTTGGTGATTGTCACAGAAGGCTTCCAGAGTTCAGTGTGGCTTTGCTCTCTTGAAATCCCACGGCTGTGTGCACTGCTTTGTCTCTGATGTTTTGTCTCCTTGAAGAGGAAGTTACAAAACCTACTGGTCCATTATCTTTGGACCACTTAAGTTCAGTTCTTGTTGGTTGATGACAGTGTCTGTCCTTGTCTTACCTCCTGCCACTGCCTTTGCCCACGTGGTGCTGAGTTACACACCTAAAAACCACTGACACTTAATGAGAGCTGTAAGTAGTTGTCACTATCTCTGCTATCTCTGCTCCAACCATGGGCAAAGATCCGTAAGAACGCCAAGGCAAGTTTCTTTCCATAGAATCCTAGAGCTGGAGTAATTTCAACTCACGCTATTTAGCGGAGTTAATTTGATATTACAATCTTCTCTTCTAGCTTCTTGACAAACATTCAAGTAGAGACACAATCAATCCTTCTGTTCTTTCCACCAGATGCTCATCTTCTGGGCCAGCTTAGGCTACTCATATAGGGCACAAATAAAGTATCCAACTTACTGCCCTCTCACTCGGTCTGAGCCCAAGCTTCAGTAGAATTTCATCATGTGTAGTTGCCAGTGGACGCTACATTACACCCTATGGCGATCTCCATTTCTTCCCTCAACAAAATCCCTGGTCTTACAAACTTCCTTTCTTCAATGGACATGTGGAACGGGCCTTCTGTGTGGTTCTTTAACATGTTTCTTCTACCTCAAGAAGTGCATATTTATAGAAGTAGAACTAGAGGTTCCCAGGCTAACTTGACTTGGAGTCAGAGCATCTACGTGGAGTACCTCACTTCAGAATTGCTTACCCTTTGGCTTCTTTCTGACTATACCTGAGCCTCAGTTTTTCTGTCAGTAAAGTGGGCACAGTTGTAATTATGCAGTTGCTGCATGGAATGGATCATGGAGGTGGAGCGTGTTGAGCTGCTGAGTACCGTGATGCCTCTCTTGAGGCACTCGTAGCAATCCTCTGTGAACTAAGCCTTCCCTGGTCTTGGCTCAGATTGTAAAGTAAAGAGACCAACAGGGAACACAGGCAGATATTTCAAGTGTGGGCAAGTGTTTCTTGACCTGAAATCAGCATCTGCTGTCCCACTGTCTAAGCATTATCCTGTCCATGGAGGTGAGGAAAAGGGGCAAGGGTTGTGTATGGCTGACCGGAAACAACATCTTCTCTTCCTTGTCTCACATATAGGCACCCATCTAATGCCACTGCATGTTATTGCCTCCGTATTATCCCTCCAGATTTTCTTTCCTGTCTTAAGTCTTAAGAGTGGGAGAATGAGTGGTTTTACAGGGTTTGTGCACTGTCTTCCTTTCGTTTTCCAGACTCCACTGTAAATACAGGGTTGCTCTTCTCAATCCTTAGCCTCCAGAGGCTGGGCTGAGTATTTGCAAAGCTGTCAGACAAGGCAAGGAATTCTTGCATGCCATGCTTCGAATGGCTTGTGTCTTTACCCATATGGCTCCCCGCAGGGTTTCTCTTGCTCCTCTGGAAGGGGAATTCCACCTTTATAACTTCAGGGCTGTACTTATTTTGACAGAGAATCTGTGTTTTCCTCCATGGGCAGTTTGACCCATTGCCATACGAAGACAGCAGATGACAGGTTAAGACACACTTAATATGTAGGCACACTGCAGCAGGCAGATGGGTGGGAGAAAGCAATTATACGGTTTAGTTACATCAGGAATGATAATACCTGGGAAGGTTTTGTGTCTAAGAGTGAGGTCTCAGGAAGTTTTGCTTTATGACAAAATCAAGAAATGAACCCTTCCATTTATCTTACAGAATGATGGGATGGAAGATGTCTGCCACAACATATAGTTTCTGTCTACACTCACACATAAAACACTTCTGTGACCAATATGTCTTTTCTGTTTTAAAGGATAAAATTACACTTTCATTTAAAGATCTTAATTGGTTTATTTTTGGTTCGAGGATTGAGTAACATTTTACGCCATAAAATATAAAAAGAGTTGTGGCAAGACACACAGAAGAGATTGGTGGCCTACAGAGAAAGGCTACAGAGTGCAGAGACAAAGGTCACAAAGGATGTTGGACCTTTCCACACCGGATGGGGACCAGGGATGAAACAATAGAAAAAGGAGAAGGAGCAACACCAGGCTGTCTTTTTTCTGTGAGGACCAAGGCTGAGGAGCTTCATCATTGTGTTCCTGAATCTCACACGTCTTATCTCCCTAGTCCCAGTTTCTCAGGTTAAGCAGTTTAGTTTCAGCTCAATGAAGTGGACTTTTGCATGAGTGACTCCATTTTGATTTGCCTGGCCTGCCAGAAGCCAGTCCACATACTGACTTCATGTAATTTTGTTTATCTTCTCTCCCTTGTAGCCCTGGCTTCTTCTTTCCTTTCTTGTGTCTTCCCAAGTTAGGAAGGATGTCTTCCTGTCTTAGGAAAATAAAACAAAACAAAGGAAAACCCTTCACGAAGCTATAGGAAGCGAAGCTGTCTGGATGCTCAAGTTGTTTGTATCAGCCCCCCACCCCCACAAATTCCTTGGTGTCAAGGCCCTTGGGGGTGGGGGTGGGGCTTTGGCAGCTTCACGTGTTCAGATCACTCTGAAGGAGAGAGAAGGATGGGGCCACAGGGAAGATTGTTTTAATGGGGGAAAGGCGGCGAGCACAGTAGCAGCAGGCCTAGGCTATCTGGGCAAAGCCTCTGTCAAGTGTCATGGGCACCAGAGGTTGGGTACCAGGCCAGGTGGAATGGGCAAATGAGCAAGATGAGGCAGGCAGAGAGAGAACCCAAGGGGTTCTGACATGGGTTTAGCATGTGTAATGATTTCATGTATAGTCTTATGTATTTTTATTTCTAGATTTATATTCCAGCTTACGAAAATATAAAGAGAATGAGGAGTCTTATCAAAAACAAAGCAATCCCCTATCTCCCCCAAGAGTGACCTGCTGCTAAATGGTCACTCCATGTGCCCGCCACAGCACGGTAGTGTCCCGTTTCCCTCCCAGGAGAGCTTGGCTCATTCTGGCTTCAAGGTTCTGGAAGCCATGCAATTGTTTTAGCTTGTAGACAGTATGTATCCTTCTTCCCCTTGCTACCATACATACTAGTACAGCGATTCAAGCCCGGAATCCAAAGCAATTTTATCTCATTCACGATTACTATTTACACACAGGAATACCCTTCCTGTCAAACTGTACCAAAAGAAAAAGATGACATTGCACAGCTGCATATTCAAGTATTTGTACATAATGTTGGCATAATCTAAAAACACACAGGCTGGGTTGTTAATGAAGCATGGCTGGTGTAAGAAATATTAATAGCATGCCAGACATCTTCTTGTGAATGTTTGAATGTATTTCTGTATCCCATTGTCTCTGGGAAAAAAAAAGAAGAGAAGTCGGGTCTAGTGGTCAGGTGATGCATCTGCCACTGTCATTTCTGCTTCCTGATTATGCTGATGGGTTGTCCCCTTTGTCGCCTTCCCAGATTGCATTGTTCTTCCTTCAGCGGGTTAATTTCTAGTTCTCCCATTAGCCCCCGAAGGAAAACCAGTTAGCGGTGCTCACATTTCTGCAGCTAATCTCTGACTTATTAGATCTTTTCCTATTTCAGGGTTTCCACTGAGCTGCCAGGATGGTTGGTTTGTGTCAGGAGTTACTGTAAGCCTTGCGGATGGCAATCCTGGGCTTTACAAGGTAAGACAAATGTGGTATTTGGAGGAAAATAGATTGTTGATGGTGAGGTTTAGTAAGAAACATTTGTTTTCCTTCCAGCTCTGGTTGTTAAATTAAATTATGACTTTGAGGCTCAGGGGTTCTGAAGTCTCTCTTCCTGTCTTGAAAGAATATTCACTGGATTTTATGCTGGGCCTTCTCCTTCACTTTGTCAGTGGCTGGCACCCCAATGGATGCTGCTGTCAGCTTAAGATAAGTCATATTTCAAGCATATTTTTTTTTTTTCAGATCGGGCAGCCAAAATTAGTGCAAGGAATGTCAGTCTGTTGCCAGATCTGTCAATATAAAGTTTAGATCACAGTTAACTGGTGCCAGTTTAGTTAACTACCTGACAAAAAAGGCTCATAATATGCCGGGAAGAATGATCTCACTCTTAAAGTGATAGATGCTCAAAGTCGGCAGGGATGCTGAAGTTGATGTTGGGCTTCTGCAAGAGAACTTGAAAATGCTATGGAAAAATGGCAGCATCTGGAAATGGATGGCGGATGAAAAACCCCATCTGTCACGTGATAAAACAGGCTCCTGGTTTAGCCTTCTACTAAATGTATTGCTCAGGAATAAGTAATCAAGTAGCATTTCTAGGTATATTCACTGTGTATAGGAACAGAAAGTATACCTTACATAAAGTTTATTTCCAAGTCTTTCATGACTCAAAGGCAGATGTTTCTGATCAACAGCTGGCCCTCATACATGTGACAATTCATGGATTCATGCACTTTTCAACTACCAGTTGGAGTGTGGTAGTACCAGTGTAGACCAGAGCCTTTCCCATTTTAATGTACATCTGAATCATTGAGTGAGCTTACTAAAATGCACGTTATGTTTCCAGCAGTCTAAACAGAATCTCGGCCATGCACTATTAACGAGCTCCAGGTGATGTCTGTACTGTTGGTTTAAGATGGTGCCTGTCTACAATGGCATCAATATCAGCCATGTAGCACAGGTGGAAGAGGCAAAAGTATTAAATCAGCTGGGGATTCCTGGGGTAGACTCTGAAGTGATACCACATATACCCACATGCTAATTACAAGAGTTAAGAAGATACTGTGCTCAATTTCGGGGGGGGGGAGAGGAAAATAGGGGCCAGATGTACATTCGTGAAGATGAGGGAATATATGTTAGAAAGCTGTTAAGACCATTGCTTTATTACAAAACTTTGGTGCTAAGCACTCTTTCATTGCTAGGCTATCATGATACTGTTATAAGCATTCCTCCTCTGTGTTCAATGCTTAAAAAAAACCACAAGAAGAACAGAAAAAAGACACACACACACACACACACACCCCACACACACACACCCCTAAGAGATCTGTAGAGCTGAGATTAGATGGATGGACTCAGGATTCTACTCCACGAGGTTAGCATTGTCAGCACAGCAATCTATATGACACCCAGAGGTACATCTGCTCTTCATCCCTGAGTGTTCTAAATGGTTTTGAACATAGGCATTTCACTATCTTCTCTTGGAATGGGCACGCCTAGCAACTACCATTCTTCTATTGGGATGTCCAAAGCTACTTAGCATGGTTTCGCTAATCCTGTGGATTGAAAATCAGGATAGGTCACCATTTTCATGTCCTAGAACACTTAGGTATGAAGAGTGGATATGCCTCTGGCTGTCACATAGATTCTGATACAGTGCCTTGTTGACACCACTTACCTCCTGGAGTCCTGACTCCAACCTTCTAATGTCAGGTCGACATCTCTGTTTGCCGTTTGTTTTTCTCTTCCTTTCATCCTTCTTCTTCTTCTTCTTCTTCTTCTTCTTCTTCTTCTTCTTCTTCTTCTTCTTCTTCTTCTTCTTCTTCTTCTTCTTCTTCTTCTTCTTCTTTTTTTTAAATTATTGAGCTAGGGTCTCACTCTGTAGCCCAAGTTAGCTTGGAACTCATTGTGTAGCCCAGGCCTGCTTTGAACTCACAACAATCCTCCTGCTTCAACTTCCTGAGTACACACACACACACACACACACACACACACACACATATATATATATATATATATATATGAGCCATATATATATATGAGCCATAATGCCTGACTCTTCTTTACCCCACTGCTTATGGGATTCACTTTGTCCTATAGTGGGCTAGTTTTCTCACAGCTCTTTATTACGCTGAGATTCACATGGCGCACTCATTTTCAGAGAAGCCCAGGATCCCCGTCAGCCACAATTCACTTAGAACAGCTTAGTGAGAAGGTGGCTGGGCATGAGCTATGAAGACAGTTCCACTTGTTGGAACACAAATGCTTTTTAGAGTTGGCCTTTTGACAGCAAGTTTGGGGTCAGTTGTGAGCTATTTGTTTGACTGCAAGTAGCCTGTGGTCATCACAGTGATGCTCATAATTACCTTATGATGCGTAAATCTGTAGATGGGGAATATGGAGCTATATTAGCTCTACGATTTTATGCTAGACTGCAGCAGAGGCAAGCCCTAAAGGTTTGATTGCACTTTTATAGGTTTTGCAATCGCATCTTTGTAAGTTAGATGTGGTTTGCTGCCTCAGTGAGGTTGCCTCTGGCAAGTTTTTAACCCTAATACATGTTTTTTGCTTACAAAGCCTGCCTAGTTATGTGTGTGTGTGTGTGTGTGTGTGTGTGTGTGTGTATGTGAAGTTTTTCATGGTTTTTTCACTTATACACCTGCATGAAATCATTTAGTGAGCCTCCAGGAAATCCACAATAAAGATAGTTTAATGTTTCATTAGAAAACTGGAAACTCCTTCTCCTCAGTCCCCAAAGACTTCCTCAGTTTTTGACACTTCCATACAAATACAGTCTTAGGATGTGTACCACAGACCTGGCATAGGAGTTTCATTGGGCAGCTCAGGTGCGAGACTTCCCTCAACCTCTCTAGTCTAATTCTGCCCAATGTGACTTAAAGGTCCAGCAAACGCACAGCCATCCCTTCCTGAAGGCTAGTCCCATCTAGCTAGCCAGAGTTCTGTGTAACTCTGCTTACATTGCCTCTAGTTCCAGCTTTGGTCAATTAAAGGACCTCCTCCCCCATCTCCACCAGCAGAGAGGTGACAGACTCAGAAGGCTGTTCCTTATTTTTGTTTTTTTTTACCCTACCAAGTATATCTCTATTTCCTGTGCCAGTTTCTGTCCTTCAGTAGAAACCACTTTGTGGATAAGGTCTCAAACAAAAGCCTCGGTTCATAGCCTTGCTTCTTGGGTTTGTAACTGTCACTATGAAAACAGTCACCTCCTTACCTAAATTCTACAGATTGGTTTCACTTCCAGTGAGGCTCCTTGTTGCCCAAAGGTCATTTTATTTTCTTTGCCTGGTAAATAGGAGTTGGTAGTTTCCAGTAACCTATTCTTTGTGTTTGCTACTTCAAGTCTTCAAATTGGGTGTTTCTCTAGTGGCCGTGACAGTGACAGTGTAGGTTTGTGACCCTTGACAAGGTCAGTAGGCTGGAAGAGTCCAAAGTGGGTGTATCTTGCTTGGTGTGTCATTGCCACTCAGAAAAAGGAAATTAAGAATTCTGTCTGGTCGTCTAGTGGGTGACTATTGGATAGAATATAGCACGTTGCCATAAAATTCACCCATTCCCAAAGCCAATATTACCTCTGGGAAGCAGTTTCTAGATCCATAATAAGCAGTACTATTTTTCATTAAACGAAACCAAGCCGTGAGGTTCCATAGATTATAAGTGGTTGACAGATGCCTGGCTTCTCTGTTTAGCCTTTCATTTTCTAGGTCAATTAAATTCCCTGCTTAAGAAAGCCCAGAGAAGTTGAGTCTATTTCACTGAAGACTGTACAACTCCCCTGGAAAAGGTTGGAAACCCCCTCCTTTTGAATGTTAGGAAAGATCATATTTCTAGTTGGGACAACTTAACTCCCCCCTCTTAAAGGGAAGTGTCTTCAGGTTGAGGAGTTAAAGGGCAGGACGCCCTCTTCCAATTGCTGTTTTTATTCTACTCTATCTAGGGAAACATTGTTTGCTTATGCAATTATTGTCCTCCTCATTCCCTCAGGGCAGACAATTTAAAATTAATATACTTCTTATGTCTGGACTTTTCAATTATGGCTAGAATACATTAGTACCAAGGAAGTGCCTAATATGACATAATGTTATGTATATACACACACAAATATGACTATGGTGAGGGCCTTCAACTTGCTTAACAGCAACAAATTAGAAGAGCTTTCAGTTTTTGGACCCCAAAATCAATTTTGTTATTGTTTTAACATTATATTATTTTTGATGTTAGAAATGAGAAGAGAAACTCGAGGTTCAAGAATATGCCAAAAAAGATTCTGGGTAACCCAGCTCTCCAAAGACAAATATGGCACAATTTCTCTTATATACAGATAGATGATAGTTTTTAGACCTTTGATATGTATGTTTCAATGTGAATAACCACCGTGTTGAGGTAGCTAGTAAGGGACGAGGAGTAGGGAGGTGACAACCTTCCAAGGAAGGAGAAGTAGAACACAGTGTTATAGAGGCAAAAAGGGGATCTATACAGAAGGCTTAAATGGCAGAGGAGTAACACTAGAAGTGTTGCCTCTACTGGCTAATATTCATGATGATGGGAGGTGCTTTGCATGCTACCAGAGGGGAAAAAAGTAGCCGTCAATATCACCCATCTGCAAATCTTGTAAGCTACAACTACTACTCGCTAGCAAGATATATTTGTATAATAGACGTATAAATGTTATAAGAATAGCCAATCACTTTTTAAAAACTGGATATAAGGCCCTTTCTATGAGATGGAACCCATACCTGACACTGCTAAGTGGCTAAGAACCTAAAACTAAATAGGTCATTGGCCCTAGGAGAAAACTTCCTGCTACTATTCTGCTAAGGAAACACAGTGATAGGGGCTGGAGAGATGGCTCAGTGATTAAGAGCACTGATTGCTCTTCCATAAGTCCTGAGTTCAATTCCTAACAACCACCTGGTGGCTCACGACCCTCTGTAATGGGACCTGATACTCTCTTCTGGTGTGTCTGAAGCAGCAACAGTGTACTTACATAAAAGAAATAAATCTAAAAAAAAAATTTTGTGTGACCATGTAATGGAACATATAAAGACAGAAAGAAAGTAAACATAGCAATAAAATGATTCTTACTGACATTGCTGTACCAATAAGTCAGTGTCTCACTCAATCCTTATCAGAGACGCTTCTCTCAGAGATGGGAATTAGCACAGACCTACAACTGGACAATGTGCAAAAAGTGAGAGACTTTGGAGAACTCGGTCCTAAGTGGAATGCCTTTATAAAAATCCCTCCCCTCAAGTCTCAGGAATCTATGCAGAAGAGAAGGCAGAAAGATTAGAAGAGCCAGAGGAGAGAGATGACTCCAAAGGAACAGCATCATTCAGGCACAGTAGGATGAACATGTGAACTTAGAGACTGGGACAGTACTGGAAAGGCTAAGCCCAAACCAGACAAAATCTTAGCACAAAAGGAGGGAAATGGGTACAGATCCCACCCTTAGCCAAGAAACTATTTGCGACGGATACTTGCTGGCAAATGGAAGATCTGCTGTCGTCACTGCAGTTTCCACCTAGGTAGTAATCATACTTCAGGGCAGGCACCACACTCAGGAGTCATTCTTCAACACAAAATGACTCAATGTTTCCTTTCATGAGTGTATTTTTTATATTACTGTTTTTCCCTTGTTTTGACATTTATTTCTTGTTTTTCTTTTTCCTTTTCTGAGAGACAGAAAAAGCATAAAATTGGGTAGGTAGGGGGGTGAAGACGCTCTGGAGGAGTAGTTGTGGGAGGGAAATAAAATAGATCAAAATTAATATATTGTACACACACTTAAAAATTCTGAGGTTTAGATATCTATTTTGAAATTATCTCAAAATGGGAACCAGAGTACGGCAAGAAAACCTTAATTAAATGGCTTTACTACACGCCATTCAAAATGCTTAGTGCACAACAAGAACAGCTTTGTGCCTTGCCCAGTCTGAAGTAATTGGTTGAGGAGAGATGGAGGTTGAGTTGACACCACAGGAAATGTGCCCTGACTAGGCTGGACACAAATGTGAATGAGACTGAACACTGGTGATATGCCAGGACCACCAGGTCACAGACTGTTGGAGCTGGGTGAATTAGCTGTGTCATCCGGCTCCTGTCTCTACACCATAGTCTCAGGGCAGCTGTTTGACCTGTCTAGTGTCAAGCTGTTTCTTTTTTGGCAGATGTCAGACAGGAATTCCTGGCTTCAGAATCTTCACACAGTGTTCTTCAAATCACTGATATCTAGACATTTATGGAGTTAGTTTTGTCAACTTACTTGACTGTGTGCTTTAATTATTGATGTTCTAAGATTTTCCTTAAACAAGTAAGCTCTTACTGTATTTGGAAAAGCAACTGGACACTTCTTTACAATAGTATCTATAGGCAGGATTTTCCAGAGGAATAAAAGCAGCAGAATATGTATGTGTGCATGTGAGTATGTGTATGTGTGTGTGTGTGTGTGTGTGTGTGTGTGTGTGCACGTGTGTGTGTGTGTGTATGTATATACCCATCTACAAGTTGGGGTGATTTAGATTGGTTCATAGGATAACAGCATGACAGTCTGCAGGCTAGAGAGTCAAGGAAACTGGTAGACAGTTTCATAGCCTTAAAACTAGAGAATTAAAACATCCAACAATGCAGCTGGTGCTTATTGTACTTGTTTTATTTTTTCTTTATTTTTATTTTTATTGTTATAGGAAGCAGAGCAAAAGGACAAGAAAAGGCCAAGACCAAGATGCCCTCACAGGCATGTCCTCAAGCCAGGCCCAAGTCCTGGCATTCTCAAGATCTCTCAAAGTAATGGCATCGACTGCTGACCAAGCCTTCAGCACATGAACCTCTGGAGGACCTTCCATATTGAAACCATTAACATTCTGTTCCTGGCCCCCGAAGGCTCATGGCCATCTCATAAAACAAAATACATGTAGTTCATTGCCAGAAGTCCCTAAGGTCTTCTAAGATGCCACTAAAAAGTCTAAGTGGGGGCTGGGAAGATGGCTCACTGGGTAAGAATATTTGCTGCCCAAGCATGAGGACTTGGATTCAAATCCTCAGAAAGAGTGTAAAACAAAACAAACAAAACAAAACAAAACAGCAGGTGTAATTGCTTGAGCTTGTAACTTCAGCACTGTGGGGCACAGGCAGAGACAGGAGGATCTCTAATATTTGATAGTTGCCTAGCTTCCTGTTTCAAGAACGTCAGACAGAGTGACAGGGGAAGACACCAGATAGCCTCCTCTGGCATCCATGTGCTTTCAGGAGAATGCGGAGCCCCATGCATGTTTGTCAACATCACCTAGGCAATAACATGTCTCTGTGGATACTTGAACATGGTGTTAATTTCATAGCCATCTTGCTGTGGCTTAGCCGTACCAAGTGGTTTTTCTGTTGAGTCCCTTTAAGTGGACTCGAAAGCAGAGTTGAGAGAAAATAGCATAGAGAATGTGTGAGAGTTCATGTTTGGCCAAGCTGTTTAGCATATTTCTTTGAACTCGGGCTCTCATGGTGATACTTCTGGGAGAATGTACAAGAACGTAGGAAAGGCAAGCTCATCCAAGGGCTATTTGCCCTGTATATATGAAGACAGAACGTAGGTGTTGTTTATTCTTTATTAGCGAATCTTTTATCCATGAAAGACGAGCCTATAGGCTTCTTAATGTCATGAGATCAGAAATTATTAGCTTTTAGTGAAGAGTTACTGTGTTTTTAGCTTCAAGAGGAAACAGAAAATGCATTTATCTAATTTCCCAATGTATAATCAAGACAATGCATTCATTCCTAAGGACATTTGCATAGCCTACTAACAAATGCATTTTCTCTAAGTGCCAGCACTGGAGCTGGAGAGGGAAAGTCTTGACAACTGACAAAACTTAGGCACGAGACTGATGAGATGTTGATAAAGTGTTGATAAGAATGTTATCTTATTAATCTTACTACCTTTGGAGTCAACCCTTAGCACCACTGATGTTAGTACTTGTAAAATTATTCATGGAAAGACTTACAGGTTTAGATTTAGAGTTTACATCAATTTAACTTAAGAAATGATTTTGCAACTTCCCTGGTCTATGTTCAGGAGGCATATGATCTTTTTGAAAATGCTTCAACTTGTTCTCATTTTTAAAGGCAACGTTTTGTTTGAGAAGGGAGAGGGTCAGGAGGTTTCCTAATGCAAAATTTAACGTTGAACTCTTGAGGGACCTTACATGATTGAAGACAGGATTTTCACTTTGACAGTTTAATGCATTTTGCATTGTGATGGCATCGCCTGCTTTACAGTTTCTGAGAAAGAACTTGCATTAGGGCTCAAAGTGGCCATTTTCCCTGTAGCTCCTTGCTGTCTCTCTCGCTCACGTCAAGTCCCCAAAGGGACCCATTTGTGCAGGAGAGATAATTTTGCCACTTGGGAAGGATCCACATGCTTCTCTGCCTTGGACAAGATCAGTTACACAAAGTGTCCTGTACTGAGAGTGTTCTGTCCGGCCACAGAATGACACACATGATTAGTCAGGTCCCTGGGTGCATTCTGCTCCATTGTTCCTTGTAAAAATTCGACGTGCAGATAATTCTCACCATTCCTAATGCTGCTAGTAAGTAAATGGACAGTAATACCAGAGTTCAATTCCCTTGTATGCAAAAGGACACAAAGACAGGAACATACCTCATAGAACTCGCAGTACTAGGGCACAGAAAATCCGTTTAAATTGTAGTTGTAATTTTACACTGATTTACTTTAGGCTTTGGGATAGATAATCCAACCCGAGTTACAAGTTTCCTATGAGAAAGCAGTCATAGGACTTTAATACATTTGTTATATATCTTATTTTTTTCTTTTTAGTTCTTGAGCTTAGTAATATATTTATCTGAGAAAAGAATGTTACTGCTACATTGGTGGCAAGACACTAAGGCCTAGCGAACTTAGTCGAATGGCCCAGGCTTATAGCTAGTGGAGGTCTCAGTTTATTTGTGTGTGGTTAGTAGTTGACTTCAACCAATGCTTCTTTACATAGTTTGAAAAGTGACTGCCATGCCTCATGTTATATGGAAGCACTGTTGGGTTAGAGCACAATAACGTTAAAACATTTTAATACTTAATAACAACCATCTATAATTTCGTTATTGGTGATAACACTGTCTAATACAATACATTTTTTGTATCATTTTCTAGCGTGTTGATTGGCTGTTTTTTTTTTTTTTTTTTTTTTTGGTTTTTGGTTTTTGATTTTTCAAGACAGCGTTTCTCTGTATAGCCCTGGCTATCCTGGAACTCACTCTGTAGACCAGGCTGGCCTCAAACTCTGAAATCTACCTGCCTCTGTCTCCCGAGTGCTGGGATTAAAGGCATGCACCACCATGCCTGGCTTTGACTGGCTTTTTAGTTAGCTTAAACTGTCAGCTTGGTGCAGCCTAGAGTCATTTGAGAATGTAGTCTCAATAGAATGGTTGCCCAGATAAGACTGGTCTGTAAGCATGTCTGTGGGAAATTTTCCTGAGTGTTGGTTAATGGAGAAAGACTCAGCCCACTCCAGGCAGCCCCATCCACCAGGCAGGTAGCCCTAGGTGATATGGAATCTACATGAACATGCGCTGAGTTGGCCAGCAGGCAGAGTTCCTCCATACTTTTGTTAAGCTCCTACTTGAGTTTCTGCCCCAACTTTTTTAGATTATGGACTATGTATAACCTACAAGATGGAATAAGGCCATTTCCTGATGTGACTTTGGTCTGGATGTTTTACTACAGCAACCGAATACAGCTAGAGTAATTGGTGACATGGTGGCTGAGAAGTAGTCCATGCAATGCCACTAAAAATACTAACAATTTTGGCAAATATAATAGGATGGATAATAGCAGACCCCTGGTTTTTGTTTTTGTTTTTTTTTTTAAGCTCTACCTGATAACCTCTCGTAGGATGGATCATGATAAATGGTGAAATGGTGTGTCTCATTCCAAGCTAGTTTCTGGTAAGTGGTGAAGAAAGATGGGCATTGACGAAGGTTCAGAGCCTTTCAATGCTCGGAAGGAATTATTTAAAACAGCTAGATGAGTATTTCCAAGAAGCTGGGGAGCGCCAGTTATGATGTGAAAAGAAAAAGAGAGTGCATGGCCCCAAGTCCCCAGGCGGTCATGTTAGAGGAGCAGAGGTGAAAATGATATTTAAAGAGTTATACAAAAGTAGGATCAAATTTGAATACTGGGATGTTGACAATTTCAACTCTTCCAAACCCTGCATATTTGACATTTTAGCTCTGAGTTCTAAATAGCACCTAGAGGAGGAATCAGATTTCTTGTAGTAACTTCTGATGTTTTGATTTGAGACAGCCAAGCCCACTGTAATGGATTGCCTCTGTAGCCGGAGATCTGCAGAATTTGTACTGATGTGCAAAGCTCAGATTACAGTGACACAGCAGCTACCCTGTCTCTTAGAGTTTCAGATGCCAGGTTCAAGCCAGACTTTCTGCTTGGAAAGAAGGCAACAGGCAACATTCCAAAGGCAGCACATCTTCACCATGTGCAAATTCCCTCTCCTCCTGGGGAGCCTGGGGAAGTACCCCCCCCCCCATGCTTTTGGAAGGGGCAAACCCTTCTCTGAGCTCCAAAGTACGATTGTACACCATACAACCTGTTGTTCCTGAGTTTCTTGTCTTGGCCTTCTCAGTGAGACTCCAAGCAACACGGGTGTCATTTCCCTCTGCATTACTCATAATGTCCAGTGATAGCCATCTGTGATTCATGTCTTCAATTCTGTTGTTTTGTTATTTAACTCCTTCATATTTTTTTTTTGGTCACAAAACATATATGATCAAATTTGGCAATAACATCTTCGATTCTGTAAGCAACACTAGAAACATACATACACCTTTGGGAAAAGAAATTTTAAAATAAAAAATTTTGTATATTATTTGTTTGTAAAATGTTAGTGATATTTTTTAATTAAATTTATTTGTTTATTCGCTTTACAACCCAATATCAGTCCTTCCTCTCCTCCCAGTACCCCCTCACAGAAGTCTTTACTCCATTCTCCTTAGAAAGGGAAAGCTTCCTCTGGGTGTCATTACTCTCCCCCCAGCCCCATCTTCCCAATTCCTACCCCTACCCCCAACCCACCCCTGCATATCAAGTTGCTGCGAGATTAGGCACATCCTTTCCCACTGAAGCTAGACAAGGCTGCCCATTTAGGGCTGTGGAATGCACAGGTAGGCAGATAGGCAACAGGCTCAGGGACAGTTCCTACTCCAGTTGTATAGGGAATCTGCATGAAGACCAAGATGTTCATCTAGTACATATGTGCAAGGGGCCTAAGTCCAGCCCATGCCCACTCTTTGGTTGGTGTTTCAGACTCTGGGAGACCCCCAAGGGTCCAGGTTAGTTGACTCTGTTGGTCTTCCTATGGAGAACCTGTTCTCTTCAGTTCTCTCAATCTTTCTCCCAATTCTACCGTGAGACTCCCTGAGCTCCATCTCTTTGGGTTTGACTCTCTGCATCTCTTTCCATTGACTGTTGGGTGGAGCCTCTCAGAAGACAGTTATGCTAGGTTCTTGTCTGTAAGCACAACAGAGTACCATTAGTAGTGTAGGGGACTGGTTCTCGCCCATAGGATGGGTTAGTGGCTATCTTAAAGTAGGCAGAACAATGATGGTTGCTGGATATGGTAATAACCTATAAGTTTAGCAATTTGGAGGTATAGGCAGAAGGACTAGATATTCAAAGTCATACAAGCCAGGCTATATGAAAGTGTATGTTTCAAAAAACAAACAAAACCCCCAAACTCAAACAGAGCATATAATGAATATAACAGCATCTCATTTGTTAAAACTAACAGTTAAGAGTTCAATTTATATTGTTTCTGAGTAAAGGATTTTAAAATTAATATACATATTTGAAAATAAATGATTTAATATTTTTAAGATGTTAGAGAAACTTTAAAAAAACACAAAACCATCCTTTGTTTACATTAAGGGGAGCCCAGGTAGTAAGAGGCAACTATTACAAAGGGAGGAGCTTCACGTTCTTTCCCAGTGCGATGAGTGGAGCTTTGGCTCTATGACCTTTTCTGTCAGTTGTGGCAAGTGAATGTGGTCTGTCCTTACATGAAAAAGGCTTCATAGCTGTAGTGAAAGTTGGGGAGAGTTGTTTTGGAGACAAAGAGATAGAAATGCAAACACACACACACACACACACACACACACACACACACACACACACA